>NC_092413.1:55010855-55326275 GCF_040894005.1 Engystomops pustulosus
AAATGTTGATGCATTTTGTTCCTGACACATAGGGCTAGTTAAATGCTTACAAATGTTAAATGGCATTTTTTCATTTTTAGTTTTTGTTGTGTTTATGTTTTTTTTTGTAGCTATAGTACTTTTTTGCAAAGGCCGACATACACTGCTAAGTGCATTAGTGTTAACAAGTGATCATTAACAAGTGGTCCTTAAAAAAATGAAAAGTAATTAAATTAATTAAAATGTCCCAAAAGTCACCATAACATATAAAACAACATATAATCAGATAAGTGAAAATCATTTTAAAAAACACAACAGGTATTCCTGCGACTGTAACATCCCATAGCTTAAAAATCAATTGTTACTAAACAATAAAGAGCACCATAAAAAAATAATTTAAGTACCTAAAACATCTAACTTTTGTCCATCATACTACACAAACAAATGGAATAAAAAGCAATCAAAAAGTCATATCTTTTTGTACCAAAAATAATTACATTTTGTACCGCAAAAAAGACAAGTAATCCCAAAGCTCCATAGACAAATAAAATTCAAATTTTATGACTACCATAAGATGGCATTGCAAAAAATTATATTTTTTTCTAAATTATTTTTTACACTGCAAAATTAGCAAATAAATGTAAATGAGGTATTGCCATATTTAATAATTAAGTATTTAAAATAATAAGTAATTTAATAATAAGTATTTTTTGTAAAACTGGATGACAGTTACAATTATTGAAATAAAACTAAAATTTAAGACATACTATCCTGCTGTTTTTTTTCATAATCAACAGCATAGAAAATATTTTCTGCCTTACTGATAAACCGAAGATAAAATGAGATTAATCACATGGTTCTCCAATTAACAATGTGTAATTTCACATGGTTTATGAAAACTTGCAGATAGTTTAATTAAAAAGCCATAAATTAGAAATTCATATTTATTTTTGAAATGAGGATGTTCAAGTGATTCAAAGAGCATCACACCTACAGGGGGGGTGGACAAGGAAAGATTAGGATGCTTTTAATAAGTTCCAAGCACATCTTAAATACCAGTATTTCAGATCAAATGAAGATATTAATTGATAATAGAGCTATAAAGTGGATTAAGTGTTTACAAAGGGCAAATGAAAATAATGAAGGAATTACCATCTTAGGAACATTGGCTCTTAACATTGCGCAATCTGGAGAAGTGATGTGTGCAGTGGGTGACACATTGTACTAAGTACTCCATATTAAACTCCAAGTAAAGCTGACCTAGCTGTTCAGTGATAAGTAGACACTGTACGCACCAGCATTTCCAGCTGCCTGTTGCAGTGCTCCTTCTGGCCATGGATGTTCTACTTCTGACTTTGCTGTGTAGGATGAAGTGGCAGGTTCTGAAGACCTTGTAGTCTTATCTGAGGCACCTGTGAGCACTATAAAACATCTTCTCCTACAGGAGGCTGCCTGAGGAAAGGGTTGTAGGGGGACAAGTACAAGTAACTCTCCTATTGCTTTCTTTTTCTTTTTTTTCGTGAACCTTTTTTGTGAGACTTTACACAGTTAGAGACTTTTTAGGCGTTGAATCAAGCAGCACAGCAAAGTTAGCTGCCTCAAGGATTTAATGCAGTATGCTAGATGTAGCCCAGATGTTTGTTCAACTTATGAGACTTTTGGGCTCTGAAACTGTTGCATTCTTCCACCTAATAAGTCCCAAAACAGAGCATGCTACACCCAGACTTACCTTTGGGAGATACTATTTGGGACTAGAATGTCGCACCCCACAAAAAGTCACATAAACAAGCAACTCATCACATGTATCAAACCTAAGATACATTGCAATGATTAAGTTCAGGAAACTTGAAAAAGAGGCAGCCGAAAAACGATGATACACAAGTACCCAATAGTGTTCTATTGCTGAGGTTTTCTGCTTTCATCTCCATTGCTGTGTTGGGACTTCCTCCCTACTTATTTGACATTGTTGATAGCATTGTCTGGACTTTAACTCGAACAATTATTAAACCAGAGTACAGGATCTTTTAGTCCCTCACAAAATACACTACAGCACTAAAAAAAGTGTATTTTGGCTGACTCATTGTTGCGGATAGAAATTATTTTAATAATCATGCTTGCAGAACTTTATTCTACATTATAGAATATAATATAGAATATATATATATATATATGTATATATACATATAATATAATGTATTCTATATACTGGCAGCGGTTAGGTCATTAGATGGGGGAAGCACCCCTGCTGATTATATATTTGCCTGAAGAATACAAATGAACATTTAACTCCCACTTGGCTATTTTAAGTTAATGTATTTTTTTAAAGGGTCTACTCTACAGAATAAAACAATAAACATCTTTTTAAATAGAATTTTTTTCTGAATTCTAATAATTTGTGGTGAATACATTAATATCTGCATATAATTAAAATAAATGGGAAGGCCATATGTCTACAGTACAACCATAATGACTTGTTCATGGTAAAATTAAAGGGGTTGTCCCCTTTCAACAAATAATTTATATGGTTTATGTAAGGAAAAGTTATACAATTTTCCAATATACTTTCTGTTTCAATTCATCAAGGTTTTCACGATCACACGGCTCTGATTACTCTCTGTGACAATAATTATCCATGCACCCAGGGGCAGACTGGCCATTGTACCCACCGGGAATTTTCCCGGTGGGCCGGTCGGTCCTGGGCTGGTCTGGGTTTAGGGTCTACCTAAAACTTTTAACATAATCTATAGTACCTGCATCGTACGATGCAGGTACTATTGATTATTACACAGACGCAGCGCAGCACCGCTGCTTCTGCCTCTGTGTATACACTCAGCTACACAGGTCGCGCAACTGACGTCATTGCGCGACCTGTGTAGCGTAGAGGAGGCTGGCACCTACCAGCTGTCAGATGTCCGGCCTCCTGTATCTCCGCGGCTTGGTGTGGAGACGCGGAGCAGTGACGTCACTATCCCACGCCTCTACACCAAGCTGCTGAAGACCGAGGACAGAAAGACACCTGCGCCAAAGAGGTGAGTATTATGTTTTTGTTTTTTTTAATTACAGAACGGGGGACATTAATTATATATCTGGGAATGGCAGGGGTCATTAATTATATGTCTGGGGAGGGGGTTGATTATTGTATATATGGGGCTGGCAGGAGGCATAAATTATATGTCTGGGGGGGGGGGCATTATTCTATATCTGGGAATGGCAGGGGGCATTAAGTATATGTCTGGGGTGGGGGGGCATTATTCTATATCTGGGAATGGCAGGGGGCATTAATTATATGTCTGGGGTGGGGGGGCATTATTCTATATCTGGGAATGGCAGGGGGCATTAATTATATGTCTGGGGTGGGGGGCATTATTCTATATCTGGGAATGGCAGGGGGCATTAATTATATGTCTGGGGGTGGGGGCATTATTCTGTATCTGGGAATGGCAGTGGGCATAAATTATATGTCTGGGGTGGGGGGGGATTATTGTATATATGGGGCTGGCAGGAGGCATAAATTATATGTCTGGGGTGGGGGGGGATTATTGTATATATGGGGCTGGCAGTGGGCATAAATTATATGTCTGGGGTGGGGGTGGATTATTGTATATATGGGGCTGGCAGGGGGCATACATTTTATGTCTGGGGTGGGGGGGCATTATTCTATATCTGGGAATGGCAGTGGGCATAAATTATATGTCTGGGGTGGGGGGGATTATTGTATATCTGGGAATGGCAGGGGGGATAAATTATATGTCTGGAGTGGGGGGGATTATTGTATATATGGGGCTGACAGTGGGCATAAATTATATGTCTGGGGTGAGAGGGATTATTGTATATATGGGGCTGGCAGTGGGCATAAATTATATGTCTTGGTTGCGGGGGGTTATTGTATATATGGGGCTGACAGTGGGCATAAACATAAATTATATGTCTGGGGTGGGGGTGGATTATTGTATATATGGGGCTGGCAGTGGGCATAAATTATATATCTGGGGTGGGGGGGGGTTATTGTATATATGGGGCTGGCAGTGGGCATAATTTATATGTCTGGGGTGGGGGGGCATTATTGTATATATGGGGCTGGCAGGGGGCATTAATTATATGTCTGGGGGGCATTATTCTATATCTGGGAATGGCAGGGGGCATTATTCTATATCTGGGAATGGCAGGGGGCATTAATTATATGTCTGGGCGGGTTGGGCACATTATTCTATGTCTAGGGCAGGCAGGGGGCATTTATTATATGTCTAGGGTTGGCTGGGGCCATTATTTTTATGCCTGGGTCATAGTAGGAGCTGTATCCATAATGGGGTGGCGTGGTGGGGCGGTTAAGGGGATTAAAGGAGAGAAAGAAGAAATAAATTATCCTTACCATTACAGTATGTTACATTATGGGGCACTATTTGTGTGGTGCTAATATTTCAGGGGGCTCTATTACAGTATTTGGGGCACAGTATTGGTGGTAGCAGAAGAAGGGACAATGGGAAAGTGCAGAACATAAGACGTCTGTGTGGTAAACTCTGCAGGAATGCTGTGTACCTGGAGGAAGAGACAAGGTGATGGTGGAACTAATGGAGAAGATGAGGAACAAGTACAATCCGAGGAAACGTCACCTGATGTCACTGGATGCAATAGGTGAGCATCTCATGTGTTTTCTGTAGCTGTATATGATAAATACTGATTTTTTTTCATGTTCGCTTCTGTTTATATATGTTGTATTATAGTAGTTATATTCCTGTACATAGGGGGCAGTATTATAGCAGTTATATTCTTGTACATAGGGGGCAGTATTATAGTAGTTATATTCTTGTACATAGGGGCAGTATTATAGTAGTTATATTCTTGTACATAGGGGGCAGTATTATAGTAGTTATATTCTTGTACATAGGGGGCAGTATTATAGTAGTTATATTCCTGTACATAGGGGGCAGTATTATAGTAGTTATATTCTTGTACATAGGGGCAGTATTATAGTGGTTATATTCTTGTACATAGGGGCAGTATTATAGTGGTTATATTCTTGTACATAGGGGCAGTATTATAGTAGTTATATTATTGTACATAGGGGCAGTATTATAGTAGTTATATTCTTGTACATAGGGGGCAGTATTATAGTAGTTATATTCTTGTACATAGGGGGCAGTATTATAGTAGTTATATTCCTGTATATAGGGGGCAGTATTATAGTAGTTATATTCTTGTACATAGGGGGCAGTATTATAGTAGTTATATTCTTGTAAATAGGGGACAGTATTATAGTAGTTATATTCTTGTACATAGGGGTAGTATTATAGTAGTTATATTCTTGTACATAGGGGCAGTATTATAGTAGTTATATTCTTTTACATAGGGGGCAGTATTATAGTAGTTATATCCCTGTACATAGGGGGCAGTATTATAGTAGTTATATTCCTGTACATAGGGGGCAGTATTATAGTAGTTATATCCCTGTACATAGGGGGCAGTATTATAGTAGTTATATCCCTGTACATAGGAGGCAGTATTATAGTAGTTATATTCCTGTACATAGGGGGCAGTATTATAGTAGTTATATTCCTGTACATAGGGGGCAGTATTAAAGTAGTTATATTCCTGTACAAAGGAGGCAGTATTATAGTAGTTATATTCTTGTACATAGGGGGCAGTATTATAGTAGTTATATTCTTGTACATAGGGGGCAGTATTATAGTAGTTATATTCCTGTACATAGGGGGCAGTATTATAGTAGTTATATTCTTGTACATAGGGGTAGTATTATAGTAGTTATATTCTTGTACATAGGGGGCAGTATTATAGTAGTTATATTCCTGTACATAGGGGGCAGTATTATAGTAGTTATATTCTTGTACACAGGGGACAGTATTATAGTAGTTATATTCCTGTACATAGGGGGCAGTATTATAGTAGTTATAGCCCTGTACATAGGGGGCAGTATTATAGTAGTTATATTCTTGTACATAGGGGCAGTATTATAGTAGTTATATTCCTGTACATAGGAGGCAGTATTATAGTAGTTATATCCCTGTACATAGGGGGCAGTATTATAGTAGTTATATTCCTGTACATAGGGGGCAGTATTATAGTAGTTATATTCCTGTACATAGGGGGCAGTATTATAGTAGTTATATTCTTGTATATAGGGGGCAGTATTATAGTAGTTATATTCTTGTACATAGAGGGCAGTATTATATTAGTTATATTCCAGTACATAGGGGACAGTATTATAGTAGTTATATTCCTGTACATAGGGGGCAGTATTATAATAGTTATATTCTTGTACATAGGGGGCAGTATTATAGTAGTTATATCCCTGTACATAGGGGGCAGTATTATAGTAGTTATATTCCTGTTCATAGGGGGCAGTATTAAAGTAGTTATATTCCTGTACATAGGAGGCAGTATTATAGTAGTTATATTCTTGTATATAGGGGACAGTATTATAGTAGTTATATTCTTGTACATAGGGGGCAGTATTATAGTAGTTATATTCCTGTACATAGGGGGCAGTATTATAGTAGTTATATTCCTGTACATAGGGGGCAGTATTAAAGTAGTTGGCTTGTATATGGGAGAAGGTATTGTAGTAGTTTTATTTTGTATATAGAAGGCAGGATTGAATGTATTATTCTAAATGTGTTACTGTAGCATTATTCATGTACATAGAAGGCAGTATCAATACATTCTTTCTCTGAATTGTACATGTATGGCACAGGGGAAAGGTATATAAGGCTTACCGGGTCATGTGTTTGCATCATTTACTGATCGACAGGTCACATTCTTTGCACATTAGATTTACTTAATGCAAAACAAGAACATCTTTTGCTAGTAAGGCCATCTACCAACAATTTGTCAGTTATAACTCCACCCACATTATCTGACCACACCCACTTGTTTTGACCCCACCCATAAAATGGGGCCACTTTTATATTTTTTTCCAGGGCCATTTTAAATTCCCAGTCCGCCCCTGCATGCACCTGCGTGTCCATCATAAGACCATGGACAGATTTATCAACTGGAAGTAAATGCAGATGCTTTCTGTAGTAGTACCACATTTAGAGATCTAGAAATCTGTGAGGAATTGATACAGAAAGTATAGTGAGAAATTGTATATTCTTTACACAAACAATATCAATATTTGTTGAAAGTAGACAACAATGGCCTGCAGTAAAAGTGTCACCCTGTGTAAACATGTTGGCCAACATTTACTAAAAACTGTGCAGTTTGCCTCTGTATTGTGCAGAGGGCGCCAGATTCAGGATTTCTGGAGAAGATTCTTCATGAATCTGGCGCCCTCTGCACTGCCCCGAAAGAGAGCACCACTTTTTTGGTGCACCTTTAACATGGGATGTGCAACACATTTTCACTTTTCATGATGAAAGCGGCGCACAGTCCGACTGACAACCTGAACTATTTGTTTGCAAGGCACAATATTTCAAATATAAAAAAATGCATTGAAAAATAAATGAACATTTTTCTGACATGTATAATTATCTGTTAACTAATTATGTTTGTTATTTCCCTAGGGTAAAAGAGTCACGTATTGATGTTTACTTTACACGAGAACTTTCTCAGCACAATTTGCAATATTGTTCTCCAGTAATCCACTCCATTGAAGGAAAAAGAAAAATAACAACATCTATAATGATCGTTATAATGATTGCTTTTTGCCACCTTAACTACTTACCAATAGACTTTTTTCAGGATTTTCTTTTCTTATCTCTTATTACTTATCTGTCCTGAACTTAGACGGATCTTATCTATGCTTGTACATATATGGGTGACCATTTGGATAACCTTTGTATCAGGATGTTAACAATTTAGATTATGATCAACATTATCAAACTTTTATCAATTTTTATATTAAGTGTTTGCTCTGGTGGGATTTAGGTTAGCCCAGTGGTGGCGAACCTATGGCACAGGTGCCAGAGGTGGCACTCAGAGCCCTTTCTGTGGGCACCCAGCCCATCACCACAGAGGACTCCATGTATCTTCCTGCAGTTCCAGACAGCCCAAGACTTGTTATGAACCAAGCTATTTTAAAGTGACAGCGCTACCTGGGACTACTGGAGAGGTGGGATGGTGTGGACAGATCTGGATTATCATTGTAGCTCCTGCCCTGACAATTCCTCCTGTTTATGGGACCCTGGAGGGAAGCTACAATAATCATATAAAATTCTTCTATTTTCTGCTTTATTGGTGTCCTCAGGGTGCTGGTATCAATGAAAACTGTGACAGAGCAGGGAGTGTAAATCACTAATTACATTTCTGTGTTGGCACTTTGCAATAAATAAGTGGGTCATGGTTGTAGTTTGGGCTAGTCTTTTTGAGGTGCTTGCGATGTAATACCAGTCTCTGATATGCGTTCTTGTATCTATGCATTAGGAGATTGAGTACTCTGAGGGTATACTAATTTGTTCTTTTTTGATCTTTTATATTCTTGGAAGAAAAAGAAAAAAATGTTCCTTCAGTAATGCACACATAGTAATTAATGTAAAATGTATTTATTTGTACACAGTAATACATATTTAGTAATTAATGTAATCATTCATTTAATTGTTTGTACACAGTATTCACGTATATAATTATCATTAGTATTTTTTTTCTTCCTTCTTTCTTTTCCTATATTGATTTATTTTATCAGCGTTAATTTTCAGATTTGTGATTTGTTTAAAGTATATTAAAGTATATTGAGTTTACCTGTGATTGTATTGCTAATAATGCTGGAATGCACCGGGGTACTCTAATTCCGCATACTTGACACGCACGAAAAGCATTGTGGATATGACGCACTTCCGGTTGCAGACCGGAAGTTACCGCAATACGCTTCGCTGGACGAGTCCCACCAGAGCAAACTGACCTATTTAAGGTTGTAGGTGTTATTTGGTATTTATCCCATGAGGAAGCCCGTTTAGTGGGCGATACGCGTGGGGCACCTCTACTCCCTTCCCCCAGGAACTTTACACTGCAGGTAATACCTAATGCTTTTCATTTTCTTGATGCACCTTTAAACTATTTGCACATTAGCAGTCTGAGTAGTACACTTGAACAACTTATATTGCGGATAACCTTCTGCTTTTACATATATATTTTTTTGTTCAACTATGGTTTGTTCTCAAGTCAGCTTCAGGAATTATTATATTTAATGGTATATATATATACTGGTATATGAATTTTTGTACTATTCTTATGTGAGCCTATACCTGGGGGATCTGAGCTCTCACCCGTTTTTTGAGGGTGTTTTAAGTGTTTTTATCATGTTTTGTATATCTTAATAAAGATTATATAATTTTCCATTACATCTGTCTTGTTCTATGAACTGCATAAATAAACTCATCAAATATTGATCAAAATGTACAACTATAATAAAGTAAAATATGTAATGCAAAAAAAATATCAAAATCACTTGGACATGTTGAAGCATTCAAAAGTTCTCACCACATAGAGTGATGCATGTCAGATTTGGAAATTGTGGCTCTGTCCTTAATGTGGCTCTGACCTTCCATGAGGAATCTGAGACAATCTCAGAAGTAGATGTGAGGGTAGATTCCTCCTGTTTACCTCTTCCCTAATCTGTAATTTAATAATCCTGGAACGTAAACTAACTTGTTAAAAAAAAAATTATTTTAGTAATACGTTAATTAACTGCAGAGGCTACTGGGGCGCTTACTAGCCATAGCTCCAAGTGCCTGGCCAGGCCAGTACACAACCATATCTGCAGTTAATTTACATATTACTAAAATAAAGTTTTTAACAAGTTAGGTTAGATTCCAGGATTATTAAATAACTGAATAGGGCAGCAGCAGGCAGGAGGAATCTACCATCAGATCTACTTCGGAGACAATCATCCTTTTCAACTAAAAAAGGCCTTTGTCTTTAAGGTGTTAAAGCCAAAAGGGTTTAATGTAAATTATAGACTTAGTCCTATATAAGAAGTGATGCATCAGGATCTGTAGGACATATATCTGTAATTTATAGGCATTCTGTGACATTTATATATATTTGCATATTATTTTTTTTCCATTTTTTCTATATGGATGGATTTATTCTTATATATGGATTCTGTATAAAGTTTTGAAACCAGTGTACCATGCCCCCCATCGCTCTTTACTTGTTTGTTTCTTTTACATGATTTACTATTGATCTTGTTTGAGACCTACCCGATAAATACACTCACCGGCCACTTTATTAGGTACACCATGCTAGTAACGGGTTGGACCCCCTTTTGCCTTCAGAACTGCCTCAATTCTTCGTGGCATAGATTCAACAAGGTGCTGAAATCATTCCTCAGAGATTTTGGTCCATATTGACATGATGGCATCACACAGTTGCTCTATTGGATTGAGATCTGGTGACTGTGGAGGCCATTTGAGTACAGTGAACTCATTGTCATGTTCAAGAAACCAGTCTGAGATGCTTCCAGCTTTATGACATGGCACATTATCCTGCTGAAAGTAGCCATCAGATGTTGGGTACATTGTGGTCATAAAGGGATGGATATGGTCAGCAACAATACTCAGGTAGGCTGTGGTGTTGCAACGATGCTCAATTGGTACCAAGGGGCCCAAAGAGTGCCAAGAAAATATTCCCCACACCATGACACCATCACCACCAGCCTGAACCGTTGATACAAGGCAGGATGGATCCATGCTTTCATGTTGTTGATGCCAAATTCTTACCCTACCATCCGAATTTCGCAGCAGAAATCAAGACTCATCAGACCAGGCAACGTTTTTCCAATCTTCTACTGTCCAATTTCGATGAGCTTGTGCAAATTGTAGCCTCAGTTTCCTGTTCTTAGCTGAAAGGAGTGGCACCCGGTGTGGTCTTCTGCTGCTGTAGCCCATCTGCCTCAAAGTTCGACGTACTGTGCGTTCAGAGATGCTCTTCTGCCTTGGTTGGTTGTTTTTTCTTTTTCGGACCATTCTCTGTAAACCCTAGAGATGGTTGTGCGTGAAAATCCCAGTAGATCAGCAGTTTCTGAAATACTCAGACCAGCCCTTCTGGCACCAACAACCATGCCACGTTCAAAGGCACTCAAATCACCTTTCTTACCCATACTGATGCTCGGTTTGAACTGCAGGAGATTGTCTTGACTATGTCTACATGCCTAAATGCACTGAGTTGCTGCCATGTGATTGGCTGATTAGAAATTAAGTGTTAACGAGCAGTTGGACAGGTGTACCTAATAAAGTGGCCGGTGAGTGTATATCTCTTTTACTTCAGGGCCAATTGATATTAATCTTGTTGATAGGCTGCTTATCATTAATATTGCTTCTCCCTTAGGTGTCTTGAATTATTATGCTAATGGTTTGGGCTATGGGGTCAGCCTGAGGCAGATCACCCTCACATATGTGTGATCAAGATTTCCACTTTTGCTCTCCTTTGCATTCTGTTACCTCTAGGAAAGGGTATACTTTAATGTAGTCTTTTCTCTCCTCTAGTGGCATTTGATTTTAATCTGGTAATTTCCTATACGTACCTGCTGAGTTCTGCGAAGTGCAATTCACTTCCGACAACATGTTGGTTACTATAGCGCTAAGATGCGGTTATCACGTAATTTCCGTGCCGGGCACTCCAGATCTGCATTCCATACATGCTTGACTCTATATTCTGTAAATGTTTTTTTTTTCTTAAAAAGCTTTATGTGGTCTGACTGTAATGACAAGTTGTACATGCATTTCACATTATACATCTATTTTTCATAAAGACATATATACAAGAGGGGTGAGCTCTGTTCAACAAGCGACTATTGTTCAATCACATTGTTCCATTCTCAAAAAGTAACATACATAGGCGCAACTAGCGCCCTTGTGATTTGATGTTTGCCATAATATAATCACAGTGGTACATTGTTCCTTCCAGGTATGGATCGTTTATTACATAAATAACATTTAAAACATGAACAGCAGAAGACAGAGAGATCTATTATGTGTGTGTACTGTGTATCTGGGTTTCACATCAATGGCAGGACCCGGCTGTAAGACACTGGGCATGCGCAGCATGCTCAGTGTCTTACATTACACAGTGCAATACATCTGTATTGCACTGTGTAACCTGTAAAAAAGCTTGAACAAGTGATCAGAAGATCACTTGTTCAAGCTTAGATGTCATTAACTGTAAAAAAAGGAAAAATAAATAAATAAAGGTTTTTTACAGTAAAAATAAATAATAAAAGAAAGTGAAAGTCCCCCCAAACACCACATTTCCCTTTACACAAGTAATAAAGTATAAAAAAACACTAAATCACGAAAAAACCCCACTTATTTGGTATCGCCGCGTCCGTAACAATCTGTACAATAAATCCTAATCATAATTGGACCCGCTCGGTGAACGTGGTAAAAAAAAAAAAAAAAAAACTTGCCAAAAATTAAAACTTTTTATCAAATTGCTTTACAAAAAATGTTCTAAAAAGTGATCCAAAAAAGTTACAAGCACCAAAATGATACCGATAAAAAGAGCAACTTGTCACGCAAAAAATAAGCTTACAACCAGCTCCGTAAACCAAAAAATACTATAATTATGCCACTATAAAAATGGCAATACTAAAACAAATGCAATTTTTTCTATTCTAGTTTTCCTTCAATAAAATTGGACAAATATAAATAAAACTATATAAATGAGGTATCACCGTAATCGTAGTGATCCGTAGAATGAAGATAATATATTATTGTTATGCTACAGTGAACAACCCCCCAAAAAAATGCTAAAAATCCAAAACAAGAATTGATGATTTTATTTTCCTCCACACGTAAAAAGTTAAAGGGGTATTCCAGGAATCAGCATAATTCATATACAAATGGGCACTCAAAATATAAGCTAATGTGTAATTAGTTGTTATTTAAAATGTTGCTCCCCTTAGCAGAAAATGCTGATGACATAGACTGTTATGAAGAATTAAAATGCTACTGGCCCTTTAATCAGTCCGTTAATTTCCTCCGCGCGGTCCGTTGCAGGACAGAAGATGGCCGCTGGTCACATGTCCACATCACATGTCCTGCAGCTGCCTGGGCAGGTCATGTGATCACCACTACGTTTGGCTGTTGTCGGTTGGTTGCAGTGCATCCAGTCTGGCTAGTGTTGTGTTGATGGCAGTTACACATCATTACTATGGTAACAGAGCAAGAAAACCTGTTACATCATCACTGGGAGCAGAGCATAAGAGGCAGGAGGAGTTACTGACAACTAAAGGATCATGGAACTTGTAGTTTCCAGTGGCGGCCATCTTTGTGATAACTCCACCTACTTTAGAGAGGCCATAAATTTAGTAAATCATAAAATCAAATTATTTAAGCTCCATTTTGTGACTAATGACATTGAGTATTGTTGTATTCATTTATTTATATCATCATGGGATTTTGTGTCAGACGTTCATATTCCCGGAATACCCCTTTAATAAAATTTCTTCAATAAGCTAAAAACCCACTAAAATTAAGTTTTTTTTTACAGTGCATCTCGTCTCGCAAAAAATAAGCCCTTATTTGTCTAAATTGCTTAAAAAAATAAATAAAGATTGTATAGCTTATTCCCAACGAGCGTTGTTATAGAACGGTGCGGCGGGTAGTGACTTTCCAACACCGGTCAGGGTAAGACGGCGGCTGTTCACTGATCGGGGTAAGACGGCGGCTGTTCCTGACAGCCATCCATCCTGCCCCATGGACCAGAAGGGTTACGTCCCCCCCACACACACCCAGTTTATTATCGCTGCTACTGGCTCATCAATTCAGACGAGCCGATAGCAGCGAATTTACTTATGACGTCAGTAATACCGGTCACCATGTCTATAGACACGGTGATCGGGGCAGGGTGGCGGCTGTTCCTGACAGCCACCAATTTTGCCTTGCGGTCCAGAGGGGTTTTGTTGCCCCCCTCTGTCCATGTTTGTCGCTATTTGCTGGTCGATATGGTCCAGCCAAAAGCAGCAATATTCGTCACAATGGGCATCGCTAGGGTGAATAAGAGCAACACTTGGCGATAATTTCCCTACGAAAAACGAAGATATGGTACAAAAGTGCTGGCCGTGCACATTGTACAGATTATGCTGTACAACTCTTACGAGCTGTTCCAATGTGCAGGTCCTGCCGTATCATTTCTCTGTTTTCAAGAGGAAGATATTAGGAAACTAATATTGGGACAAGAAGGACGGGGCCCCAGTACCTCTGGTTTAGATGTTCCTGTGTTTTGCCAGGACAGCATTTTCCCGGTGAATTCTGCTGCTTCTAATGGTAGGACTCAATAAAGAGTCTGTTCCAAAAGAGGAGTTAGGATGGACACCACATACTACTACTAAGAGACCTGCGACAACTCCAGAGTGACAAAAGTTTAGTTGGTCCCCTGGTCTATTCTACCTCCTTATACACTAGACATTCACAATTCACGCCCAACCTATTGTGAATTAATTTCGGTAAAATGAATAATTGTAACAACTGTTATGTCCTGTTGCTCCCTATACCCCTCCATTATTTCATAAGGGGCGCCACATAGCGGGCACTGAACTTTCCAGAAATAATTGCAATTTCCATCTCGGACTTCATTGCACATCATATTTGGAAACCACCTATATGTTCAAAATGCTCATTTCAGCACGTGCATTACACTACACCACATATTACACCTTGCTAAATTCCCCAAGGGGTGTACATTCAACAATTAGGGTCACTTTTCGGGTTTTCCTCTGTTTTGGTACCACTACATCTCTCCAAATGTATCCTGACACATGTGAAGGATTTCTTACAAATTTGGCCTCTAAAAGACAAACATCCCTCTTTTCCTCTACTGTGCGCCCATAAAGCATTTTATATGCACATGTGGGGTACTTCTACACTCGGGAGAAATAGTTTTACACCTTTTTTGGGGTTATTTAATATATTATCCCTTGTGGCTTACATAAATTAGGGGTAAAGTGACATTTATAGGAAAATTTTCACCTTTTTAATGATTCCGGCCTAATTGGATCATTCACCTGTAGGGGCAAATACATATATTACACATTGCAAAATTCTCTAAGGGGTGTGCATTCAAAGATTAGGGTCACTTTTCAGATTCTTATCTGTTTTATACCACTAGGGTTCTCCAAATGCATGTCAAACATTTCTGTCAAATTTGGCTTCTAAAAGGCAAACATTCCCCTTTCCTTTTACTGTGCGCCCATACAACATTTTATATACACATGTGGGGTACTTCTACACTCGAGAGAAATAGGTCTACACATTTTGAGGGGTTATTACATTTTTTTATCCCTAGTGGCTATATAAAATTAGGAGTAAAATGACCTTTATAAGAAAATGTTCACCTTTTATCTATTTAAGTCCTAATTAAATCAAACACCTTTACGGACAAATACACATATTACACCTTGCTAAATTCTCTAAGGGGTGTGCTTTCCAAAATGGTGATACTTGTTGGGGTTCCCCTCTGTTTTGGTACCACTACGGCTCTCTAAATGCATCCTGACATATGTAAAGGATGTCTGTCAAATTTGGCTTCTAAAAGGCCAACGCCCCTCTTTCCCTTCTGAGCTTCACTGCGTACCCATACAACATTTTATTTGCATGTGTGGGGCAATTTTATACTCGGGAGAAATGCTAGTACACATTTTTTGGGGTTGTTTCATCTTTAATGCCTTATGGGATACAAAAATTAGCCGTAAAAGTGACTTTTTTGGGAAAATGTTCACCTTTTTCCTTTTAGGGACCTAATTGAAGCAAACACCTGTAGGGGTAAATACACATATTACACCTTTCTGAATTCTCCAAAGGGTGAACTTTCCAAAATGGTGACACTTGTTGGGGTTCCCCTCTGTTTTGGTACCACTAGGGCTCTCCAAATGCATCCTGACACATGTAAAGGATGATTGTTAAATCTGGCTTCTAAAAGGCCAAAGCCCCTCTTTCCCTTCTGAGCCCTACTTTGCACCCATACAACACTTTATATGCAAAAGTGGTGCAGTTCTGTGCTTAGGAGAAATAGTTTTACACATTTATGGGGTTGTTTCATCTTTTATCCCTTGTGGCTTACAAAAATTTGGGGTAAAAGTGACTTTTTTGAGAAAATTTTCACCTTTTTTCCCTTTTGGGGCCTAATTGAATCAAACACCTGTTGGGGAAAATACACAAATTACACGTTGCTAAACTCTCCAAGGGGTGTACTTTCCAAAATGGTGTCTCATGTTGGGGCTTTCCTCTGTTTTGGTACCACTATGGCTCTCCAAATGCATCCTGACACATGTAAACTTTTTCAGCCATATTTACCCTGCAAAAACGAAACAACGCTCTTTCCATTCCAAGTGCCCCCCTGTGTCCGTACAGCAGGGTACAGGGACAAAATGGGTATTGGCATACTCAAGAGGAATTGCCCTCAACATTGTAAAATGCATTTTCCTTTTTAATCCATTGTGAAGGTGCAAATTTTAGTGTTCAATGAATCTATAGTAAGATAAAATTACATTTCTCTAATTTCACTTTCATTTATCTTTCACGCTCATGAAACGCTCAAAGGGTTAACAAAATTCCCAAAGGTTGTTTTGAATATTTTGAGGGGTGTAGTTTCTAAAATGGTGTCATTTGTGGGGGTTTTCTGTCATGTGGGCCTTATAAAGTCACTTCTAACTAAATTGACCCTCCAAAAGTAGGTTTTGATGATTTTCGTGAAAATCTGAAAAATTGCACCTAAAGTTATAAGCCTCCTAACATCCAAAATAAAGGAAAAGATGTTTGAAAAATGATGCCAAGTTAAAGCAGACATATGGAAAATGTTAGTTATCAAGTTATTTTAGTGATATGACCAACTTTCCAAAAAGTAGAAAATTTTGAATTTGGAAAACATTGTTTTTTTCAAAATTTTTGCTAAATTTCCATTTATTTCATAAATAAATACTAAATATATTTATTAAATTTCTCAACCAGCATGAAGTACAATGTGTCACGAAAAAACAATCTCAAAATCAACTGGATATGTTAAAGCGTTCCAAAGTTATGACCACTTAAATAGACACATGTCAGATTTTAAAAAATGGTCCGTGTCAGGAAGGTGAAAAGTGGCTTCAGCGTTAAGGGGTTAATAAAATCACAGAACACACAACACAGAGAAATATTTACTAAGGGAATACTTGAATAGGAATAATTTTCCTTTGCTTTGTAGTGCAGATAGATGATTTGATACGTCACTGCAATGCATTTTCTCTTAAGTAAACACTACGATAAAATTCATGAAAATAAAAAATGTACTGAGTTGGCTCAGCTTATCATACTGTGAGTTAAATACTCTATCCATATATAAGCAGTTTTCTAGCTAAACCAATTTTAATCTCATTCCATCCCTACACAGAAATGTAAAAATGCTTCATAAGCGCATTGCACTTTCTAGCTACCATGAAATATAACTCCAGAAACATGTAAGTATACCAGTGGAGTGTTTCAGCATTATCACAAGGAAAACAAAGCAAATTTTTCCATATCGTTGCTACAAAGACTTTTGTTCCTATATTTCTTTTACCAGCTTATCATATAAGCAAGCCAAAAATATACAATATAAGTCTCAAAATACAAATATGTACCGTATTTATTTTTAAAAAAATGTAAGCTTTAAAAAATTAACTGAGGGTATCATTTTACTATTAATCTTTTCAAAGAAAATTGTCAGTCAACGTCTATTACAACAGAAAAGAGCTGTTATATTTTGGGAAACAAATCAGGGGCTGGTTATCTCTCTCCCCCTTGTTACCCCTTCCTATCCCACCCCTCCCCTTACCTACTCGCTGCCTCTTCTTCTTTTTCTACTCTGGTCTTTTCATTTTGCTTTTGTGCTAAAGATAGCACTTAAGTTCTTTTCTAAGACTATGTGCCTCTGTGTGTTTTGTATGTTATGTTATTTTTCCTGATACAAAATAAGAATAAAATATTTTACAGGAAAAAAAATTTATGAAACAGGAAAGAAATGGCGACACTCACCAGTACCTTGCTACAATTAAAGGATATCTACCACTAGGAAGAAAGACATGCAAATGAGCCTGAGGGGCTCCAGGCTCCATTAACACCTATGGAGTCTGGAGCCCCTCAGGCTCATTTGTATACAGTCTTTCTTTCTGTTGGTAGATGTCCATAAAAGCAGAGGGGCAGAACACTTAGAGACTGGTCATGTACTGGCACCGTTTCGAGCTTGAGGGCCTATATACATAAGCCCCCATGTAAAGCATGTTCAGAATCATTATAGCCACAAACAAGATTGGTTGTGCACATCTAATAAATTATACTGGCCAACAAAAAAATTATTGAATCATGTACACAAGAAAAAGGTGTTCTACAATGGGCCTGAAATAAACACTATATTTAATTTGATTAATTCATGAAAGTACACAAAACACAAACATTTAAAATCAATTAAAAAGGACACCAGTACTACACAGAACGCAGGAGAGAGAACATCCAGTATTTATATTCTCCCTCCACCACCCCTGACCAATGGTGTTGGACAAAAACGTAATTCTCAAATCATAAGGTAAGTCCCTATATTAATAAAGTCTGGCAACCACCATCTCAAGATACGTATATGCATGTAAATATGTCAACAAGACAGCCTGCCAGTTCCCCTACAAAAAGTGTCATATGTGCAAGTAAGAATAAAGTGCACATGCTAAAGTGATTTTCCCTGTATGGAAAAGGAAAGACAGATAAAGGGTTACCATATGCCGGGCCCAGCATCTAGGTACGAGCAGCAAACAAAAAGCATGAGAAGGTTACTGAGCTACACCAACACTCCACCTTGGCAGGGGTGGGAGGCTCCCCACGCATATTGTTGCTAGAAGCGACTTCCTCAAGGGTACAGAGCCTACACGTTACACTGCTCACCTTATATACAGATTGTCCAGGCGCATATGGATTATATTGCGTGCGTCAACAACCAACATGGTGACGACACAGAATTGAACAAGCAGAAACCGGCATATGACATATAATCCAGCTTCATAAACTTGATAATATAAGACTGTCTGGTCTATCTGTACTGTCTTGCTCTGCATCACCTTTGATAAATCTGCTCCAATATGTTGCTATGATACCAACAGCATAAAACACAGTAAGCAGAATTTATGGTTACACATTAAAATGTGACTTTTCACTGTGTGGATACAGAATAGTTCATGTAAAATGTTATGATATGTGCTCCTAATGGCCTCTATAACTGCCCTTATTATTAGAATGGAAGGTGGTCAATCACTGATCATCTCTACAAATCAATAGAATTGTGGGTTCCTCAGATACATCCACTGTACAACAGAATAAATTCCATTAATGTTATATTTGTGCAATTTATCATTAAAACTCTATGGGTGAAAAAACCTGGTGAGCATTGTGTAGAAGATAAATAATGAAGAGAGTAGGTGTGTTTTGTGTATTTCATGTTTAAATATTCAATAAGGTTACCAAGACATAGGTCCTTTCTCTTCCACCTTTACTTCCACACTGTAAATTCCCATAAAAACAAAACCCTGTATGGCAGTGTTGGCAAACCTATGGCACAGGTGCCCTCTTTATGGGCACATGAGCCATCTCCCCAGTACGTAGTTTGTCAGAAAGGACTTAGGGCATTCTCCTGCAGCCCTAGCAGACCAGGATATGCCACATTCAGCACTATTTTTAATACATGTATGTCACAAATGCACCCGCGATCCTTGTTGCAGATCATGGGAGCACCCGTGCCCCTCTTTGTGTCACGGCCCCCGATGCCCTTGGTTCAGACTTGCCTCTCCACAAGCCTGGTTCCCAGCTAGTGCGTGCACGCCGACTATTCAAGACTTAAAGGGCCCTTGTCCTCCTGATTGGCGCTAGTTAATCCGGCTCAGCCTTATAAGAACCTCCCTTCCTGCCTTGGCTGCCACTGTGGGCCTAATCGCACCCATGGAACTACCTGGTGGCACCCTGCCGCAGCAAGACTATCCCACGTTGCACCAGGCTCTGGTGAAGACCAGGTGCCACTTAGACTCCGGTCCCAGGTGTCGGCTAGTACCATCATCTCCCGCAGTGGTCCAGAGGGTTCACTGACTCTTCCCAAAGAGACCCTGACAGTTCGTCCTTGCAAACTGTGACAACTTCCTGGCCTGACTGAAGGAAGAGTGAGGAGATGTGGACAGGGTGAGATTATGATTGGAGTAAAGATAATACAAATCACTTGATGTCCATAGATTTGGGTGTGCAAGTAGGTTACTACACCTTATTGATTCAATGAAAAAAAACAAATCTTGGCACTCCTTAATAGAGAAAACTGAGGAAGTTTTAATTCACTTCAGTAATAAGAATAAGGCAATTCAAATAAAATATGCAATATACTGTATAATATCCCGCTTGAGAGGAACGTGCATTCCTCTCAAGCAGAAGTCCCCGCTCTTTCTCCAAAGAACAAGCACTGCAACGTTCATAGCACCACATCTCCTCACCTTCTGACATACCTTGCAATCTGTGCCCGATGAAGGTCTAACTTATTAAGACCTAAACATTGCATATATTATTTGGATTGCTAAATTTTATTACCAACGTGAAATAAAAGTTCCTCCGTTTTCTCTATTAAGGAGTGCCAAGTTTTTCTTTGTTTGAGACTGTGATTGGAGTTCCTGGCCACACAATTCTTCCTCTTCAGGGGGCCTAGGAGAGAAGTTGCAATGATAAATAGAATTTACATACCCTTTTTCATGTAGAATGCTATAATTGATTGTGTTAACCCTTTTGTGTTATTAACATGGTATGGTGCTGTATTACATTCTGTGTTGTGTGTACCAATAGAGAGTTGTCTGATTAAAAAAACTGTATGGATGACAATAGCATTGATAGGCCATGGTAGAGCAGGGAGCAATATGTTACGGCTGAACTTGCCTTGGCAATTTGGAATAAATAAATAGCTTTTGGGATGTTGATCGCTCGCTCTCTTAAAGGTTCACCATCACTGCCATATGGGGAGAACACCAATTACTGCATATTAGGGGAATAGTTCCTGGTCCCTACAAAAAGTAAATCAAATGCTGGTTGATCACATTGAAATGGCTATCATTGTCTACCTTTACAATGATAAGGGCAAGGTACTAAAAACAAACTTTCCACTGTGAACTGACATCAACGTAATTGACGCAAAAATAAAACTTTAAAAAATTAATACTTCATGACTTTTCAGATCATCCTAATTATAGAGAAAACATATCTGAAAATGTGCACAATACTTTTAGGTTCTGATACTTTTTTTTTGTCCATTTGCATACATATCAAAATATGAAAATGCATCATCATATATAAGATCAAGGAAGTACACTAGTTCAAAGTAATCTCAGATGTTTGGTAATAGAAAAATTCATCAAAGAGATAGAAAAAATAGAACCTAATGTTTTATAGAAATTAAACTTTGACTTTTATGACCTATAGTCATATTTATAAACTCATCAAAAAGTTATCTAAGTTTATATTACACACAGGAAAACTAGTGAAAGTGTATTTATGAATCTACTCCAATTATGTCTACATAAATATATTTTTTATAAAGGCATGAATGTCAAGAATGAGAGAAATTAGCAATAATCTAGAAAAGCTAATTTTGGAGGGGGTATAAAACTATTTTAATACATTTTAAAGTCTAACATTCTACCAAAAGAAATTTGTTGTGTGCTAAGAGATTTAACCCAAGGCAGTCTGTTCAATGACCAAAAAGATTGCAATAGGCCTAAGAGCTATTACATATGTCTGCTCTGAGGGTATCCAGTATTATGCCTCTACTCTTGGTTTTCAAGTATTATTCATCTGCTCTATCAGTCTTTGTTATTAGTGGCTGCTCTAGGAGGGAGTTCTCCATTATCACCATTGTTTGGACAATTATTATTGTCTAGTACACTCACCGGCCACTTTATTAGGTACACCTGTCCAACTGCTCGTTAACACTTAATTTCTAATCAGCCAATCACATGGCGGCAACTCAGTACATTTAGGCATGTAGACATGGTCAAGACAATCTCCTGCAGTTCAAACCGAGCATCAGTATGGGGAAGAAAGGGGACTTGAGTGCCTTAGAACGTGGCATGGTTGTTGGTGCCAGAAGGGCTGGTCTGAGTATTTCAGAAACTGCTGATCTACTGGGATTTTCACGCACAACCATCTCTAGGGTTTACAGAGAATGAAAAAGAAAAAACATCCAGTGAGCGGCAGTTCTGTGGGTGGAAATGCCTTGTTGATGCCAGAGGTCAGAGGAGAATGGGCAGACTGGTTCGAGCTGATGGAAAGGCAACAGTGACTCAAATTGCCACCCGTTACAACCAGCCAAGGCAGAAGAGCATCTCTGAATGCACAGTACGTCGAACTTTGAGGCAGATGGGCTACAGCAGCAGAAGATCACACCGGGTGCCACTCCTTTCAGCTAAGAACAGGAAACTGAGGCTACAATTTGCACAAGCTCATCGAAATTGGACAGTAGAAGATTGGAAAAACGTTGCCTGGTCTGATGAGTCTCGATTTCTGCTGCGACATTCAGATGGTAGGGTCAGAATTTGGCGTCAACACCATGAAAGCATGGATCCATCCTGCCTTGTATCAACGGTTCAGGCTGGTGGTGGTGGTGTCATGGTGTGGGGAATATTTTCTTGGCACTCTTTGGGCCCCTTGGTACCAATTGAGCATCGTTGCAACGCCACAGCATACCTGACCACAATGTACCCAACACCTGATGGCTACTTTCAGCAGGATAATGCGCCATGTCATAAAGCTGGAATCATCTCAGACTGGTTTCTTGAACATGACAATGAGTTCACTGTACTCAAATGGCCTCCACAGTCACCAGATCTCAATCCAATAGAGCATCTTTGGGATGTGGTGGAACGGGAGATTCGCATCATGGATGTGCAGCCGACAAATCTGCGGCAACTGTGTGATGCCATCATGTCAATATGGACCAAAATCTCTGAGGAATGCTTCCAGCACCTTGTTGAATCTTTGCCATGAAGAATTGAGGCAGTTCTGAAGGCAAAAGGGGGTCCAACCCGTTACCAGCATGGTGTACCTAATAAAGTGGCCGGTGAGTGTATGTGCACTGCATTTATTCAGGGTCTGTTTTTGGGGTCTGGATTACTAATTCTACAAATTAAGTATTTGATTTCTGGGGTGACATCTTGGGCTATACACTAGATGCACCCAAGAGGGTGCATCCAGGGTTCGGGTTACTAGTGCAGCCTCTTGAAGTTGAGTGGTATGATAGTGCTGAACGATAAAGATTGTGCATTCCTGGTCTACAAGTTATTAACACCTTTTGCACATGGCTTTGGAAAGTACAAGGCAACACAATGGAACCGATTCCTAAGAAGGCAATGTCCGCAGGTCTAGGCAAGCCTCTCATAGAAACAATCAGGAAGCAATCCAGACTGTGGGTATACAATTCAAAGGTGAAATTTATTCCAAGTGCGATGTTTCTGTGTAGTGACACCTTCTTGATGACACAGTCTTACACGGAAACATTATGGTGTAAGACATTGTCAAGTGCCTGATGAAAATGTCTCACACCGCACCGAAGCATTGTACATGGAATAAATTTCACCTTTGAATTGTATATCTACAGCTATTAGTGTACAAGGATATGCAGTTTTCCATCTGGCAGTCATTTCATTTCCGCTCAGTGGTTGCTCTAAATTGACCTTTAAAGTTTTCCAAAATTTATTTTTCATTAGCAATTGTATTAATTCCAGCAATGGCATAAACAGAACCACCATGAAATGAGATTATTTCCCTTGTCCATTTCATTCATGACTTTATTTGGAAAATGCCGTCTTTTAAATGCATCATGTCGTCCTACCTTCTGCCACTAAATGCTTGCTTCAAATGATTACTCTTTAGCAAGTTATGCTTCAGGAAACATCTTCTTTATATTAGAATGCCAAGCCTTGAGGGTTCTACATGATGTGCATAAAAGATATTTCTGCCAGTATAGCCATCTGTCTAGATAAGAATTGTGAAGAAAACACATTGACTAATTCCAGTTAGAATGAGAGCTAATGTCTAATTATTTCCTTGATTGAAAGATTATTCTTCCTTAGGAATGAAGATATCCATTAACTATCCTGTAACATTTTAAAAGGCACACTATCCTCTCCTTATGTCGTTGGGTACAATATTATTGACCAATGGCTATTCTCTTTATGTTTCTGCATACATTAGAAAAAAAACTTGTTTGTGTATCATATCAAGTTGCTGCTTTTACTGTGGAACCATGGCTCAGTTTTTGTCTTTTTTACTCATGTTATTTTTCTCCTACACAGTTTCCCTTTTAAAAGCATTTAACACTATATGACACATATTAGTTGAAAAGACTATATATGAGAGATTCTGGTTTAAATAATGTAAAGCAAGAACATGACAAATGTTTCAAGCCAGACTTCAGATAGCAATGCATTAACGTTATATTAATAAAGGAACATGTATGAACAAATATATTTAATGCAAGAAGCAATTCAGAGATTTCACATATATTCATCAGGTGGGTAAATGGCACTGGGCTGCAAAACAAGCACAGTTGTCACAAAATGAATGGTTATGTTCTTGTTAGGAAGTGAATAGACATGATTATTTAGTGCTGTAATCACTTCATTTCACTAATACCAGACAACCCCTTTAATTATTGTGTGTTTTGAACCATTAGGTCATTTGGCCCTCCTTGGTGTTAGTGGTACCTGCTGCAGTTACTGTTGGCACTGATCGTGGCAGTTCACCTGTAGTTTTGACTGGTGCACTTGACAGTGCTGCATAGGGAACCCACCATCTTGGATGGCTGATCAGTGCCATCCGTTATGTCACCGGTTGGTGCTGATTGACTTCCAGGACAGCTGATCGTAGCACCTAAATTTCCAAAATTTTCTCAATTTTGCCTCCAGTAAAAATTTTAATAAAAAGTGATCAAAATGTTGTATAGTTTTCAAAATGGTATTATTGAAAACCTACCAACAATGGCAACTAAGACATAACTGAACTATATAAACTTGGTATGTCTACGATCATACTGATTCAAAGAATAAAGGAGAGGTGTCATAGTGACCACACGTTGAAAGCCATAACGATAAACCCCCTCAGAAAATGGTGCAATTATTAGTATTTTACTTTTATTATCAATATCCAATTGTTCCACTGCTTTTCTCCTCAATGTACCCAGATCAGCAGTCTGGGGCTTCTTATATCCTCACACTGTGGTGATTATCTTTACCTATATAGCGTGAGAAAACTTGTTGGATATGGTAACTAACTGCTAGAGGCTCCATGTAGCTCATTAAGTCTCCCCCTAAGAATAGTAGGAGTAGAGAGGTTCCTGTTTTCCATATCAGTCCAACCATCTTTGTGAGACTGCACAACTTTTGTTTGTGTCTCTCTGTGCACATTAGGCTGCATCACAACCTTGCAAAGGTTATATACTACAAGATGCCAGGTTCTCATAATATGTCTACATATAATTGGATTAGTTGCTAAGATCCTTCATGTTCAAATAAAAGCCATCATGGGAAGTAAAAACAGAAATTGGCACAGTTCTAGGTCAAACACTGAAAAAGTTAGGCACTTCTCTGCTGCTGAGGAAGATTTCTGATAAGTAGAACAAGAAATTAAATTAAAATGGTGAGTGAGTCAATATGTATATGAATTAATACTGTAATGTAGGTTTTAAAAGGGGAAATGAGATGTACAGCATCAAGTGGTTTAAAATCAATCTACAATACCTAAAACTAGCAGTATATAGAAAATGTTAATGGATACAAGATAGCGGAGGCTCCAGAATATTATTTATTTGATAAAACAATACTCAAATGAAATATTTGAAAAGAATGAATTCACTTTAAACACAATATGGAAATACATTCATATACAATATAATATGGTTGATGCGGGGCCCACACAAAATACAACCAACTATAACCACTAGTATAAAACTTTCCTCTGTGCTGTATAGAAGATTTTTATAACTAAATGTCATGGAAGGACTTTTATTCAATTCGCAGAATTGGGGAAGTATATGACAATTTACATCTTTTGAAGTGTCCAGGCAGTTTTTTTTATGACATCCTGGAGTTTTTTACAGCCTGATAAACTCTGACCTGAAAACTGGTCTGTGCAGAGCCCAAAGGTCACACCCCCCTCCTTCCTGCATCAGGGCTTGGAAACAAGGAACTGTCTAAATATTCCTGGACTCTCCCCCTCATTAACACTTTCTCCAATCTTGTATGACCTTGTGGGCTAATTAATCAATGGAAGGTTCTGAAACCTGAACCAAATAGAAAATGTATAAAACATTGTGAGATGTAGGTAAATAGTGTTAACTTTATGGGGACTGCTTGACAAGCTGGGGCGTTTCATATTTCTCCCACCTCCAGGGAATCAGGAATTTCTTTAAATTATATGTTTTTGTTATTTTTCTCCCTTTTTATCTTATAACTGTTTTGCCATATTGTGTGTAATTTTAGTTTGTAATTCTTTTGTTTTTAACATCTTTTTGGACGCACTGAACGCCTTTTGTAATTAAAGATTTCACTTTTATGCTCTGTGAACTAATAGCCTTGTAAAGTGTGATTAGCTGTGTGACTGCTAAAAAGCTGAGCGTACATGTCTAGTGGTGTAGCAAGGTGACTGCTTGTGAAGCAAGAGTGGAAGTAGAGTTGAATGCTTATTGGTCCCAGTATAAATTTAATAAGACGTGGCAGAGGTCACATAATTGGAGTGCTGGAACTGTATGAGGTGTGATTTATGCTCAATGTGTGTCCTGAGTGAAGGGTGAGCACAAGTTTTAGTAGGCAAAACTAACCTGAACAGACGTACCCCAAGTCACGTGACGAGGCAGCAGCTTCCTCATCGCTACACTAAAATATAGTGTACCAGCACTAAGATATTTCTGAGTCGTATAGAGATAGATAAAGTCTTGAGGAATGAGTGAGGCTGCAAACTACAAGCTACAAGGAGATAAGTGATCCTGGGGATAGGGGAGGCAGACACATATTTGTAAAATGTAGCAAAGCTCACAGTGTAACACTGTAATGGTCTATCAGCCTGTGTCTGTCAGCCGCTGTGTAATCATCTTATGCATCTCTGATCTGTCTCATCTGTCTCATCTCTATTTGTCAGTGCGTTAGTGCAATGACAGAAGCCAGAAGAAAGCGCATATAAATCCTGTACCCTGATAATGTAACCACATTGTCACTGCACAGAACTAGATGGATCATAATGTGTCTGCTCAGAGAAGCCCCGCTCACACCCTGCGATTTTGTACTGAGCAGCGGAGGGAGTGATAGGAGCTAAAACAGCAATAACACTGCATAAAATTGTAAAGTAAGTGGTTGGAATTATCTTTATTGTGTTAACATCAGTAGGGGATAGAAATGGTAGCGAGACATTTTAAAGAACAGAGGCATTGAGATGGATGGTATTAGAAGAAGTCTTTGGGAATGACAAGGAACAGGTAAAGAAACGCCTCCTACTGAGAGAGGTATATTGGATTTGCAGATTGGAGACAAAAAGCCCGAAAGGTTTAAACGAAGAATGCAACTTTAATGTTTATTTGTGATGAGACTTATTAATTGAATTGTAACTGATGTTAGGCTATACATAAGGATTATACTTATAATGTTTTTAATTTTATATATGTAGTGTAATATATGCACAGGGGTTTCCGGTAGAGGTTACTATAACTTGTGGTAACAAATGAGAGCTTGCCATGTCTGAGGAAGGGGGCGTGTCCCTCGAAACGTCACAACCAACATGGAGCTTGCTAGATCGTGGCTCGGCATCTAGATGAGGTAGTGTCTCTGTCCTGGGGATCAAGTCAACGTGAGTCTAGCCCATTAAGCTATAACCTTATGTATCGTAAATATCGGACTCAAAGTATTGAATAGTTAAAGTGGTAGCTGGCTCGTATGACCCAAGGTGTTAACGTCATTGCAAGCAAATTAACACTAAAAAGAAATTTGCAATTATCTATGTGTATTTATGGAACAAATGAAGGTTCTAATGGAGAATGTATAGAAATGTAGTGAATTCATGAAGTAAAAGTAACACGTTTTTGCAAAGTTACTTGCGTGGTCATTTTTTGGACATTGTTCATTGAATGCATTAATAGGGGAGAGTTGGAGAATCTCCCGTCCTAGACCACAGTCTAAGAGAAACTCCACACACTGTGTTTTTTTGTCTTATGAAGTGGAGAACGGAGTCGACAGCTCCATTCACCACTACAGTGCTCATCGCTATCTATGTCCTAAGGACGTAGATATTGATGAGGGTGGGGAAAGCTGCAAGGACATGCGGGGTACAGGCCCCTGATCTTTTGACCTAGCAACTCCCCGGGTGTGAGGTAATATGTGAGGTATTATGCTAGGTCACATGTGAGGTGATATAAGGTATTATGTAAAGAAATAGATATGTTATATTTGAGGTAATATGATAGAGAGAGATAGATGCAGATACATAAATATAGATTGATATATAGAGATAGATTGATAGATAGACTATAGATTACTATAGGTAATGAGTGAAAGACAGCTCATGGGTGAGGTAAAATGTGAAGTGATATGTGAGGTAATATGCAATGTCATATGTAAGGTGATATGAGATAATATGTTAGGTAATATGTGAGGTTATATGTGAGGAAATAGGAGATAATATATTCTCAATTCCTATGCTAATATCATCTGTGATACTCCAGTCACATCTGAAGCTGACATCGTATCCTTGCCATTATATACCTCAGTGACATCCAGAGTTGCAATTATTTATCTACCATTATATCATCTCAGATAACTTCAGTTCTAGCTGTAACTGGAGTATTAATCTGCCAATATCATTCTTGGTACAAGGCAGTATATGTGTGAGGTGATATGTTCCCACTTATATAATCTGTAATACTACAGTCACATCCAAAGCTGCTGTCTTACCCTTGAAATTAAATACTCCAGTCACATCCAGATCTGTAATCACCTACCTATTGTTAGATAATAACGGATACTCCATCTATGTTGCCTATTTTAAGTGTTGAAGTTAAATGCTTCACTTATTTTTTTTTTCAAAATAAAATGTTTGTTTTTTATGATATTTATGTGCAAAATATTTTTTTGGTCAAAGCGTTCTATTTTGTTATAGCCAAGACCAGTTATTTAACATCCCAGCTAGTATAAAATGTAACTAAATAATATTTCCTAGACTACCACAAACATAATTTGGTAGATGAATTATCATTAACACTAATATTGTTGTTTATTCACACAATTCATCTAATTGTGTTTTTCCAAAGAGCCAGTATATAATGAATTTGTATCTTTTCATGTGCTAAATAAACGTTTTAACTTGAATTTTTGAAGTTTCTTTTCTTTTTACTGTAAATGCTTCAGCAGAAAGGATATACGCTAATGAACAGGAAAGGCTGACCCTTGGTAAATCTGCCTAGCAAATCCGTATTCCCATGGAACAATATTCAAATCAAAACGCATCTGTAATCAGATATAAAAAAATTAGAAATTCAGAATAATCAGGTTTCTAAAGTAAACACATTCAGTAATGAAAACACAAAATAATCAGAATTGCTAATGATTTCTCAAAACATTTAAAAAATGTGCAACAATACAGGATTGTACTAATAAGATTTATCTGGCCAGTAACTGTAATGGCCTCCTAGCACAAAGATCTTGGGGCGATACCTAGCAAGTAACATTTTAGATCTGGTTGTTTTTATGTACAGATATGTCTAGCCTTAACTTGAATACAGTTGATTGGGTTTTGCTGTTAAAATCCTCATATGAAATCCTCTATATAGTGACCATTTTCTCCCCCTTTATACAGTCAGTGAACCCTGCCCCTTTTTATGCAGGGCCTTCACAACCCTACCCTCCTTATTTTTAAGGGCACCTCCCCTCTCCAAGGCTCCCTCGTCCCCTTCATACATCCCCACAATCCCTATACAAAGTTCCTTTTATACCTCCCTCTACAGGGTTCCTTCTTCCCCTTTATACATCCTCTAACCCCTATACAGAGTCCCATTTATGTCACTCCCCCATATGGAGTAACATTTATGCCATCCCACCCCCTTCTGGGCTCCCTCTTCCCTTTTATCCCAGCCCTCATGCAAGGCCCCATTTATACCAATTCCCCCTCCAGGGATTCCTCTTCCCCTTTACACACCCCCTTTCCCTAGAACTGACATAAATATAAATAAACAGTAAAAATCATAAACACATTAGGTATCGACGCGTCCGAAAATGCCCGATCTATCAAAATATGATAATGGTTTTTCAATGCGTTTTAGCTCGTAATGGAAAATAGTGCCCAAAGTCGAATATGGCACTTTTTTGCCATTTTGAAAAATATAAAAAAAATCTATAAAAAGTGATCAAAAGGTTTTACAGTCCTAAAAATGATATAATTGAAAATATTATCAAATTTCGCAAAAAATTACAACACCCACAGCTCCGTACACCAAAGTATAAAAAAGTTATTAGCGCCAGAAGTTGGCAAAATCAAAAAAATAATTTTTGTATAGGAGGTTTTAATTTTTGTAAATGTATGAAAACATTATAAAACCTATACAAATTTGGTATCCCCTTAATCTTACCAACCCAAAGAATAAAGTAGACATGTCATTTGGGCGCTCAGTGAAAGACGTAATATCCAAGCCCACAAGAAAATGGGGCAAATGCGTGTTTTCACCGTTTTCACTGCATTTGGAATTTTTTTCCCGCTTCCGAGTACATGGCATGGAATATTTAATACCTTCACTATGAAGTGCAATTGTTACGCAGAAAACAAGCCGGCACAGAGCTCTTTACATGTAAAAATAAAAAAGTTATAGATTTTTGAAGGTGGGGAGTGAAAAATGGACATTAAAAAACAGGAAAGGGCCCGGTCCTTAACCGGTTAAGGAATGTTTTCTGCAGCAGGAGTTGGACCTCTCATACAGCTACATGGCAGAGTGAATGCAAGTAAATATCAGAACCTTTTTCAAAAACACATGATTCCTTCCTTGCGTTCAACGCTCAATTTTCTGTCACACAGAAAAAAAGGATAAAGCAGTTTTTTGAAACCACGTGGATTTGACACGTATTTCTTGCTCTCAACTTTAGCAACACAAAAAATTGCGTTATACATATGCCCCAAAACCCCCCCTGTGGGAGAGTAGCAGAAATCACTACAGTAGCTGTGCTGATATGACACAGATTTCTTCCTAATCGCTTCAGTAACAAAAAAGAACTGCTATCTGGGGTATACAGATCCCCCAAAATGCACATTCTGGGATTGGAGCAGAAATCGCTATAGTACAGTACAGTAATAGAAGCTAGAAGATATATACAGCACATTCAATGTGAAATGCCGAGATTGCAAATGGCTGACTGTTTTTATAGGGCTGTGTGACATCATAGGGCTGTGTGATTGGCTTACAGGTCTGCAGATGTCGTTGAGGGTATTCCTTCCTCCTTCCCAGAGTTCTATGCCCCATGTAGCATGTTGTGCTTGCGGCCATTTAGCTAAAAAAAGCAGAAAAAAAACTTTGTTGCCACAAATCAGCGTAAACTTCGGATTCATGACTAATCAAATTTTCTGTGAAATTCATATCGAATTCCACTTCGTTCAAATCTATTCACCCATCTCTAATGCCATGTATAAATTTGCTAGTGGTGGGGAAAAACAAGTATCCTATGGGCATCCTTGTTGTTGTAAATGGAATTTGTTGTTAAAAGAGAAATAATTATTTGACAGCACAAATATAGTTACTATATTTTTGTATATGAAAATGTACAGCTTCATTGGCTTCTTTATGCCATATCCTTTTTTCTGCATGCCCACAGAGATCATACCTCAGAATTCTAAGGGGCTGTATGCTGGTTAATTGGTTGCTTCAGCAGCTTGGCACTTTTTCCCAGTCGGAAGCATTGAACGTATCCTTAGCTGTTTCTCTTAAAGAAACGTTACAAGCCTCCTTTAGCTTTACATGGGCTGAAAACAGTATTAGATATCTTGGAATTAACTTGTCGGCGGACTTGACTAAACTATACACACTGAATTTCCTGCTCGTTCTTCAAAATATTCAAAGAGAATGCTCTGGATGGACCAAGGGCCTCTTTTCGTGGTTCGGGAGATGCGCCATTTTTAAAATGAACATCCTCCCTCGCTTGCTGTACTTATTTCAGGCTGTCCCAATTCATTTACCCGCGGCTTTCTTTCACTTCTTAAACACTCTCCAGCATGGATTCGTGTGGGCAGGCAAGCCAGCAAGAATCAGCCGCAAGACCTAAGCAATCGGGTGAATTGGGACTCCCTGATTTCCAAAACTATTACAATGCAGCACATATGGCAAGGGTTCTGGACTGGTGTTGTAATCAAAGCACCAAACCCTGGGTCCATCTGGAGCAGTCCTTTACACAAACATCTCTTCAGGTTTTGCCCTGGTTGGAGCTTCATTTGACTGCTTTCTTGAAACGGCACCCTACCATTGGTCCCACATTGTCGATTTGTCAGAATAAATTGGTACGGGAAAGACTTATACCCTCAAAGTCTCCCCTCACTCCGATTCTTGGCAATCCTGATTTCACCCCAGGCTATGAAGACTTGATCTTTAAGCAGTGGAAAGGGACAGGCAGATTTAGAGCGGAACATTTCATTAAAGATTCAAACTGGATGACGTCTCAAGACTTGACTGAACTTACGGACCCCTGCCCTCTAGGGGCATGGAGAACGGGACAGCTGAGACATTACTTGGTTTCCCTTCCTCGGTACCAACAGTTTAAAACAGAGAAAACCACCTTTGAGTGCCTGTGTGGCAATGCAAATGGCCTACGGCACACGCTATCCCTTACCTACTCATGCTTACTGTCAATTCCGGATGATGCCGGCCCTCTTAATTTAACACAAAGGGAGGAGGACCTGAACATCTCCTTGACTGCTGAACAAAAAGACAGGATTTTTGAACTTTGTCACTATGCAACCATCAGCTCCCGTTACCAGGAAGCAGGCTATAAATTACTATGAAGGTGGTACAGGGTACCTACCAGATTACATACAATCTTCACACAGGTCCCTGACACTTGCTGGAGATGTGGGCAAGAGGAGGGCTCCTTCATACACATATTCTGGTCCTGTAGCATCCTGTCTTCGTTCTGGCAAGATTTGGGCAGAATTATATCCCGATTATGTGGAGAATCAATCAGATTGGAGCCCTCCCTCTTCCTCCTTCACCACTGTGACATGTCTGTACAACAGTATAAGAAATCCCTGATCCGATTTCTCATCATCACTGCGAGGGCATGCATCCCGCTTCTATGGAAACAAACGGTACCACCATCATTGGCACTGTGGGCTGTAAAAGTCAATGATCTAAGGTACTTGGAAGACCTCACCTCTTCGTTACATGGGACCTATGACAGGTTCCACAAAACATGGCAACCCTGGATCCAATTTAAATTGTCTCCTGAATATAGAGACCTACTGTAAACTTTGAGCCTGGTCTCAACTCCTGGCCTTCTCTGCTTACCCTTTTTCCCTCTTAATCCCTCCATACCCCCTTTTTGTACTCTCCTGGTCTCGGTACTCTTCCTTGCTTTCTTAGATTCACTCTTTTACTTCTTTTCTTTTTCTTCTCCCTCGTATCACTTCTCTAAACCCTAAGCAGGCCTTTCGTGGCCACTAGGGTTTGATACCCAAATTTATCATTTTAAAAAATATTAAAAGACAGACATGTGGAATGGGTGTGAATACAGAACTCATTTATTTAAACTGGTTTACATAATGGCATGTTATAATTCTCTGCCCCCTGTTTATACAGTGCCTTTTGTGAATATACAGCTCTGGTTTCAATTAATATGTCACTCACAATATTTAAAGAGGACCTGGCACCTAAATTTTCAGCACTAGGTGCTGCTTACTAAATTAAGCAGCTCCTAGTGCTTGATCAAATGCCGCAGTGTTAGAGTGATAGCATTACCGGAAATCTCCTAAACACTGCGGCGGGGTACAGTGTAATCATCGGACAGCTTGCATCGGACAGCTCGCTCCATAGGCCGGCAGTGACTGCCGCACGATAGCCAGCAGTCACCGCCCCTAGCCACGCCCCAACCCCGCCCCCTCATGAATACGTCGGACAGCTTTGCGAGCTGTCCGACAATTACACTGTACCCCGCCGCAGTGTTTGATAGCGTTACCGGAGGTTTCCGGTAACGCTATCACTCTAATACTGCGGCGTTTGATCAAGCACTAGGAGCTGCCTACTTTAGTAAGCAGCTCCTAGTACCGATAAAGTGGGTGACAGGTCCTCTTTAAAATAAGTCATCCTGTATTAAGGCTGGAAGATTGTTACTTTATATGGGTATTGAGACACTTAGAATATTTGGGTCAGCTAGTCATTCACATTCTGTGAATAGAATACTTATTTTTACAACCTTTTTTGCCACTACTAGGCTCGATTGCTTCATCTTTTTTTCTGAAGGTATTGGCCCATATTTATCAAAAACACTGCAAACTGCACTATATGCAGTTTGCCTGAGGAGTACAAAGGGTGAGCCAGATTGAGGAATTGTGGTGCATGTTCAACATTCTGGCGCACCCTGCACTGTTCCGACAGAGTGCACAGACTTTTTTTTGGTGCACCTTTAACGTAGGTTCTGCGACACATCTCTGTCGGACTTTGCATGATAAATGTGTCGCAGGGTCAGACTATGCACAAGAACGCCACTTGCACTGCAGAATTTTGTTTTGCGTCACGTATAGCGCAACCACGACGCAAATGAGTCACGTGTGATACATATGTGGTGCTTACACTTCTTAAATACAAGGGCAAGCAGCAACTTTTTACGTAATATTCCTTATTGATCTTATTACTACTGTTACTGAATATAATATAGTTCTGACATGACTGCTATAAGTTTTAAAACCGAAGCAGTTTTAGTGGCAGATTAAAATAAATCAGGTGTAGGACTGATAGATATAAAAAAAATCAGTGTGCTATCCATCTGTCCAACACGAATAAGGGGGCTTAGATAGCATTAATTAGTGAATAATTTGTTTTGTTTTGTTTTGTTTTTAGTGAATGGGTTTTTAGATTAGTCTATTATGAGTTTGTTTTTATTATGTATATTTTAGTATTTTTATTATATTTTATAAACCGGATTGTTATCTGTTATTTGTTGTATGTCCATGGTATTTGTAATGTACTTAAATTGTGTTTTACAGTCTTTTGTGACAACTCTCTTTCCATTGGGGGATAATAAATTGTTAATTATTATTAAAATATTTACTATTATTAATAACATGATCCATAATCCATCAAATCAGTACGCAAACTACTCTTATCTAAATGAGCAAGAAAACATCAGAAGTTATATTGGTCACTAATTCTTCAGTTAGTTATACAAGCTTCCTTCAAGCCAAGGACAATATCTAGCATCTTAAAACAATATGGCAAAGGAGAGTTAGATAATGACACATACATGTGAAATATACAGCTGTGAGTTGATCTGGAGATGAGATTGCACCTTATCTGTTCCTGCTGTTATCGTGGCTTCCATTGACACTATGCACTTTAGTCTCAATTATTGTAAAACGAAGTTACCAAGAGACACATTCAGCCTCCTAGCAACTAGGAGGTTGAAACTTTCAAAGCAAAAATATCAATCATGTCATTTATCTGGTAAAGTAGCATCAGGGGATAAAACAGGCAATAGACGGCCTTTAACATGTGTGATTGCTTGAAAGCCCTGCCACTTACTCCTGGAGTTACTACACAATGACTGATCCAATTGATCTCAGTATTCCCATGGTACTCAGGCTTTTACTTTTATTGTTTTGAAGCTGTAATAGTCTTAGTAATACATAAAACCCATTTATTGAATAAAAATTTCATTCAATGTCATTTGTTAAAAATATGTGTAGCTGATTAATTTTGCTTGAACATTTAGATCTAAACAGTTCATAAAGATAAAAATAAAAAGGTATATAACTACTGAAACCTTGAACCTCTGCCTACGCCTGTACCCAGCCTGATCAGGAAACCCTGAACCTGAGCCTGTATCCAGCCAGATCTAGACCCCTGTATCCTGCCTGATCCAGAACCCTGAACCTGTATCTAAGTATGTTGCCTAAACCCTGACCTGGACACTGTACCTGACCCTGATCCAGTAATCTGAAACCCATTTTTGAGCCTCTACCTTGATCTTGTAACCTTTTTCCCAATACTTTGCATGTTTGTTTGCCTTGATGCTAAAGCATACTCTGGGGTGAGTATTGGATAGGGGTTATGTTCTAGTTTACAGCATGTCCTGAGATAAATTTTTAAGTCATACTAATATCTACTATATAGATATAGATGTTAGTTGCAGTAATAAAAAACTAGGTAAATAGTTTGGTTTGTGTTGCCCTATAGTTTTGTGTCAATATCAATCATCCTTTTCTAGCATATTTATATATTTGTAGTCTATTAATTCTTATTTTGTAACTGACTCCCATGTAAAGTTTTCAAATTTTCTAAGTATTATTAGAAAAATAAAATGTATTAATCTTTGAGTTTTACTACATGGTGGTGTATTTTAAGATTGTTTTCCTAATACTGTGGATAATAAAAAGTGTTTTTGTCCATTCCATCTTTCACATATTATTACAGAATTAAAGTGGTATTCCCATTTGGCCAGTCACATTTAATTTAATTAATTTGCCATATATAAACATTTCTTCTTGAATTTTATTAAAAAAGAAGATAATTTCTCATAAATGTACCCATGTTGTCCCTAAGAAACAAGATGGCTTCCTTGGATATGACCACTGCGCACTCTGACAGCGGTGGCTAGACATGCTCTATTGAGACACCTGAACAGCTGGATTAAGCTTTCATTACCACAGGATGGCTGTGGGGCATGCAGTAACTCCTGAACAGTTCGTATACAAAAACTTTTTGTATTTTTGTGCAATCATTCCAGCATAAGTGGTCATATCCAAAGACACAGTCTTGTTTCTGAGGGACCATATTAATACACTTATGAGACATTATTTTCACACATTCCAGACTAAAATACCCCTTTAATATAGCTTGCTATGAAGTAGAAGATAACAGAGGCATTCTATGTTAGATTTATTTCGGATAAGGGAAGTAGAGGAGTTGTGTCTTTCCAGGTCATTCCTAGTTTCAGTCTTTATATACACATTAATGCTTTGGAAGAGCAGCTTGCTTAAAATAGAATGTGGCGTTCAAAACATGTTGCATAACTGTAACTTTTTTCTCTACTGTATAAATGTTTGTTGTACCTTGACTTAATGTTGCTTTTATATTGAATACAAATAAAAGTTGAAGACATTTTTTATTAAAATGTGGATGCTGGATCACAATTTTTTTTCAGTATAAATGCATGATATCTTTGGCACCTGGATGATAGATGGACAATTTGAAAGGAAGAGCTCACCTAAAACAATTTTGCTTTATTGAACCAAACCAAATACTGTAACAGCTATCACCTGTAAAATTGCACTTAGAGATGCTTAATAAAGTAAGCAGCTTCCAGTGCTACAACAGACACAGCAATGCTTAATAAAGTAAGCAGCTCCCAGTGCTACAACAGACACAGCAATGCTTAATAAAGTAAGCAGCTTCCAGTGCTACAACAGACACAGCAGTGTTACACTGCTCACGTTATTAGAAACCTCCCATAACACTAAAAGACACTGCCACAATATACACTAGAAAAGCTGCCTCTTCCCCAGACTCCCCCGCCCGCCCACTCCTTAGGCCGGCGGTGACTGGCGAGCTTCATGCAATAATCACCGCCCCTAATCCCATCCCCTCATGAATCCACTAGAGCGCATACAGCATGGCGTTTCTAGTGTACAATGCAGCAGTGTCTGCTAGCGTGATTGTCACTTGTAGCACTTACTAAAGTAAGCAGCTCCTAGTGCCGTTTTTACAGGTGACAGGTCCTCTTTAAATGCCAAATAGTTAACTATAATATAAGCATGAGAAAACAAATAAGAAAAAGTCGTGTAACCATAATTCTATTTGCTGTAAATTCAGTTTATTGGGACCCGGTTTTAGGCTACATGCACCTCTACAACCAGATCAGAATGAGTAAAGCAACCTAGAATGACAAGAAGGATTTAGAGACAGGTGTATTATGTATTCAACTATGAAATCATTGCAATAAGTGCTTAAAAAGTATTTAAACCCCAAATTGTTCTTCTAGTTCACCACTATTTTCCTGTTACAAAATACATCATTAATATTGACGAGGATATATTAGTTTTCTTTAACACCACTCAATGTTTTCCATCAGAAACCTAATAAAAGGAGTTTAATGCCAAACATTTAATGAAAGCAAATAGAGCAGACATGAAAAAAGCAAGTCTTCTAATGAATAAATCTGAATAATAAAACTCCCTGTGGAGAACAGAGGCAGACAGGTTAATTCTTTCACTTGAATTTTAATCTTTTACATACAAATGTGCAGACTTTCCTTCATGGGTATTTAACACTTGGGATTTCTCATTTTATTGTGAAACCCAAGCACAAAAGGTTAGATTATATATGTATATTTAAACATAAAAACAATGCCTCTAAGAAACACTATAAAAGAAAGGTAGTAAACAATTGCATTATATTGGAAAAAATTAAGATTTGTAACGCGGCAAAATTCTTAAGGCCCCTTTCACACGTGTGTTTTTCACGTGCATGTTTTTGACGTGCAAAACTTGCATTGCACTCTGACCCTTTGTAATCAATGGGCTTTTTAAGATTTGCATTTTTTTCACACACACAGGCAGGTTTTTTTTTTAACACACGTTTAAATCTCAGCATGCTCTACTTTTGCAAGTAATGCGCGTGAAAAGCGCACTATACAAGTCTATGGAGACGCATCAAAAACGCATTGCACTCTGAGACACTTGCAAGTGCAATGCAAGTGCAATGCGTTTTTCAAGCATCAGCTGCCATAGAAAAGATAGACCTCAGCCCTGAGTCCTTTCACGCGCATTACCTGCACGTGAAAAACGCATTGAAATTGCATTGAAAACACGCGTGAAAAACTGAAACACTGAACAAACTCTTACTGAAAACTGGTTGAACTCTGATGAAAAATGTCAGTTTTTCACTGACCAAACCCTGATCGCACCCTGATCAGACTCTGACGTGATCTGCAATGCAAGTGTGAAAGAGGCCTAAGTTTTCTGGTTAACATACATTTTGATTTAAAAATAAAATACATTTCCTATCAAGGATAAAGCAAGATATATAGGAAGACATGACTGCTTTAATTCCAAAACACCAGCACACATGTGTTTTTCCAGTTCTCCCAGTGCCTGTATTTAATATTCCGTGCAGTGGAAAGTTTTACAAAATTCCAAATGCAAGTAAAATGGATGAGAAAAAAAACACATTTGCTCTACTTTTTAATGGCTCATATATTAGGGCTATTATGCTGCTCTCTAAAACAAACATTCCTTCAATTTATCATTACTTAGTCATTACTTATTGTTTAGTATTACCATCACAGAGGTAATGATGAAAAAGAAAAAGAAAATGTTCTGTTTTGCCACATTCTGATGCCAATAACGTTTTCACATTTTACTCTATACACCTGAGTAAGAAGTCATTTTTTTTTGTTGGACGAGCTTATGTTTTATATGGCTTCCTCATAGAAAAACTTGTTTTTACAACGTGCAGATCTAGAGATAAACAATTTAAAAATAGCATAATAGTATGAAAACATAAAAAACTAAAATTCGAAATTTACAGTTTATCTTTGATTAATGCAAATCGCAATGGATCAATATAAATAAATATCAATATCAACGTGATCCAAATTTAATGAAAAAAGTATTTTGAGATAAAAGGGTACAAACAACAAGTTCAAAGTGGCACTTTCAAGTAAACTTGTAATGTAATAGAAAGAGTCAAAAGAGTTTCTATAAATTTTAATGAGCCCAAAACCATCTGTTACAACATATTTAAATGATAGTGTAAAGTAAAATAAATCAAATATGATATTCAATAGAGACTCTCACCTGGTTTCTTTGCCAACTGTACTTCCACATTTCCTACAAATGCAGTTGTGAAAAATGTAATTAAATTAAAGTGACAGGTAATTGGACACAGCATATGATTTTGCTGACATGAATTGTCTGTGTATAAATAGACATGATAAATGTCTTACAGAGTTCAGCTCTGCCTTGGGATGAATCAAAGCTTTAGATACATTAGATAATTATGAAAGTTTACCTTATTTAAAAAAAGGAATAGAGAAGAAAGGAGACCGGCTCAAACTTTTAAGTATGCAGCTGTTTTCCATGTTTGCATTTCTGTTTTTTACTGCCCTCCTTTCAAAAGACATTTTTTAAAAGAGAACCTTTCATCAGGCTTTACCCCACTAAACTACTAGTCCCCTCAGGTCAGGAGTGAAATATCCTTTCTAGAATTCCTTCTTTTATGTGAAATCTCACTCATTTACCTATTTAAAAAATCTTCTCTAAAGTAAGGAAAAAATAACTCTTCTTACCTCATTTTCACATGAGATCAAGGTTAGTGGTTGCAGGGGGTGTCACTTCAGATGCACATTTTTTTCTTATTTTTTTCTCTGGTACCTTAAAAATGCAAGCTGCTGTTAATGATCCAGTTTATCCTATTTATAACTGCCTGTATGTCCAGTTCTGTACCTCACAGAAGCGTATACCTAAAATACCAGATTTGTACCTTTAATATCACACCAGTAGCATGTTTCTAGGTACTATAGAACCAAAGATAGGAGCTTCTGAAGTGATACTCCATCTGCAACCACTAAATGTGACTTATCTTGCATAAAAAGGAGGCGACATTTGTCAACCTACTCCAGTTTTCATTTCAGCCTACTCTTGACAGGATAATGAAGTACATCCAGATGTGCAGGACACAGTCATGAAGTGCAATCCTTACAAAATTTGCAACATTAGGCACAAATTTCCTACTGGCATAGAAATACTAAAAGTAACAGATTCAATCCAGACACTAATAAGTTATATGCCACATTTATCAAGCAGTCTAAGCTACTAAATATCATGTCCGATGAAGAGACCATAGCAGTCCTAAAAGCTTCCTTGCAACATCTTCTATTTTAGTTACCATATGTACTTAAGTATAAGCCGAGTATTTCACCGCAATTTTTGTGTTAAAAAAGCCCCACTGTGCTTTTACTCGAGTGGATTAAAAAAAGCCATCTGTTCGATCAGCAAGAAAACACCCGTGATCGGTGCCGGCACCGATCGCGGGTGTTACCAGTAAGCCTTTGCTGCAATATGCAGCAGAGACTTACCGGCTATGGAGAGGGCTCGGCCCGCGAGCCCTCTCCATGCATCGGAACGCGACCGCGAACCGGTTAATTAAATGTGAATTAAATGTAAATTGGTAATACCCCTTCAATATAACATTTTACTTTGATATAAATATTATAATGAAAAATATAAATGTCCTAAGATTGTGGGATTTATGTAATTTAAAATTTTCTTTTCAAAACTATTGACCATTAAGCAATTTGCCACAGTTGAGCAGGGCACATCTGTATTTGTCTAAAATATAGTTTTGGAAAACTAGTACTTCATTTTGTGAAATAACTGTGAAAAATGGTAGAGGAATTGAAGTCTGACAATTTCTATGGAATCAAGAAGAGTTTTTTACACATGAAAAGATTCAATTTATTTTGCAGCAAATAAAGTACAATAACTGTAATCACACTTGATGCAAATGTATGCAAAGGCATCTTTCTGGAAAACAAATCGAATCTATTAGCTATAATCATTACCATACTTGATGCGGAACCTTTCGAAAATGAACATGCAACTCATTCAGAGGACTCTTTATTTATTGATGCATGCATCTAGGGTATACTTCATGCTCTAGATCAAATACAATTTCCAGTTAATTAAATCACCTTGGTTATCTTAATAAATTGCTTGATATTGCTTTATTGTTTCGTATTTCCAAAAGTAAATACAGCAGGAGTTGAAGTAGCACATCAATGTTATCTGATTTAAAAGAGATGACACCTAAGGTATGGTTCGCATTGATGTTATGGCTTCTGATGAGTGTAACTGATACCATTACATGGTTGATACTATCACTGCCACTGACATGTAACTGGGTTAGTTCCAGTTCCATTGTGCTTCTCTGATCAATTTTCATGGCAGCCAGTAGCCTTGTAAAGGATCAAGGGGCTGCCATTTTGTTACAGATGTTTAATTTCTTACTTAAAGGGAACCTGCCTATAGATATTGACCTAGTAAACAGATGAAAGTATATTGTCAAGCAGCTAAACACCTTCTAGTTCACATTTTCTTCATGGCCCAGTGTGGTGATATCATCCAGCAAATTAAAGAGAAAAGTAAATCGGTTGTATAAAGTAATAGGGAGCGCTTTATCTTATTCCAGCGCTTCGGGCACCGACTTATGATGAGACCCTGCCAAACCAGCGCGTCCAGCTAGGGCCTCCTGATGTATTTAGTGGTCGGGCAGCATGAACATTTCTAAACCAGGCGCTGAATGCCATAGATTTGAGATATTAACCAGTGAGCATTTAGCTTGAATTCCCACAGGCTATAGCGAGTACACGGGCAAGGGCTAGGAATGCCTCTCGCTTGCCCACTCTGCCACTGAAAAGCTGCCATACAAGCTCTAATAAATATCCTTCATAGGGAGAGTTGAGCACTGAAATTAAACTTCACCATAGGAATAAATGATGCAGGCAACGAAAGGCAAAAAATCAGGGCCAAATACATAGCCAAATAGGAGATATCAGCACGGCCTCAATCTCTATAATATCAAACGTGGTGCTCAGCTGAAGAATAAGTCTGTATAGAGGGGGAAAAAAAAGAGCTGCGCCACTCACCAATCCGATAAAATGCAGGTACTTTATTGAGTTTGTGTGGTCCGTGCAGGGAGGACGCCATAACACTGCAGGCAATGGGTCGTTTTGCACAAGAACCGTTTCTCAAGCCTCTGAAGTTTAACTTTTCACAACTCAGTGCTGAATTCTCCTCCTCTGTGCTATTTTAACCCCTCCCAGAGATTTGACGTAGGCTCCTTAATGGAGCCGGTGCAAGAAGCTGTGGGTCACCTTTAATACCCGTGACCGGTGATTCCTCCACTTGACCATGGCGGTTACCCCGGACTGCGCGATCCTCTTCTGGAGCCTTCTGGCAGGAACCGGCTGTAACACATTACTCATGCGCAACAGCTTAATGTGTTACATAACACAGTGTAATACATCTGTATTACACTGTGTTAGGTGGAGAAGAGCTTGAACAAGCGATCAGAGGATCGTTTGTTCAAGCCAAATTGTAAAAATAAAGAAAAAAATGCTAAAGACACTTAATAAAAACACTTTTTAATAAAAAGAATTAAATAAAGTTGAAGTCCCCTAAACACAAACATTCCCTAAACACATCTAATAAAGTAAAAAAAACCTTGAAAATCGGCCAAAAAACCCACATATTTGGTATTGCCGCGGCCTTTACAATCTATACAATAACTCAGAAACATTATTGGACCTGCTCACTGAATGCCGTAAAAACAAAGCCCAAAAACTCGCCAAAAATGCACACCTTTCATAGAACCCCTTCACAAAAATGTTCCAAAAAGTGATCAAAAAAGTTATGTGCGCTAAAATGGACAACTCAACACGTAAAAATAAGCCCTAAACTAGCTCTGTTAACCAAAAAATATTAAATTTAAGTCTCTGAAAAAAGGGCGATGCAAAAACAAATGAGATTTCCTCAGTTTTTATCCAGTAAAGTTCTAAAAATATATGAAAAACTATATAAATGAGGTATCACCGTAATCGTATTGATCTATAGAATAAAGATACAGGCAGTCCCCTACTTAAGAACACTCGACTTACATATGACCCCTAGTTACAAACGGACCTCTGGATATTGTTAATTTATTCTACTTTAATCCTAGGCTACAATGATCAGCTGTAACAGTTATCAAAGGCGTCTGTAATCACAGAGACCAAAAAAGTTCTGGCTGGGGTTACAATGATAAAATATACAGTTCCGACTTACATACAAATTCAACTTAAAAACAAACATACAGACCCTATCTTGTATGTAACCCGGGAACTGCCTTTAATATATTATTTTTAGTGTACGGTGTACGACCCTCAAGAGATTCAAAAAGAAAGGAAAACAAAAATAATATTAAAATAAAATTTGATCAATAAGCTTAAGTATTTGTAAAGTGCATCTCATGTCACAAAAAATAAGCCCTTATGTGTCCAAATTGCCAAAAAAATAAAAGATTGTATAGCCAATAAAAAGTGACAATGCATAATCTACTCTGAATGGCGCACCTTCCCTTCGATGCCCTGGCGTGTGCCCATACAGCAGGTTACCACCACATTTGGGGTATTGTTATACGCGGGAGGGATTGGGTATCAAATTTTGAGGAGCGTTTTGGTATTTTATCCACTAAGAATTTGTACATTTTTTTAAAAACACATTCATTTAGCCAAAATTGCATCCGATTTTGTCTTAACCCCTGTAAAACAATTAAAGGGTTAACAAACTTCATAAAACTTCACAACACAAACAATGTAAAATGTCTGCATATGATCAGTAAATTTCAATGGGTCATTTAATTGTCAATTTTCAACACAAACAGCATATATCCATGGATTGAAGATGGGTGATTAGGAACTTCAAGAGAACCTGTCAGGCAAATTAACCCCCAAAACCTAATATATTTTCATAATCTGCAATTAGAAAGCATTGCCCCATCCCTTCATTGCCCCTCTACGTGCCTGTAAACTTAAGCAATGATGTCCTAAAGCTGTATGCAAACAACCTGAGAGAGGTCTGTCACGGGTGGACCCGCGACCCACATCGCGGGTCGCGGGCTCACCCGTGCCTCTCGCTCCCCGCAGGCGCCACGCCAGCGCGTCTCACCTCTCCCCGCTCCCAAGTCCCGGCCTCGCTCCGTGTGCGCGCGGTCCCGCGCCTCAGGGCGCGCGTGCGACACTTCCAGGAAATTTAAAGGGCCAGTGCGCCATTAATTGGCGCTGGCCACATTGCCCAAATCTATTTAATCATCTATGAATCATTATCATGTTCAGCTTATTCCTGAGTGGGAGGCACAGCCACACCCCCCAGTCCTTGACTGACAGTCTGTATAATGGTGTGACACTCCCTGTGCTGGCGCCCCCTGCAGCCTGTGAGTATGAGATGCAACTGGTACAGGATGCAGCCGTGTGTGTGGGAGAAGAGCATGTCAGGAACATGTGTAGCTGATGGCTGTGTCTCTTACAGACAGCAGATAAAGCATAAGCACTAGCAATGCTTTGCTATACATTACACACAGACATGAACAGGGGGAGGGGAGAAGAGGTGAGGGGTAACAGAGATGACATCACTGCCTCTGACCATGTGACCAGCCTCATTTACATAATAAAGAAAAGATGATTTTACAATGATTAATGTATGAATTGACTGGATGAAGGCTGTGATGGGATCCTTGTGAGCTGCTCAAACAGGTAGAGGTGACAGGACTAGTGGCAGAGACCTGATGACAGGTGTCCTTTAACCAAAATCGAGGTCATTACCCACATCTAGCATAGACACAATACACTTTAACCCCATGTATTAACATGCAGCTTCACAGAGGATTTTCCTACAATTTGGGTTTATTGGAGTCTGCACCATAATTGAAGGAAAGTCTGATTGGAAGATTGTAAACAGGTTATTTGGAATGATGAGACAAAAACCAATAAAATATGCTTGTATGTGCAATGGGTCTGTTAAAAATCAAGAGAAAAGGAGGTTAAGGATGGGAATAATTGAAGGAACTGTCGGTGGAGGACGCCTGATGATATGGGGTTGTTTCACACCCGAAGGAGTCAAAAGAAAACTTAACAAGGACTAATGGTGGTTTCAATGATGAACTGTATGTGAATATTCTACAAGAGGGGGTTATTTTCATACTCAAGTACAATGTATATAAAAAAGGAGGAGGTAGTGTTCAAGCAGGACAATGACAAGATTGAAGAAGAAATGGTTCAATTACAAAGAAGTGAAGTTACTAGTTATGCCCCCACAATCCCCAGACCCCTATCCCAATCAAACATTTGCAAGTAGACTTGAAGAAAATTACTGTATTCCTATACATTGGGGTCAACCAGTATGCATTGATAACATGTGGAAGATACCTGGGAACAGATGCCAATCGAGGCATGGTTGAATCTGATGAAAATTTAACATACATAGTCTGACAGTATTGTATTGCACGCCATATGTTAAAGGTGAATCAGGAAAAAAACGGTGCACTCTGTTAGAAAAGTATAGGGGGCACCAGATTCGTGAAGAATGTAAGGAACAAATCCTGAATATGGCACAACCTGCACACTACACATGTAATCTGCACATAATACAGACTGCACTGTTCTTAGTAAAGGTACCTCAATGTCTATATAGTCCAATGTTCAAATCTGTAGTGGACTATGAGTTATGGAGACTAAAAATCAAAAGTTCAAAACATTTGTCACCTTGCTTGTCACTGTACATTAACTTCTTAATTTTTAAAAAGACCTGTTTTTCCTCAAACTCTGAGAATCATCCATCAAGTGGGACCAAAGCCAAAAGCAGGATTGATATCTGATTCACTTTTCTTCCATAACCGCAGTCTGCATATCCCAGCCGACTTACATTTTATTTAATAGGCAAGATGTAATTAAACCCAAAACTTTGCCTGGAAATGTAATGACATTCTGATGAACTGAAGAAATGTGTAAGATTTTAAATCAAATAAATGATACAGTATACAGTAAGTATACAGTAAGTAAATGAACCATCCTTTCACTGATGGGTACTTTATGCTGTGTCAGCAAGATAAAGAAATATATAAGACAAATGTTGGAAGAAATGAACCAGAAAAAAGGGCTTTAGTGCTATATGTAATACTGATAATGAAATACATATACATAATTAATTAATTCTATACTTATGTTCTACTTGATGCAATACATTTCTGATTTATATATATATATATATATATATATATATATATATATATATATATATATCTATATATAAAATCAATGAAAATGGCAGCACTCCAAATTAGTGAAAGAAACTTTGTGTTTATTCCACCTCCCGCAACCTCTCACTTGACAAAGGCTGAACAACAGCCGAAACATTGCGGGAGGTGGAATAAACACAAAGTTTCTTTCACTAATTTGGAGTGCTGCCATTTTCATTGATTGGATGTCTATTGGACTCTGACTGTTTAGAGTCAAGGATAGCACCCATTACTACCTCTCACCAGGACTGTGCTGCTGCTTTTTCGATTTTGTATATATATATATATATATATATATATATACATATACCAGCCACTTTATTAGGTACACCATGCTAGTAACGGGTTGGATCCCCTTTTGCCTTCAGAACTGCCTCAATTCTTCGTAGCATAGATTCAACAAGGTGCTGGAAGCATTCCTCAGAGATTTTGGTCCATATTGACATGATGGCATCACACAGTTGCCGCAGATTTGTCGGCTGCACATCCATGATGCGAATCTCCCGTTCCACCACATCCCAAAGATGCTCTATTGGATTGAGATCTGGTGACTGTGGAGGCCATTTGAGTACAGTGAACTCATTGTCATGTTCAAGAAACCAGTCTGAGATGATTCCAGCTTTATGACATGGCGCATTATCCTGCTGAAAGTTGGCATCAGATGTTGGGTACATTCTGGTCATAAAGGGATGGACATGGTCAGCAACAATACTCAGGTAGGATGTGGCATTGCAACGATGCTCAATTGGTATCAAGGGGCCCAAAGAGTGCCAAGAAAATATTCCCCACACCATGACACCACCACCACCAGCCTGAACCGTTGATACAAGGCAGGATGGATCCATGCTTTCATGTTGTTGACGCCAAATTCAAACACTACCATCCGAATGTCGCAGCAGAAATCGAGACCCATCAGACCAGGCAACGTTTCTCCAATCTTTTACTGTCCAATTTCGATGAACTTGTGCAAATTGTAGCCTCAGTTTCCTGTTCTTAGCTGAAAGGAGTGGCACCCGGTGTGGTCTTCTGCTGCTGTAGCCCATCTGCCTCAAAGTTCGACGTACTGTGCGTTCAGAGATGCTCTTCTGCCTACCTTGGTTATAACGGGTGGCGATTTGAGTCACTGTTGCCTTTCTATCAGCTCGAACCAGTCTGCCCATTCTCCTCTTACCTCTGGCATCAACAAGGCATTTCTGCCCACAGAACTGCCGCTCACTGGATGCTTTTTATTTTTCGGACCACTCTCTGTAAACCCTAGAGATGGTTGTGCGTGAAAATCCCAGTAGATCAGCAGATTCTGAAATACTCAGACCAGCCCTTCTGGCACCAACAACCATGCCACGTTCAAAGGCACTCAAATCACCTTTCTTCCCAGTACTGATGCTCGGTTTGAACTGCAGGAGATTGTCTTGACCATGTCTACATGCCTAAATGCACGAGTTGCCGCCATGTGATTGGCTGATTACAAATTAAGTGTTAACGAGCAGTTAGACAGGTGTACCTAATAAAGTGGCCGGTAAGTGTATATATATAAAGAATAGCATATATACTCAAGTATAAGCCTAGTTTTTCAGCACAAAAAATGTGCTGAAAAACCCGAACTCAGCTTATACTTGAGTCAAGGCATTTCTCACCCTCGGCTTATACTCGATTCAATAGGTCTTTCCAGTTTTTTGTGTCAAAATTAGGGGTCTCAGCTTATACTCGGGTTGGCTTATACAATGCTCAAATTAACATTTTTAATCATTCGCAAAAAAATTATATTAATCACGATCAAAAATCTTTAAAGTGTGTAGTAATAAAATGCACATGTCTTTTCTCCAAATAAATAAGCCCACACACTGCCACATTGACAAAAAATGTAAAAAGTTACTGCGCTTGGAAAGTGGCAATATAAAAAAAAAGGATTTGAAAAAGATCCTATAAATTTGGTATCACTGTATGCGTTTTGCAAAAAAAGTATTTATGTTATTGGGGTTTGAGGATAAAGGCAAAAAATGTTATGTCAGTATTTGCAATCTTTTTTAAACATACTTCACAGCAAAGTACAACAGTATATCCAAAATTCTACTAATAAACACTACATTTCGTCCCGAAAAATACATAACCCTATATAACTATAGCAACAGAAAAATAAAAAAGCAATAGTTTGTAGAAGGCATTGACAAAAAAAAAACACTGAAAAATGGCCTGGTAATTACCATGGAAAAAAGTTTCTTCCAAAAAATTTCCTTCAGCGGATCATTTGTAGATTGTGGTATTGCAGTTGATCTCCTTTCATCTCCATACACATGAGCTACAAATACCAGCATAAACCCTAGTCGGGTTTGGTGCTGTTTTTAGGAGGAATCCACCATGTTTTTCAACCCCCAGACAACCTCTTGAACTTCTAAAGGTATTGTCCAGGATTTTGAAGTCTATGGGGGTCATTTATCTTTAGTCTGGAAATTTTCAGGTTTTAGGCTTGTTTGGTTTATATTAGGGGTAATACATCTGGCATCTGAGATTTTGGTTACCGTATATTCTAGCCTTTTTGCTGCCTGAGGCGAAAATTGAAAATGCTGTTCCCCCCACGCCAAGAGATGTTACCTCACATACTACGTAGCCAGTCAATGACACAGACATTAGTGACCTCTAGTATCTAGTACCTTACAGGTGATGATCTGCTCCATCAGGAAGAGGACTTTTTTACGATTTCTCTCGGCCATGATTTATTTCTGCTGAATTCACAGTCACATATCAGCTCCATGCAGCACAGCTCCACATGGTGCTCCTAAAAAAAACACAGTCACTTACAGTATAATGTATTGTGTTCCTCAATGCAAACTATCCAATATTCCCCACATAAAACATCCTTTATATAGATCCCCAAATAAATTATAGTATGTACAGCAACCATAATTATATATACCACACACCCTGAACTACAGCAACCAGCTAATTTATATCCACCCCATTGATTTATATACATTTCCACTTATTTATTTGTAAGTATATAAGTTATATACCGCACTCCATATATGGTCACACAGTTTATTTAAAATCCAGCCCTATATAGAAATCCCCTTAAACACTATACAGAGCCACGCCTCCCCAGCGAACACAGTCTCCCCCCATGCATACACAGACCATCCCCCAGTATGCACACAGCCCCCCCCCCCTGCGCTGCTCTGTATATGTGGATGAGGTATATCATTATACAGATGAAGAGTACAACCTCTGATAAATTATTAGTTCAGTCCAAGCATGGTGAATATACTATAACTGATAGAGAATTAGTTCACTTTATTCAGATTTACAGTAATAGATATCGGATTAATTCAGTCTATGCAGATGAGGAAAGCTGATAGAAAGTTAGTTTAATCTATGCAAGTGGAGATTATATAGTAGTTGATAAAAAAGATAGTTCAATCTTATGCAGATGAAGCATACTGTAGCTGTTATACCGATAGAATATACAGTAGATAAAAAATTAGTTCAGGCGTTACAAATAGAAAATCCTGTTCGTAGCTGATGAAGGCTTAGTTTAGTCTATGCAGGTGGAATATACAGTATTTTATAGAGAATTAGTTTAAGTTACACAAATGGGGCATACCATAGCTGCTATTCAGCTGCAATATACAGTAGCTGATACCAGATTAGTTCAGTCTATAAAAATACCATTAGTAGCCGATTAGTTTGTTGTGTGCAGGTGAAATAGGTAGTAGCGGATGGAGGATTAGTTGATGCAAGTGGAGTATACAGTAATTACTAGTATCCTCAGCCTATCTATACAAAGCTGAACAAAAATCAATAGGTAAGCTAAGAGCTGAGGTTAATAAAGAGTTGATAAAGTCTTTGGGGAAGTCCCCTCCTTCCAATTATACTACGGTAAGTGTTGCCTCCAAAGACACACCAACGGTTAATCTTCTTTACTGCTCTCTGTCACAGAATCTTGTCTGCTTCTGACAGCTTGAACAGACTTCCCCCTCAGAGACTCCTGCCTGCAAACCTGAGAAACCCGGCACCAGGCCTCCACGTGTGGTGCATGCGATCTTCACATCCTGAGGCTCAGCACAGCCGTGGCCTCCTCCACCTGCAGTCTCCTGCTGCAAACAACTCCTCCTGTCCTCTGGTCCCCCTGTTCCCCTGCGCAAGATCCGTAGAGCCAGCTTCAATCAGGACTCCTCACTCCTGTTAGCTGCACATGGAGGATGGTAGGACAGGAAAACATGTCAGGAAGCAGGAGATTCTTGCAGTGCACGCTGTTAGGTCATAGCGTACATACTCACCATGCCTCCCATCCCATCGCCGCTCTGTATATTAATTGCATCTGTATTCTTAAAGAAACAGATGAGATTAATTTCATGGTGGGTGATTCGGGTGGCTGTATCACCCACAGTGCACATGCCCAGGCTGCTGCTTCCATCAGTGCTCGGGCATCTGCTGCCCGAAGCGAGATTTTTATCTCGCCTCCTGGCAGATGCAGCCCTAAGTATAAGCCGAGGGTGGAAAATGTATTGGTCACCACCGCCTCCCAGTATATAGCCAGCAGAGGCGTGACCACGTGATCTGCTGGCGCACACTATGATGTCATTTATGACACCGCCGCATCACAGTGCGAGCCGGCTGGCAGATCGCATAGACACTTCTCTACCGGCTAATACAGCAAGGAGAAGAAAGAAGTGGAGCCACACCGAGGATCAGGACCTGTGCAGAGCATCAGGGATGCCGGAGGATGAGTGTGTGAGATTTTGTATTTTATTGACTCATGTATAAGCTGAGGTGAGGTTTTTCACAACATTTTTTGTTCTGAAAAACTTGGCGTATACACGAGTATATAAGGTACTTTTAAAAAAAAGTTACATAAAAGTAATAAATTCTACTTTTTAATGTGCCCAAAAATTTAGACAAGCTTCCAATGCAAGTAAATTGTATGACATTTGCTTTTGGGCAATAGGGCTTAGAGACCATAAATGCCTCACTAGGGGATTCTGGGACTGATTAAACTACATTTTCTAAGGTGGGATATAATAAACTTACCCTTAAAAAGAAAACTACATTTCTCACCTACCAAAATCGGTTTCCTACACTGTGCTGCAGAGATAGAAAACTATCAAATCAGCGAAATACTCAGTTGGGATTCTATTACTTATGGAATATATACGGTGCAATGATTTGGATATTATACCACATCATGTACTTAGGCTTTCTGAAAATCCTGCTTTATGTAAAGTGGGCTGTCTCACAAGGTAGCTTGGAGATCAGGTTTTCATGATCCCAGTTCTTCCCATATTTTCTGCTTTGTAACAATTTTTTGTAAAATTCTGCAGAACCCCTTTTGGATGAATACAGCATATTGGTAAAATGATGTTTCTTCAGGTGAAAGTTGTATGTGTACTTAGATATCTGAAACATTCTTCAGCTGTCACATTAGTGCAGTTTTCTACCACATACATTAAATAAAGTAATGTGAATAGTGCAAGCTAGCACAAGAGTTAACCTAACTGTGAAACATTATACTCAGGAAAAGACTATTGTGCATTTTATCTACCTCCACAAATTTTGTTGAGCACCTCTTGTCTTCTTAGAGTGCAGTAATCATAACTGATGGCGGGAAACGATAGATTAATGAAAATAATCCATAGTCGGAGAAGGTGTTTTCAAAATTTACAGCACACAGGATGATTTGGTATGTACTAGACATCTAAAAGGTTCAACCCAAGGTCTTTGCCAACTCTAAACTGTAAATAAATAGAAAGGAAAGTAAAATATATTTCTTCTCCTGGAATTTTATCAAATTTTTAGAAAACTTTTCTCCACAGTATATCGTAATGTTGAGTTATATGATTGTCTTCACTGTTAAAGTTAAAACAAAAAGAGCTTTATGTTCTAAAATGTGAAGATTAGAATCTGTTATATAGTAATAATATTATGTAAAAGAGAATCTAAATGAATTAAAGTAATGAGAGCAGATAACATACTGTAACTATATAAACAATATAATACAATTATGCAGATAACAAATATAATTTAGAAACTGAGAAACTAACTTAAAACTGATAGTATAATATAACTATTTGTGTACATTTCATGAATAATTACAATAATTTATATTAAGATTTCAATCGTGTCTTTTTATAATGCAGTAATTTTGAGTCACAGTCAGTAAAAATAATGGATAGTGATACACATGAATTTTTCCTTATTTATAGTACTTGTTAACATCTGCCGCTTACATACAGTATGATAAATGTTATAAAACATGAGTAGGCAGTGTAATCACCTTATCTCTGCTGCTTTACACAGCAGGAACTGCTGACAACTATCAAAATATATCAGCAGTGTCAAAAGTTAAATTTTACTTTAATTTCTTTCTCCATGATGAGACTGGGGGTATCAGAAGTCATTTCTGATCCCGGGAGCCCTTTTGTTCATCATGGCCTGGTACCTCATCCCAGTTATGGTAGAATTTCTGACAAGACTAAGAGTCTCTCAAAAAGTACCACCCTCCTTGAGCAATGTCTCAGCCTGGGGTAACCAGGTCCTCCTCTTCACAAACTTAATGGGGTGTTACCTCTTTCTACATAGCACTCACATCTAACAGCGGTCAGAGCCTCTATCTTTGCCAGATAGGACCTGCTTAGATCTGGTCTGATCAGGCAAAGATTTCTGCTGTAGTTTCTTCTGTCGGTTTTCTGTGTATATCCCAAAAATTCTCTGCCCTATCATGCCAAAAGTGGCATGCAGGACAGAAAATACCCAGAACTGGCAGGGAAGGGGATATTTAAGTGCCTTCTCCACCAGAAAACCAAATGAATAATAAATCTTCCACAGTATGTTGGGAATTGCCCAAACTGATAGATTTGAATGAAGTTTTGTATTTTAATGCCCTTTAAATTCTTTCCTTTTTTGTATTCCTCCTTACACTTTTTTTTTTTTAGTAGACATTGATTAAAGGTTGATTAAACATATTGGGGGACATGTATCTTACTTTTATTTTTCTTTGGTGTATAATTGAAACTTTTGGCAGCTCTTTTTTGTGCCACATGGACACATAGATGTGGGGGTTATATGAGGAGGACAGTACTGTAAATTTTGGAATTGAGACCGTGGCACTTTATTCACACCCTAGAGAGATATGAGGCATATGAGGCTGTGGTTACAAGTGGTGTTAATGCATGCATTTTCAAACACTTTACAACAGCTGATTTGCCTAATTACATTTCTGTCAACATTTACAAAATTCATCAACCACATTAACATAGCATTAATAAAGGTATGTGTTAACATTGCGTTAAAGCATGTGTTTTGTAAATGCCATGTTGACAGCAATGTTATTAGGCAAATCTGCTCTTCTCAACTGTTACGATGCATTTGAAAATGCAAGTATTAACACCACTTGTGACCTCACCCTCAGAAGTTACCAATAATTTTCAATGAAATGTGAATGCAGAAATGTATGAATTACAAAAAACGCCCAAATAAATTTTCAATGCCCAACAGATTTATGTGCAAAATTTTAACCATTTAAAGCATGTGAAATAATTCCAATTTACATATTAAATTGGAGTCCATGAAAAAAATCCTTTCTTTGCACCTGCACTTGACTAGGTGCAGATTTACACCTAAAAGGTTGCAAAAATAAGCAAAAAAGTGATACATAAGTGAAAAGTCGTATGGGAACATCTGGGAAATAAAGTTACATAAGGCAGACCAAGGTTAATTTGAAAAATGATAGCAAAAGTCGCAGTGAAAAGTCACAAAAATGAGACAATCAAACCTGTAGAAATAAAGATACATGTCTCCCATTGATGTTTAAGCTTCATGTGTCATAAAGCCAGTTCACATCTCAGTTACTTAATTATTTTATGCATTTGTTATTTTGAGCCCTAAAGGTATGGAGGCTACACAAAGAAAAGGTATAATGCAAACATTTCTACCTGTTCTGTGAATTTTGGATCACTTTGAATCACTATTTCTATTTATAACTGGGACATTTACCTATTTATAGAATTTAAAATACAAAACCCCATGAATAACTTACAAATTTCATTTGCATGAGGAAAAAAACTCAATTTATGATACTACTAAACACCACATGCATGGTTCTATCCCTGCAATTAAGTAAACGTCAAAACATTATTAGAAAATATTTAATTCAATTTGTCTCTAATAATCTCTTAAGATGTTCATATGCCCTACTTGATCTCTTTACTTTCATTTTGTCAGATAATAAGTTGGCTCTTAGCACCAGTGTTGACACATGGACATCATCAGCTATTTCTAGGAAATTTTTATCAAGGTTCCTGGAATAAATCTGTTATAGCAGAAATCCCAGCAAGCAACACTTCTGTATGTAAATATATGAGATTTTCATTATCCATTGGAAATCTACATTCCTTATATTCTCTCTCATGCAAGAGGGAATGTTTTCTATAAAATTGAAGGGCAGTTATGTTTGACACTTTTCTATTTTTGTGTTTCTTTTTACTTCCCTCTTTTCACAAGCCATATATTTAAATTTTTGCATTTACAGTCATTTAAAGGTTTATTATCTGCGGGACAAATTGTAGTTTCTAGGGGCTCCATATTTTGTTCAACTTGAAAAATATCCAAATGTGGTAGAATTGCCAAAAAGCATAGTTGTGCCGTATCGCTACATGCTTTGTTTTTATAGATGTTTCTGTGCAGTCCAAATAACATCTCCCCTTTATTCATTAGGGCAGTACATTCACAGAGGTATCAAAGATATATAGGTTTTAGTATGTTTTAATAAAAAAAGGAAATCTTTTTTTCCAAAAAAGATTCTAAGTTTTGGTATATTCTAATGCCAATAACTTTGTCATATACAGTGAACAAAGCTGTGCAAGGTGTTATTTTTACTAGACAAACTGATATTTCTATTGATACAATTTTGGGACAGTAACACCTTTTAATCACTTTTAATAAATATTTATATATAATTAATATTATGAGTTGTAAAATGGCAAAAAAGTGGCAATTTGGATAATTGGGTCAGTAATAATTGTTTTTAGATTTTGATAGATCAGACATTTTTGACACAGGGATGCTTAACATGTTTATAAATTTATTTATTTTTATGTGTGTTCTAAGGAAAGGGGGGTGATTTGAATTATTATATTTTTTTCTATTATTTCTGGCCCCCTAGGCTCTGATCACTCATAAAACTGTTTCGCAGTATATTGTAGATATACTGCTCCTATATTACAGTCTGTCCTAGACAAACTGTAATATAGATATGCTAATGACAGCTATGGGAAGCTTTAACAGGCTTCCAGCTGCCATTGTGCCAATAGGTGCCCATATAAAATATAAAGATGGCAGCACCCACAAGCTTACCTGTGAGGTGCTGTTATTGGTGCCAACACCGACCTCAGCATTTCCTATTGTGTAATCATAAGAGGCTTGAGAGAGGCTTCTGAAAAAGAGGCTGAAACTTTATTTTTGAAAAATTCTTGAGTACCACCAATTGTTAGTTTTTAACTGTTGGGATTGGTCAAGCCCTGTTGGAGAACCCACTTCTACTTAATGGTGCAGCTGAATATGTTTACATATAATTGCCATTAGGAGTATTGGTGCACTTAAGTCAATTGAATAATGGATACAAAAAATGTAATGCACAGGTAATAACTTTTTCATTGGGCTTTCCTGCTCTGTACTTACTTTCTTACAATAAAAAAGCAAAATATGAAAAGCTTTAATAACAAATGTGAACTAAGACCTAATATATTTATGACCGTCTATGTTTGGAAGCAGCATAAATAGGACAGGCTATGGACCCTAGTAGATTTCTGAATGAACCCCCCTTTCAGCTACACATAAAGACATGGATACCATAGATTATTTTTTTGTCAGTAGTATAGTAGTACTCAAGCGGCTCTCTATTGCTGTATTAAGTGCCGCCCCCTCTATGGCCATATCATGTACTATGTACAGGAGGGTCAGGAGCCCAGGGCAGTCACCCAGTTTACCTATCTAATGCCGTCCCTGCTGAGATCGTTAAGTCACAATGGTGGTAGTTAGATCCCTTATCTTTGCCACACTATTCTGTCATAAAAGTAGAGAAGATGGTGGATAAATCAATGTCTAAAAGGTAACTTTTAATCAAATCAGAAAACAATAAAAATGTTTCGAGAGCAATGTGATCAAAGAAGGGATCAACAATTGTGTCATTAAGAACACACTGACAACTAAATACAAGTGTCATCCACCATATGGCATGCAAGAAGACCTCTATAACCCTCACCAAGTAACATCCGTCATGAAGGAAATCACATACCTGACTACGTGGTCATAATAATGTTATGAGTCTTCAAGACATCAGAGAAGAAATATGGAGACCATGTTTTCAAATATGCTGGGTGGTGAATCGATCTCCAACTAGTGTGTCGTAGGTGAGGGAAGAGACAAGGTGGACTGCGTAAGGGGGTGATAAGAAAAGGAGGTATAGCACTCTATGGGGCCTGGAGTGGGGGTGGTCCTATTGAGCCCTAACTGGGGCTGTGTCAGGAAACTAATGTGCCCTATAAGGCCTCGACTCAAGGCCGCAGCCCTATCTGACTGCCACCTCAAATGGAACCTTTCCCTGCCATCAGCCCACTAACCCTAGACTAAGTAGAGAGGGGAAGGAAAATCTGTAGGATCACTCAGATGTAGTATCTGGGGTTCAAAACAACCATTGCTGTCAAAGTCACGTCCCCACAGAAATAGATAGGTGCCAAAAGTACCGTACTTTTCGGAATATAAGACTCTTTTACTATAGGATGCACACGCAGCACTGCATCATCCATACAGATACACACGAAGCACTGCATCATCCATACAGATACACACGCAGCTTTGCATCATTCAGACACACACACACGCAGTTCTGCATCATTCAGACACACACACACGCAGCTCAGACACACACACTCCCCAGTCTGCCAGTTGAGGACAGGTGTGTGTTGCTGGAACCACAGAAGTCCCAATAGAACGGAGGATGTGGAGCAGGGAAGCACATAGAAAAACAGTCTCTCTTTATGCAAGGCACCAACTTGCAGGCATAGTGGTTCAGTGCGATACTGGACTGGGTCACAGAGGATCTGCCCACTGACGGACAAGATTACCAGGGGCTTCTCCAGATGAATCACTGGGAAACTATGTCTGGAGACCAGAGCTGCATTCTCAAAATTCCCTCCAGAACATGAGTCCAGGAAGGCAGAGACTGGAACAGGATCACTGGTTCCAAAGCTGAGCAGAACTCAAAGCTGCAGGAGTGGAGAAGCTTTACTCTCGCCTAGGGATGCTCCTCCAAGGAACTGTCAGGGAAATCTCCCCATATTTCTCGATGTGATGTGTTTCCTGATCATTGTATAGTACGAGCTGCTCGGTGAATCACTCAGACCTTCACATGTTTGAGAGAATTTCAATTTATTTAGGTAGCAGACAGTTTTTATAGGTTCTTGAGACAAAGGAACCTACTGACCATACCCACATTCCAATAGCCTCTGAAAGATGATCTGTGTACACGGGGGGATGGTGCAATTCACAGGGATCTTTGTATAGATACATGATAGAAGAACAGATTCAAAAATGGATTCTATTCCCTCACAATTCCTCCCTTTTGTGAGTAATTTCAGGTACTGCTCAGGTGGTACATTGACATATGCTAATCACACATCCAGGACTTATCTAACTCTTCACCTGCTTCCCTCTTGAGCATCCTGAACATTACATCACAATACAATGCATGTAAATCCATTGTAAAGGGTATAATCTCTACATCCTATTGGTGTATATCCTTATACATGTCAGCCTACCAACCCCTGAGTACTACTAGACATGGTATGCGGCGCACACACTGTAGTAGGAGTGGTAAGAGTGATAATGTCCATAGCAGCATCGAGCTACACAGATTCATGTTTAACAGTCTCTGGGTCCTGCACCCTTCTTCAGCTGTCGCAGTCTCGTTGTAGTTTCTACACGTGGATATGTCACAGGTATTTGGGATGACCCTTCAAAAGACTCTCAGGTGTCACATCAGGACCATCTCATCACCTGGGTGCAGGTCCTCTGCTCTAGCTACTTTAGGTTCTGGAACTGAAACAGATACTTGGTTATGCACCTAAGAAAAAAATGTATCTGCAGGTTTTGGACATCCCACCAATTCTCTATGACACCTCTGGACAACCTTAGGGAAGTATATGTTCGTCCATGGGGCAATTCTAAAAACAACCTCAGTAGGTGAAAAGACTTTTTAATCCCAAGAGCTCTCGTCAACTATATTACTGCCCCAATAGGGATTTTTACTTTAGTCTGTAGAATAAGTAGACTAACATATTCCCCAATCCCTGGCTGTGGTCTTTACAGTTGCTTTTAGTTACAGGATAGGGTTCAGATTACCCAGAATAGAGGTCCACACACACAAGCACATGTTCATAGCTACTTACCTTTGGTAGCTGTACTTAGCCAATGTGCAACCTCTGGAAGGGGTAATGCGGCTTCGGAGTGTATATATGAGGGATTTGACTACTCTCCCTACATTGTACTAAGCATATATAAACATACTTGTGTAAATGGACAGTAGCAAAAGTGAATCTAAGTGATACTCAATACTTATCCACCACGGAGCATATAGAGTCTTAGACTGGTGTCTTACCCTGTGGGTGCACTGAACCATCATAGGGTAAAGGGCCCTTGGCAGACATTGCTTGTCACCTTTTTGCCATAGTCCACCCTCCATCCATGGGGTCCCAGTGTTACTCCAGTCTTGCTTCCTCACCTGTGAAGCCGGTTTCTATAAAGACAGGAGTATAGATAACCCTACTGGGCCAGCGAGGGTCACATTCTTCTCCTCTGCCACTTTACACCCCTCCATCAGAGCCTTCACCTCCGTCTCCTGTACAGACAGGTAGGTTAGGAGTGGTTCTGCTGCTGTTACCTCATGTTGTGTGACCACTGCACATCTGATGTAGAATTAACCTCATTCCTGGTTTCTAAAGCCATCTACAAAAAACTCAAAATGCAGATTAATTATATATTCAGTTTTGACATTACAAAAAGGTAACTGGTTCATTAATATAGAAAATTTTAAATACAACCCGTCTACCTCATGTCTCCCCCCTTTGAATCTAGCGAAAGTAGTGGAGCTGGATTCAATGTAATACATCATAAAAAGGGCACATTATAACCAAGGTTTCTAGTTATGAAGAGGTGAAATACTATCAGGATAGTCCAAAACTACTACAGAAGCTTTTTATACGTAGACAGCAGTAGGATACAAAACCAAGAAGGATCCAGGTTGTCATGTTACACACAATCAGCAGAGCTTCCGGCCTGTGTCCTCTCCTCTGAGGTGCTTGGCTTAAACTTAAATGCGAACAATAGAAGGTGAACAATATATTCCAGAAAAACACAGTTTTGGGACCAATGCCGATGTATCAATGCTGTATAATAGGAGACATACAGCATACAAATTCCTTAGATCTTATTATAAAGCTATACAGTCATGCTGGGGGCACATACTGGGCAGAAGCATCACTAGAGCCAGCGCCGTAGAAGGCTTCTAGGAGTGTTATAACTTCTGCCTAAAAAGCTCCTAGTAATAATCTCAGTCATAGCTGCTGAATAGGACTAATATTATGGGATCATAGGGTTGTTTTTACTCCTGGTTAAAACATTAAAATTACAGATGTTGCACCGAATCAAACCCAAAATTTGCTTAGGGCTGTCAGGGTTATCAGTCCTCAGTAATGAACACACATTCTCTTTGTTCCTTTCTTCTCTTAACATTCCAACATGTGCTCCCCCCTCCTGTGTTCCCTGAGACAAGGGGGGAGGCAGCCCCTCCTTCTCCATGTGGTGTCTGTAGTACTAGGTGTCCCAGCATATCAGGAGAACAAAGAAGGAATCTAACACACCATTGTAACATCTAAGTTCACTGTATCATCCTACACAAATTGCTAACACTTTTGACCACACCCTTCAGACTTTAGGTGTATTATAAAGTTTTACACTACATTTCTGATGTTTTTAAACATAAATCACAAGATTTCTCAGGTCCAAGCCTACAATGAACAATGTCCACAATTGTGTGCTGTGCTTTCTTCACATCTGGTAACTCTGATGAAATACATGATATAGACAAAACACAGATTTATAACTTTGCCATAATCTGCAGGACTGTATAATGAAATAAACTCATAGAACATCTACAGTATCTGGCAAGGGTCAGCTCAGGGAATCCAATAGGGACTGCACAACCGTCCAGGAGCTCTCCCCACAGAAGACCAAAATCTGTAACAAATATGTTACTACCCGGGTTTTTGGACTTTGAAGTTCTGAGAGGTGACTCTTAGATAAGCAGGCACAGTCTCCTACATTTATTCCCTGGGTACTATATCTTAGTAGTCTTCTAAAGTTACAACAATACAGCTGAGCGGAGTGTGGGTGCAAATCCAAAGATCTTTAGGCAATGCATTATTTTCCATATCACTGGTCTACTGCCCCCTACAGGAGAAACATCTGAAGATTATGTCTTTGTCCTGTTGGAGCCCGCACTTTTTCTAATCCAGTCCTGACCGGATATATTCCAGTGTGGGTTGGGTGTAGGTGCCACATTGCATGCACATGTCTCCCGCCAGTCTGTTTCTTTGTTTCCATACATCAATTCATCCACCATTTTAGGGTGGAGGCAGAACCTTTCCTGAATTTTGTCTGTCCAACGTTTTTGTCCGTCATCTTCATAACACTCATATAACACACAATTTCCTATGGCTGTTTCTTTATAACCTCCTCTGGTCACTTCCTCTGTAACTTTCTTCTATCCACTTGCAATTTCCATCATATCATTATTATGCAACCAGCCTTTGTTCTTTTAAGAACCTTTCCATTTACCAACATACAAACAACCATCTTTTGATATACTTGTCCTTTTCCAACATTCTCTGACATCCTTTTACAGCCTTTTTCTCATTCAAGATCCGTACTACTGGTTTCCCTCCGAATTGCCTCTAATCCTACCTAGCAATTTTTCCCATAATTTTCTATATATCTCTAGTGCCGGCACACACTCGCAGTCACTCTTCCTTAGGGCAGTTTTAACCACTTCTAATTCTAATTTTTTTTTTTTTTTAAACCGTTTGCCCGTCAAGAAATGACTGCAGTCCCCTTCCTTGAAGCAGCTCTGGATCCTACCACACAAAATAAATTTATAAAGTCCGACTGTCCAAACTCAGTCTACTTTGTCTCAAGCGAATTACGATCCAAAAACTGCTCTTCTAGGAGACTCTTTAGGTAGGGGCGATTCCAGAATGTTACGTTCTTAAAACCAGTACAGTACAGTATCACAATAGCGCTATCAAACACACATGTTCAACTCACACAATACCCATATACACTACCACACATCACATGGAGTTTTCAAATAAACTAACAAGATTCTTTGGACTGGGCAATATAGGCATGCAACTCACCGGACGTGGAACAATCCAAACAAGGAGAGACAGAGCAATTTGTAAGAAAAAGCTTCTTACCTTTTTGTGCAGCTGCATGGTCTGTCTGTCCTGAAAGGATGATCCCTAAATTCTCCGGTAGGCGTCATGCAAACCCATGTCGCTGTTCGAGCACCAAGATTTGTCAGGGAAATCTCCCCATATTTCTCGATGTGATGTGTTTCCTGATCATTGTATAGTACGAGCTGCTCGGTGAATCACTCAGACCTTCACATGTTTGAGAGAATTCCAATTTATTTAGGTAGCAGACAGTTTTTATAGGTTCTTGAGACAAAGGAACCTACTGACCATACCCACATTCCAATAGCCTCTGAAAGATGGTACACGGGGGGATGGTGCTATTCACAGGGATCTTTGTATAGATACATGATAGAAGAACAGATTCAAAAATGGATTCTATTCCCTCACAGAACCCTAGGTGTGAGTGACTTTCTGGAAGCTGAGGACGCACTGGACATGACTGGAGGAAGTGTTCCACAGTAGATGCAGAGATTTCCCTGCCTATGTCTGTAGCACTCTTGGGGGTTAGCCAGGTTTTACCCACCTGCATGGGCTTTTCCTAGCAGAAATAGGAGAATGCAGAGGACATCTTTGGAAAACTGGAGCCAGATGGAAAAAACGTCAGACTCTGGGTTGCACTAGTTCAACCCACTGTTCTTCCTTGTGTTTAGAGAAGTGGAAGTCTATCCAAGTGGCCAAGGAAATTAGACCATTAAGTTTAGACGGCAGGTCCCGTGCAGACAGAGCATCTTTTTAAAAGTGGCGACCAAGGCTGCTTCATTCCAGGAAAGTTCAGAAGCTGGTTCCTCGAAGATGGTCCATAATTCAGCGAAGAAAAGGGTGATGTCTGCTGTAACTGGATCTACCTTGTCCCGGAGGGGAGTGTCCCATGCCAAGGCTTTCCCGGAGAGAAGACTGATCATGAAAGCCACTTTTGCCCAATCAGTTAAAAATTGTGTTGGCATTAGTTCAACTTGCAAGGAACACTGGGTAACAAAGCCTCTGCAAAACTTCCACCCCCATAATATTTGGAAGGCATAGAGAGCCTCAGCCTAGGTTCTGTGGCTGATGGACAAACCGGGCTAGCAGATGGAACCGCAGGAACTTGATGGGGCTGCTGGAAGGACAATAGACGCTGTAGAATGGTGGTGGCTTTTCCTAATTGCTGACCTTGTATGGCAAGGATTGCCAGGCCAGATTGGCGGGGAGATCAGCCAGTTTTGGTAGAGGAACCTTGGCGGGACCCATGGCTGGATCTTACTGTCAGGATCTGTGGTAGTGGATCCTCTGAACCACTACCCAGGAACCAGGGTCACAACGGGAAAACATCAGACAGGCACAAGGCAACGAAACAAGCTTTCTCTGAGGCATGAAGCACAAAGATCCAGCAGCGAATGCAGGAAGTGGGCAGCTTTTATAAAATTCCTGGAAATTGCTAGCACCAATTAGCTGTGTGCTGGACCTTTAAATCTACAAGCGCCAGCACGCCCTATGTGGTGGGAATGCACATGGAGCGTGGCCAGATGTGGAGCAGGAGCGTGGAGAGGTAAGGAAGTATGGGGGGGGGCGGAGGAGATTGACCCGAGATGTGGGTCGCGGGGACACCTGTGACAGTAATCAAAAAATAAGGCATTATGAATCTATTGTATGTAAAAGTAACTCCTGCACCTAAAAGGAACTTTAAGGTGAAGTTTTATATTTTCTGATGCACTACATCCCAATCAAAAAGGGGCAGTTCTTTCCTTAATAAAAAATGCTTAAATTCATAAGTTTATAGCTTCTACTTGTATCTACTAATATTGTTAGGAAATATTAACAATTCCATTTTCCAGTCATCAGTTTCCAGGCAAATTTCTTGTTGACTGAAACATTTGGTTTTAAACCAAGCAGCTATGTCTATATAGAGCAGAACCTCATGGTTTGGTAATTACAATAATGTTATTATCAGTTATGACCATTCCTCGAACATGGATATAAATTGTGCAACTGGGTTTAGCAGTTTTGTATTTTAATATGGTTTATGCCTCAGGTGAGATGAAAGTATTCCCTACTATAAAAAGTAGATTTAATTAATGCATTAATTTTGATAGAATAACAACTTATTAAGCAATTAAAGCTTTATAAATGTTTAATCTCATTTTATGTTTTTCAATTTAAATACGATTGTCTAGAAATATCTTATTTTTACAGTATGGCTTTAAAATACCTTAGAACTACCTTACATGGTGTATCTTGCCACAAAAGAGTTGAAAATGAGTTTTAGCAGTAAAACTTTGTTACAGTTTAATTACCTTCATAATTACAATGAATGCAATTGCTCCTTTTATGTGTAATTATGTGATGAGGTCTACTTATACTATTCATGTGGATATGTATTTGCCTCACTGCACATAAAAAGAAAATATTGTAATTATAAAGCTATGGAAAAGGGAAAAACTTTGTAAACTATATAATGGAGGTTTATAACTGCTTGAGGTTATGTCATTAAAATTTGAAACTTTTTTTAAAACTGTAGATCTGTTAATGCAGTGCATAACAAAAAAGGTCATTTTTGGTATACAATGCCAGTCTATGTAACATATTCTAACATTCAATGAAAGTATTGTAAGCAGATATATGCTTTAACAGTCAATGACTTCCCTGTTCCAATGTTATCTGCTCCCTTTTGACACAGTCTGCCAATCATTGATCACATGATTGATACAGTGGATGTGCCCATACCCTACTGCTTTATAAGCTTAAACCCAACAGCTTGGTCTCCTTCTGCCTTCATTAGGAGTGCCATGTCTGTTTTGTCTTTCCCACATTGGAAATGTGAACCCTATCCTTTTTGAGTTCCTGACAACATTGGATCAACAAAGGAATGAATTGTGAAGAAGCCCATTGAAAAGAATGGTTCTGTAAGGCATCAGTGAAAAATCACTGAAGCCAGGAAGAGTGAACCAATTTGTATGTCTTCAAAAGCCAAAACGGTGTCAATGAAAAATCCTCTTGCAACACCCTCGCCGATGCAAGGCAGAGTGGTTGTTGCGAATACGTCCCACTATGTAGCTTGCAGCCTGTGTAGGGTCTGATCAGCCCCACAGCATGTCACTACATAACAACTACATAACACAGATGAGCACTGCAGTGGTAGAGCCTGCCTGGTAAGGCAGGAGTTAATTGTTTTCTGTGATGTAATTCCAGCAACCAATCACAGGTGTTATACTTTGTTTCTGTGAGCTGAGATGTAAGCTGAGATGTAATTGGAGGAGTAGCCACCACCTGACCAGTGGGAGTAACAAAACTCCTGGTCAGGAAACTTCTAGAAGTCAGTTCTCTCTCAGAGGACAGTGGAGAGAGCAGTCTAATCTAGTTAGACAGGAAGACAGACTCTGAAGAGTCAGTGCAGCCAGCACACCAGACCAGAGCAGGTGAGCCCAGCTCCCTGCCTGAAGAGTGGAACTAAGAGCTAGTTAGTGAGAGGAATGGATATCATTCTACCTTCAAGGGTGATATCTGAAGCAACCCAGAACAAGCTGAAGCATCCTACTAGGACATAGCTATCTTCCAGCCTGCCCATTGCATCCAGACTGATGATCTCCATCCTGTGGCTCCCTCCAACTGCATCTCCAGCATTCTACCATTCTGTTAAGGCACGTTGCTACTGTTCCTGTCGGTTTCAATAAAGAACTGTAAGTTATTTCTGTTCAACGTCTGCCTCCGTCTGGTCCCTGCTACTACGGCTGTCACCATCACGGGCACCCTGTCCACCACACAGAGACTCATACTCTAGACACCAAAGGGTTGCCCCAGGGAGAACCGCTATAGCAGCCTCTCCCTCATCATTTCTTGCCAACACCAGGACAGTCCTCCGGTTCCCCATACCAAGCACCGTGACACTAGCATGCCTAGGCCGCAACCGCCAGCCACTCAGGTACTGCGGACCCCGGCTGACTCCAGGCCCCAAGAAAAGGCTAGGCCCCGGTGGGGGATGTTGCACTCTCATATCCTCCTCTCATTGGAGGATAAATCTAGTGTACTATAATATAGTCTTATTGAATCCACACACTCTCTAATGCACATTTTGGAAACGTGTCTAGCAAGTCGTAACCTTTTTGGCATTTTTTGTTCATAAATTTGTCTAACATGATGTACACCATTCTTTCTGTCCCTGGAACAACTATAAAGTGTCTTATATATGTTGATAAATCTGCCCTAAAGCAAACACTTTAAATTAAATTATTCTTTAGAAATTATGCTTAATAACAACAATGAAAAACGAACCCTAAGAAATTCATTTGGATCAACGTAAATTTTGATGACAGTTTTAACCCTTTCACGCTTCGCACCTTATATGTACAGCACAGAGTTGCGGGGGCTGTATGAAGAGGGCTCACAGGCTGAGCCCTCTTCATACAGAGGTGGGGTTTGCTGCATATTGCCAGTGGCTCATTGTAATGAATACTGTATAAAAATACCATATACTGCATCACAGTAGTATTGCAGTATATGGTAGGAACGATCAGATCATCTAAAGTTAATGTACCTTAGAGGTTCTCAAAGATCTAAAAAAAAAAATGTAAAAGTTAAAAAAAATTTGAACTTTACGTCACATAAAAAATGTAATAAAAAGTGATCAAAATATTGCACAGTGGTAGCTTATCTCACAAAAAATGACACCTCACATAGCTCTGTACACCAAAGTAAAAAGTTATTGGCAGAAGATGGCGAAATTTTTCTTTTTCATACACATTTTTTGAAAATGTATTAAAATACAATAAAACCTATATAAATTTGTTATCACTGTGATCATACCAAACCAAAGAAAGTGACACAAATGCATATTTTTGCCACCACATTTGGAATTCTTTTCCAGCTTCCCAGCACACATAATGGAATAATAAATAATGCCACTGAGAATTAAAATTTGTTACATAGAAAATATGCCCTCACACAGCCCTGTACACAGAAAAATGAAAAAATTATGGATTTTTGAAGGTGGAGGGCGAAAAATAAGTGAAAAAATCCTGCATCCTTAAGGGGTTAAAGCAGTTGTATCATCAAAGCAGCGTATTCTAAAACTGCAGCAGCCCCAGCTGCTTGGTCGGAATATTGCTATATGGCTAACACAATCCAGTTCTAAAACATTTGTTGAATAAAAGATTAGACACTAGAGATATAAGACAGTACAGGCGTTTAATGGTGTAAATAGATTTTACATATAGTAAAAACAATATAAAATATAATAAAAGTTTTAAGCTCTATAATCAATGTCTACTGCCAAGAAGACCAAAATGATGCTCCATATTGCATTGTGAGATCTTATTTAGCTTTACACTGTATATTTAATGAAAGGTAATTAAAGGAGTAACTATGATATTGCTCACCATACCATAGAACAGCTGTGGTGTACACACATGTTGTTAATGTTCTAAACCAATTTGTGCAGATATATAATCATTTATTGAGTCATCATACAACAATCAGCTAAATTAATGATTACAGAAATGCAGTATAGGAGGGAATATTTCTACATGGGGTATGGCAAATAGAAGAATTGCAGCAATTCAATTTTGAGATAAAACATGTTAATAGTTTCTTTAAATCTGATGAATATTGCCCTTAAATTTATTTGAAAAATTAGTTTCCCTTATGAAAATTTTACATTTACAGTATTTATAATAAAGTTTCTTATTTAACTGGTTCGCGACCGCCCGCCGTGTATTCACGGCGGCGGTCGGGCCGCACTGCTTGGAGAGGGCTCACGGGCTGAGTCCCCTCCATAGCCGGTAAGTCTTTGCTGCATATTTTCTACAGATAAAATAATAACAATAAAAAATATATCCATATGTGTAAGGTATGATGACAATATGCTAAAAAGTGGATAATACATAACAGGTAGAGGTAGTACATAGTATAGAGATATACATAACAGGGGGAACAATCCATCCATAAGGTAATATTAGTGTTCAGCATAGCATTACAATAAAAACAAAGCAATAAATAATGAAATACAGTATGAGTACATTTGGCTCATGGAATCATGATAAGGTGAACATAGTCACCGAAGTATGGTATATTGAACATAGTATGGTAATGAGTCATAATTAGTAGGTAATCATATGAACCTTGGAGTGCAAGGTCTATCGTTCTGCCCATCATCCACTTCAGATGACTTTGAGCTATTTGTTGATCTTAATAGATTCATCCGTAAACTTACTTTGAAAAGGCATTTTAATATTATGAGTTTAAACCAAACCACAAACAAGAATCTTACATCCTCCAATTAGCCACCGCGATTGGCTGACCTTCCCATGACCAATACTTCCATACCAATTGTACAAACTGATTTAAAATCCAAATCAATATATATATTTTTTTAACTGTAAATTTTTATTAGAATTCTTTTTTTTCCAAACATAATATAATATAATACAGCAGGTAATGCATGCAATGCTTGTTGATTCGTATGTTAATCTACATATATGGTGTATAAAATGTTAAACACCAGCTAAGTCAATGTTCAAATTAAAGAATTCTGAGTGAAGGACATCATTACAATGCAATGTACTGTAAAAAGCTTTCATATTATGCTATAGATCTCCAGTAGTTCCTCAGTTGGAATAATGCTACAATACCCACTTCAAGTAATGAGTAACCAATATAACAGACTAGACAAGACAAACTACAAACATTGGGAGAGGTAGGACCTGGGGAGGGCGAACCAGATCTGCAGTGCTAGCGACTCTACTGTGGTGCGACAGTCCAGCCCGGGGAGGACCTACCGCATCTACATGCCATTAAGTAAGCAAAAAGAATTTCAGGTTTCCAAATCAATATTTTACTCCACACACCACAAAGCAGTGATGGTGAACCTTTTGGAGACAGAGTGCCCAAGCTACAGCCAAACATGTCAACATGACAATTTAAGCAGTAACTTATTGATCCCTGCGTCCTGAGATCAACAATACAATAGAAAACTGATGGAGAAATTTGGATTGTACCTCCCCTCCAGGCTCCCCTGAAGAGGAAGAATCAGGGCACCCAGAGCAGGAGCTCCAATGACGATCCATCTCTATCCACACCTTCTTGCTCCTCCTGTAGTCCTGGCAGCCAAGGATGTTGCTTTAAAATAGCACTGAGCATGGCATGTCCCGGGCTGTCTTGGATCACAGGAGAAAGCCTTGAGTTCTAGCTGGCAAACTCTGTGTTGGGGTGAAGGCCTGGGTGCCCACTGACAGGGCTCTGAGTGCCACCTCTGGCACCTGTGCCATCGGTTCGCCACCACTGCAATAAAGGGAACTACATTGAGACATTCTATTCGTTAGTTTCATCTGACTTCTGGCTTAGATTGAACACTAAAAACAGAAACAGAAAAAAAAGCCCTCAAGCAATTAATCTCCAATGACAACATCAGTATAAAATCATCTGACAAAGGAGGTGGGATAGTCTGTGATTATTATCAAATACTGCTTTCTACTCTAAATTAGACAAAAATCCAACCTCTCAGTTTAGACTAAAGCTATATGACCTCTTAGATGAAGGTTTAGTGTGGGGTACTCTTGAAAAAAAAAAACTCTATTGCCTAAAAATAGAAGAACAAGCTACTGCAATCTTTTATTACTTGGCCAGGGTTCATATCAGATCTGTCCCTGTCATTTATCTTTTGGAACCTTCCACACAATTATCATAAGTTATAGATTTTATACACTCTTACAAATAATATAATAAAAGTTATTTGTGAAAAGCAACATGAGCCAATATTTGTCAGAAAATTGAAGCAGAAGAGCAGCACTCCTTGGTTTTCAAAATTTATTCACAAGTGGAAAGTACAGTGCAACGTTTCGGCTGGCTCAATGCAGCCATCTTCAAGCCAATATTTGTCAAATTTTTCTAATATTACCTATGCCAACAAATAGCAAATGTAAAGTCTTAAAGTAGAACACTCGTAATAAGACAGTCTTAAAGGAAATCTACCATTTGGTTCTATGCATTATGAACCAAACATACCTTGAGAATGCTGTAGCTATACTGATGCAGAAACATATCTTGTTTAATCCATAAAACGAGGGGTTTTGCTGAAAAAGCAATTAAAAACTGATTTATGGAAGGTCAGTGCAGGAGTTAACTAGAAACAATTCTCCCAATGGTACAGAACTCCTGCTGCACTACATAGGTTATTTCCAAAGGTCTCAGATATCTGATAGCAATGTGAGAGCATTGCTGCACATTTGTTCACCCTTCCACCACCTTTGGAAAGACATCTTTAAATTATACAATGATTTGTGTTTTCACCAAATAACTCCCACAAAGAATTAGCACTATTGTCCATGTTTCCTGACCCAAACTCCAAGTTTAAAAAATACTTGCCCTCTGATGGTCAGTCGCCTGTGGAAGTCGACTGACCATCCGTGGCCATTAGGCAATGGCTTTGAACTCAATTGTGCGCCTAAAAGAACTATGTGCTTTTGACAATGGGAAATGAGAAGCTTTCCACAAGATCTGGTCTCTTTGGCTAACTTTTAGATCCTCCTCCTTCACGGGTATCTGGCTTACTCCTGACCTGTCCTGTTCATTTAGTTTATTTTTCTAAACCATAGATATCTCAAACAGAGCATACTCCTCTCCTATCCCTTTTCTATCCTATCCCTTCACATGTCCTTATGTTTCATTTGTCTTGTTTTGTCTAATCTGTCGGCTCCTTTTTTTTTTGTTATTTTGAGCCACTACTGGATTCTTAGTGATATTGTTACTGTTTTTCTTAAGTTGGATACTGTTTACCTTAGTGTACTTATTGAAACAACAAGCTTATTAATGTACTGTAATGTAGAATATTCTATTTTCATTTTTTGTATTTGCCATTTTACACTATGAACTTATGAATAAATGACTTGAGTGCTGTCAATTGAATTCACTTACCACTAGAGATGAGCTTGCTTTTTAAGTTTGGGGCCAGATGTGTCCCAGGTGACCCTGAGATATTCCCAGCAAATTGATGCCCCTAGCTACTGGTCATGGCTGTGAATGGCCATTGTGCAAAGGGGTCTGCTCATTACTACTTATCACTAAACCAGAGTCCCCCGTTTTTTCCTCTCTGCATGATTAAGTGTAAAATAGTAAAAACTAGCGAGAGAACAACATAATCATTGCTTCACTGAAACAGCCATAAAGTGGTAAGCAGATTTAAAGAGATTGGCCACTTTCTATGACCAATCTACCTATGACCAATCAAGGGAGATTTGTCATGGATAGGGTTTGTTGGATACGAAATTCAAAGTTTCAGGTCTGCACTGAACTTCATGGCTTCTATTCTGGACTTTATTAGTTGGCTGGGACCAGGTTGAGCTCAACCCACCAACGTTAACGCCTGTGATCCTTGTAGCCTGGGGCGTCAGCATTTTTGGGGAAGATCATCGCTCCTTGATGATGTCATCAGGAACTGCTGTCCCTCCCTAAAATGGAGCGTAGCTTCCATGTAAGTGTCAGTTCACATGAGTTAACACTCACGGTCAGTGCCAGAATTTTAAAGGGTCCACTCATTACTAGTCATAACCACTTCACATGACAGATCACATGACCCCTCCATCTATGGCCATTTTAAGGCAGGAATGGCTTCTGATAAGGTTAAAGCCATTTCTGAACCAGGAGACTTTACTTTTAATATATGTATATTTGAAAATTACTTGATTTATATTTGTAAATTCCTGCCCCCCATACACACATTACAAAATACATGAAACACTATGACACTTTTCCTGTGAAAGTAGCAAAAGCCTCTACTGCACATGACTGCTGAGCAGCACGGTAATCAGCCACTTACAGACAGCAATGGTGTTTAGCAGATATAGAATATTATATTGCCTACTAGGTAACTTACAGTGGGTAAAGAAATATTTACAAAGTATTTCACTCTTTGTTTCATTGCAGCCAACGGTTAAGATCAAAATAGTTCTTTTCATTGCTCATTAATGTCCAGTCTGCACTGTATCATCTCAGAATCAAAATGACGTGTAGATATGTTTGCAAATTTATTAACCAAGAAAAACTGAAATATCATATGGTCTTAAGTATTCAGACCCTTTGCTCAGTATCGAGTAGAAGCAGCTTTTGAGCTAGTACAGCAAAGAGTCTTCCTGGTTTTTCACCCTGGATTTGGCGATCCTCTGCCATTCTTCCTTGCAGAAACTCTCCAGTTCTCTCAGGTTAGGTGGTGAACATTGGTGGAAGCCACGTTCATGAAGAACATGTACCACAATTCATGAATCTTGCGCGCCATGCACATTGTACAGTTTGCACTGTTATTGATAAATGTGGTCCATTGTCTTTTCCTCTGGAAGAGGTTTTTATGCAGAATCTCTCTGTATTTTGCCTCATTCACCCTACCTTTAATTGCAACCAGCCGTCCTGTCCCTGCAACTGAAAAAAATGTATGAAGAATGATGTTGCCACCACCACCACATTTCGGTGTTGGGATTGTATTTGGCAGGTGATGAGCAGTGCCTGGTTTTCTCCATACACACCGCTTGTAATTAACACCAAAAATGTCAATCTATGTCTCATCAGACCAGAAAAAATTATTTCTCATAGTCTGTGAGTCCTTCATGGGTTTTTTTTTTGCATATGTGGCTTTCACAAAGTTGGAACACTGCCATCAAGTCCCGAATGGTGGAGGGCTGCAGTGATAGTTGATTTTGTGGAACTTATTCCCTTTGCTCTACTACATCTCTGGAACTCAGCCACATTGATCTTGGGGTTCTTCTTTACCTTTCTCACCAAGACTTTGTGAGATTGGTGGGATAGATTGGCTAGATGACCATGTTGTGGAAGAGTTGTGGTCATCCCCAACTTCTTCCATTTAAGGATTATGAAGACCACTGGGCTCTTGAACCTTGAGTGCTGCATAAATTCTTTTGTAACTTTGACCAGATCTGTACCTTACCACATTTCCGTCTCTGGGCTCCTTGAGCAGTTCCTCGGACCTCATGATTCTTATGTGCTCTGACATGCAATGTGAGCTGTGAGTTCTTATATAGATAGGTGTGTGCCTTTCCTAATCATGACCAATCAGTTTAATTAAACACAGAAGGAAATGGACAGCATGTGAGTTATACTTATGACTATGTGATATTTCATTTTTTTCTTGGTTAATACATTAGGAAAAATATTTAAATTTCAGTTTTTCCTGTGCACATTAATGAGAAAAAAAGTACTTTTACCAATTTACGGATTTTACCAATCTGTTGAAATGAAACAAAGAGTGAAAAATTTAAATATGTCTAAATACTTCCCTACCCACTATATAACAGTGCTGTATAGTTGCAAAAATGAACAGAACAGGATTTATCTGAACCTAGAAACTAACAGTAACGATCTCCAGTATGTAAGTTACTAATGTTGTTTGAGAAAATTTATAGAAATAAGTTGTAAATGGAAGCTTTTGGATTGAGTTATACTTTTAAGGTTTATAAAAACTAATTCTAACATAAAATGTCAAAATGATATGTCACCTGGCATACAATTTCACTGGTTAAACTAAAACCACTTTAGAGGAATATAATAGTTAACTGTGGGCTACAAATGTAAAATGATTTAATTGGTTGTAGAGCATCATGACATAAAACCTTGACCTTTCCACTTGAGCCTACTGTTTTAGACATAATGCACAAAGTGTGAAAATCATCTAATTGGTAATTATATTACATACAGCAAGAAAAAAAATGTTAAAAATGAAGTTAAGTTCCATTTTAATTGGGATAGTCACTATGAACATAATTATTTGATCATCTTTTTTGTAATAGGCAAGGATTACAAATAGTTTATATGGCACCAAGCCATGACATTTCACTGCAGGAGACTGTAGCAGTCATCCGTCTAGTGCTAATGAAGGTGCACATGGTAGAAGACTGCAAGACACATTAAATCAACAACTTCTCACCTGAAAGAAAAACACTGGAGAATAAGTGCTAACTAACTTAGAGTATGCATGTCTGTCTGTAGGGACAAATCTATCTATGCATTAAAGGTAACCTACCACTTGTAGTGGCAGGTTTCCAATGGCAATACCGGGCACCAGCTCAGGGTGAGCTGGTGCCGGAGCTTATTTTAGTTAGTGTTTTAAACCGCGGTATCGCGGTTTAAAACACTTTTTAAACTTTATAGCCGGCGCAGGCAGGTACGCGCTCGGCGCTTACCGTGCACGCGGCTACATAGGAAGTGAATGAGAGTCGTGTGCACGGTAAGCGCCGAGCGCGTACCTGCCTGCGCCGGCTATAACGTTTAAAAAGTGTTTTAAACCGCGATACCGCGGTTTAAAACACTAACTAAAATAAGCTCCGGCACCAGCTCACCCTGAGCTGGTGCCCAGTATTTCCATCGGAAACCTGCCACTACAAGTGGTAGGTTTCCTTTAAAGGGGTATTCCGGTAACATGAAAATCTGATAAAAAAAAACCATAATGCTATAAATAAAGGAATACAACACAACTCAATGGGGGAATTTATCATTACAATCTGTCTTTGTCTTGGTTGTCAATGTTCAATTCCATTTTTGTTATATCTGGATTCATCAAGTGAGCCTATGTTTGTTGGTGGATTTTTTTGGTTTGTCTCATAATATTTTTTTTATTTACGTTTGTCACAACATCTTCTCTTTTTTATGAAAATGTCCATTAAAGGAGCAATTGGTCTTGATAAATTTGGTAGTGGTTTTTGTCCTTTTTCTATGCCAGGGGGTGACTGGAGTCATTTTGCTCCAAAACATGTGCCTAGACGAAAATTAGTGTCAAATCGCAAATCATTAAATCAATTAAGTATTGTCTAAACAAATAATGAATTTAGCGCAAGCAGGGTCTATTTTAAAGTGACTTTTCCCTGTCCTATGTTCATTTGGCACAATGGAAAGTCACATTTGTACCAAAACTGCGCCAAAACAACTCCAAACATAGACAAAAAAAACCCAGTTAAAAATTCACCCCTTTGTAGTTGAGCACAAAAAGGAACGTAAATATTTTATGGACCACAAAATGTATTTGTGGGTTTTCTAAAATAGGCGGAGTTATCTCCAAGCTCCCATGATCCAACAGCCTGTTTTGCTCTGTTACCATAGTAATGATGTGTGTGGCTGCTGAATTAAGCAAAATAATAGCCCAAAGGCCTGGCTTATAATTGGAAGCAAATGCTTATACCCTACGTCTCTTTGTTGCATATATAAACCCACAAAGTTTGTAGATTTTTAAATCACTCCAGGACATATGAATAATCACATGATTGATATCTATTTTTAATATGATTGAATAAAAGTCAAGTTTTAGAAAATGTTTGACAAATGGGTTTCTGTGAGGCTATTTATAGGCCATTTTTGTAAAGTTGTGTGAAATATGGAGCATATACACTCACCGGACACTTTATTAGGTACACCTGTCCAACTGCTCGTTAACACTTAATTTCTAATCAGCCAATCACATGGCGGCAACTCAGCGCATTTAGGCATGTAGACATGGTCAAGACAATCTCCTGCAGTTCAAACCGAGCATCATTATGGGGAAGAAAGTTGATTTGAGTGCCTTTGAACGTGGCATGGTTGTTGGTGCCAGAAGGGCTGGTTTGTGTATTTCAGAAACTGATGATCTACTGGGATTTTCACGCACAACCATCTCTAGGGTGTACAGAGAATGGTCCGAAAAAGAAAAAACATCCAGTGAGCGGCAGTTCTGTGGGCGGAAATGCCTTGTTGATGCCAGAGGTCAGAGGAGAATGGGCAGACTGGTTTGAGCTGATAGAAAGGCAACAGTGACTCAAATAGCCACCCGTTACAACCAAGGTAGACAGAAGAGCATCTCTGAAAGCACAGTACGTCGAACTTTGAGGCAGATGGGCTACAGCAGCAGAAGTCCACACCGGGTGCCACTCCTTTCAGCTAAGAACAGGAAACTGAGGCTACAATTTGCACAAGCTCATCAAATTTGGACAGTAGAATATTGGAAAAACGTTGCCTGGTCTGATGAGTCCCGATTTCTGCTGCGACATTTGAATGGTAGGGTCAGAATTTGGCGTCAACAACATGAAAGCATGGATCCATCCTGCCTTGTATCAACGGTTCAGGCTGGTGGTGGTGGTGTCATGGTGTGGGGAATATTTTCTTGGCACTCTTTGGGCCCCTTGGTACCAATTGAGCATTGTTGCAACGTCACAACCTACCTGAGTATTGTTGCTGTTAATCCCTTTATGACCACAATGTACCCGACATCTGATGGCTACTTTCAGCAGGATAATGCGCCATGTCATAAAGCTGGAATCATCTCAGACTGGTTTCTTGAACATGACAATGAGTTCACTGTACTCAAATGGCCTCCACAGTCACCAGATCTCAATCCAATAGAGCATCTTTGGGATGTAGTGGAATGGGAGATTCGCATCATGGATGTGCAGCCGACAAATCTGCGGCAACTGTGTGATGCCATCATGTCAATATGGACCAAAATCTCTGAGGAATGCTTCCAGCACCTTGTTGAATCTATGCCACGAAGAATTGAGGCAGTTCTGAAGGCAAAAGGGGGTCCAACCCCGTTACTAGCATGGTGTACCTAATAAAGTGGCCGGTGAGTGTATATGCACAGCGCAGGGTCTGGCAATTGCTTCTCAGCGCCGTAATAGTACAGCACATGTGCACTGTTTACATTCAACATCACCATGTCGGTTGACAAGGTGATATCACAATGAAACCCAGGCAGGGGCGGACTGGCCATAGTACCCACCGGGAATTTTCCCGGTGGGCCGGTCGGTCCTGGGCCGGTGTGGGGCCGGTGCGGAGCTCGTCCGGGGCCGGTCCGCACTCCCTCCCTCCCTTCAACTTTTCATCTAATCTATAGTACCTGCATCATAAGATGCAGGTACTATAGATTAGTACACAGACGCAGCGCAGCGCTGCTGCTTCTGCGTCTGTGTATACACTCAGTGGAGGAGCGCTGACACCTACCAGATGTCAGCCTGCCTCCATGTAGCTCCGCGGCTTGATGTGAGAGGCGCGGAGCAGTGACGTCACTATCCCGCGCCTCTACACCAAGCTGCTGAAGACCGGGGACGAGACGAACCTGCGCCATAGAGGTGAGTATTATGGGGTTTTTTTTGTTAAATTATAGAATTGGGACATTAAATCTTTATCTGGGGCGGGGGGGGGGGGGTGTGTGACATTATTCTTTATGTGGGGCTGGCAGGGGGCATACATTATATGTCTGGGGCGGGGGGGGGACATTATTCTTTATCTGGGGCTGGCAGGGGGCATAAATTATATGTCTGGGGCGGGGGGGGGGACATTATTATTATCTGGGGCGGGGGGGGACATAAATTATATGTCTGGGGCGGGGGGGACATTATTATTTATCTGGGGCGGGGGGGGGCATTATTCTTTATCTGGGGCTGGCAGGGGGCATAAATTATATGTCTGGGGCGGGGGGGGGACATTATTATTTATCTGGGGTGGGGGGGGACATTATTATTTATCTGGGGGGGGGGATTATTATTTATCTGGGGCGGGGGGGGGGCATTATTCTTTATCTGGGGCTGGCAGGGGGCATAAATTATATGTCTGGGGCGGGGGCGGGGACATTATTATTTATCTGGGGCGGGGGGGGGACATTATTATTTATCTGGGGCGGGGGGGGGGACATTATTATTTATCTGGGGCGGGGGGGGACATTATTATTTATCTGGGGCGGGGGGGGGCATTATTCTTTATCTGGGGCTGGCAGGGGGCATAAATTATATGTCTGGGGCGGGGGGGGCGTTATTCTATATCTGGGGCATTGATTATATGTCTGGGGCGTGCGAGGAGGGGCCTTATTCTATTTCTGGGGCTGGCAGGGGGCATTGATTATATGTCTGAGGGGGGGGGCATTATTCTATATCTGGGGCTAGCAAGGGGCATTGATTATTTGTCTGGCGGGGGGGGGCATTATTCTATATTTGGGGCGGGCAGGGGGCATTAATTATATGTCTGGGGCGTGCGGGGGGGGGGCATTATTCAATATCTGGGGCTGTCAGGAGGCATTAATTCTATGTCTGGGGCAGGCTGGGTCCATTAATTCTTTTTCTGGGGCAGGCTGGGGCCATTAATTCTATGTCTGGGGTAGGCTGGGGCCATTAATTCTATGTCTGGGGTAGGCTGGGGCCATTAATTCTATGTCTGGGGTAGGCTGGGGCCATTAATTCTATGTCTGGGGCAGGCTGGGGACATTAATTCTATGTCTGGGGTAGGCTGGGGCCATTAATTCTATGTCTGGGGTAGGCTGGGGCCATTAATTCTATGTCTGGGGTAGGCTGGGGCCATTAATTCTATGTCTGGGGTAGGCTGGGGCCATTAATTCTATGATTGGGGTAGGCTTGGGCCATTAATTCTATGTCTGGGGTAGGCTGAGGCCATTAATTCTATGTCTGGGGTAGGCTGGGGCCATTAATTCTATGTCTGGGGCAGGCTGGGGCCATTAATTCTATGTCTGGGGTAGGCTGGGGCCATTAATTCTATGTCTGGGGTAGGCTGAGGCCATTAATTCTATGTCTGGGGTAGGCTGGGGCCATTAATTCTATGTCTGGGGCAGGCTGGGGCCATTAATTCTATGTCTGGGGTAGGCTGGGGCCATTAATTCTATGTCTGGGGCAGGCTGGGGACATTAATTCTATGTCTGGGGTAGGCTGGGGCCATTAATTCTATGTCTGGGGTAGGCTGGGGCCATTAATTCTATGTCTGGGGTAGGCTGGGGCCATTAATTCTATGTCTGGGGTAGGCTGGGGCCATTAATTCTATGTTTGGGGTAGGCTTGGGCCATTAATTCTATGTTTGGGGTAGGCTGAGGCCATTAATTCTATGTCTGGGGTAGGCTGGGGCCATTAATTCTATGTCTGTGGTAGGCTGGGGCCATTAATTCTATGTCTGGGGCAGGCTGGGGCCATTAATTCTATGTCTGGGGTAGGCTGGGGCCATTAATTCTATGTCTGGGGCAGGCTGGGGACATTAATTCTATGTCTGGGGTAGGCTGGGGCCATTAATTCTATGTCTGGGGTAGGCTGGGGCCATTAATTCTATGTCTGGGGTAGGCTGGGGCCATTAATTCTATGTCTGGGGTAGGCTGGGGCCATTAATTCTATGTCTGGGGCAGACTGGGGCCATTATTATTACGCCTGGGTCATAGTCGGAGCTCTATCAATACTGGGGTGGGGGGTTGGGGGACTTAAGGGGGTTAAAGGATAGAAAGAAGAAATAAAATATCCTATACTATTACAGTATGTTACATTATGGGGCACTATTTGTGTGGTACTAATATTGTAGGGGGCTCTATTACAGTATTTGGGGCACAGTATTGGTGGCAGCAGAAGAAGGGACAATGGGAAAGTGCAGAACATAAGACGTCTGTGTGGTAAACTCTGCAGGAAAGCTGTGTACCTGGAGGAAGAGACAAGGTGATGGTGGAACTAAAGGAGAAGATGAGGAACGAGAACAATCCGGGGAGACGTCACCTGATGTCACTGGATGCAAAAGGTGAGGATCTCATGTGTTTTTTGTAGCTGTATATGATAAATACTGATTTTTTTCATGTTCGCTTCTGTTTATATATGTAGTATTATAGTAGTTATATTCCTGTACATATGGAGCAGTATTATAGTAGTTATATTCCTGTACATAGGGGGCAGTATTATAGTCGTTATATTCCGGTACATAGGGGGCAGTATTATAGTAGTTATATTCTTGTACATAGGGTGCAGTATTATAGTAGTTATATTCTTGTACGTAGGGGGCAGTATTATAGTAGTTATATTCTTGTACATAGGGGGCAGTATTATAGTAGTTATAGTCTTGTACATAGGGGGCAGTATTATAGTAGTTATATTCCTGTACATAGGGGCAGTATTATAGTAGTTATATTCCTGTACATAGGGGCAGTATTATAGTAGTTATATTCTTGTACATAGGGGGTAGTATTATAGTAGTTATATTCTTGTACATAGGGGGCAGTATTATAGTAGTTATATTCTTGTACATAGGGGGCAGTATTATAGTAGTTATATTCCTGTACATAGGGGCAGTATTATAGTAGTTATATTCTTGTACATAGGGGCAGTATTATAGTAGTTATATTCTTGTACATAGGGGACAGTATTACAGTAGTTATATTCTTGTACATAGGGGGCAGTATTACAGTAGTTATACTCTTGTACTTAGGGGACAGTATTATAGTAGTTATATTCTTGTACATAGGGGGCAGTATTATAGTAGTTATATTCTTGTACATAGGGGGCAGTATTATAGTAGTTATATTCTTGTACATAGGGGCAGTATTATAGTAGTTATATTCTTGTACATAGGGGACAGTATTACAGTAGTTATATTCTTGTACATAGGGGGCAGTATTACAGTAGTTATACTCTTGTACTTAGGGGGCAGTATTATAGTAGTTATATTCCTGTACATAGGGGAAGTATTATAGTAGTTATATTCTTGTACATACGGGGCAGTATTATAGTAGTTATATTCTTGTACATAGGGGGCAGTATTATAGTAGTTATATTCTTGTACATAGGGGGCAGTATTATAGTAGTTATATTCCTGTACATAGGGGGCAGTATTAAAGTAGTTATATTCTTGTACATAGGGGGCAGTATTATAGTAGTTATATTCTTGTACATAGGAGGCAGTATTATAGTAGTTATATTCTTGTACATAGTGGGCAGTATTATAGTAGTTATATTCTTGTACATAGGGGGCAGTATTATAGTAGTTATATTCTTGTACATAGGGGGCAGTATTATAGTAGTTATATTCCTGTACATAGGGGGCAGTATTATAGTAGTTATATTCCTGTACATAGGGGGCAGTATTATAGTAGTTATATCCTTATACATAGAGGGCAGTATTATAGTAGTTATATTCTTGTACATAGGGGGCAGTATTATAGTAGTTGGCTTGTATATGGGAGAAGGTATGGTAGTAGTTTTATTTTGTATATAGAAGGCAGGATTGAATGTGTTATTGTAGCATTATTCCTGTACATAGGAGGCAGTATCAATATATTCTTTCTCTGAATTGTACATGTATGGCACAGGGGAAAGGTATTTAAGGCTTATCGGGTCGTGTGTTTGCATCATTTACTGAACGACAGGTCACATTCTTTGCACATTAAATTCACTTAATGCAAAACAAGAACATCTTTTCCAGTAATGCCATGTACCAACAATTTGTCTGTTATAACCCCATCCACATTATCTGACCACACCCACTTGTTTTGACTCCGCCCATAAAATGGGGCCACTTTTATAGTTTTTTCCAGGGCCATTTTAAATTCCCAGTCCGCCCCTGAACCCAGGTGATGGAGACAGGAGAACCTTATGCATATGTCACCAAGCAAATCGCAGTTCCGCCCCATCGATTGCCTTGATTGGCCAGTCAAATCTAATTGGCCAATCATAACATTTTTACTGTAAAAATTATGTTCTTTACTTTGTTATTGCTGGAGAGAGGGTCTGAGCATTTCAGTGTGAAACTACACCTTCTCTACACTACTACTATTCTAATCTTCCTTTCTGATCCCTCCTCATCCCTTCTTGCGTCCTATGTACTCCCTATGTCATCCATTTATTCTCATCTCCTGTCTGTCCCTTCTGAACTCAAACACACTTTTTGGTGTGCTGTGTTAGCGTTATTCTATGCTGGACGCACTTTTCAGATTGCTGTGTGAATAATGCTGTACAGTATTTTCTTTAGTGGTAATTAGGGCAATCTGATTGCAGGCTAGGTGCATTTGTATTGCATTTTTGCCTGGTGCAAATAGGGTTTTTCTTTCTGCTAATGCTTTTTGCACTGATGCAGAGAGTAGAGCGGCATGTTACTTTTTGTAGCAGTAGTTAGGTATCCTGATTACTAGCTCTGACACAGAGTCAGCTAGCTTGGATGACGGACCCTTTTTCCTCTCCTCCCCCTCATCTTCTAGTGATCTGGAAGAACCCCCAAGAATGCACAGTAAAATTTCTGTGGAAGAGGTGCCTGGGGCTTCTACGGGAGAAGTACCTGGAGCTAATAAATTTAATTATAATTATAAATTATTATGTACAACCCCACAGGTGTCCCCATGTCATTGCAGCAGAGATTGTGCAGGCATATACCCCCGCAAAACACAAAGTCCCTGGTACAATTTAAAGGGAGACTTAAATTCCACCAGTACCTGCCGAATAAGAGAGCAAGGTATAGTGTGAAGATATGTAATCTGTGTGAGAGTACATCAGGGTATGCGTACAATTTCAGGATATATGAAGGGGAGGACTCCAGTATAGAGCACTTCCTGGATTGTCCCCAATTCCTGGGTATTATTGCAAAGGTACTATGGGTTTTGGTGCACCCACAACTGGACCAGGACAAAAAATTTTATACCAGTGTTACACAATCCAAGTGCCTCGCTTCCAAAAATACTGCGGCATGTGGAACTGTACGCAGAAATCAGAGAGGTCTCCCTAAGTACAAGAACAAGAGAGGTCCTTATACTAACAACAACACATGGGCATCCCTGTCCCAGTATGATGTACCAGTACAGTAATCACCAAACCTGACTGCATATTGTATTATTATATGTACATGGGAGGGGTTTGAAGAAGTGGTAATCAAGCTGTTGCTTTTTGGAGACCAGGAAAGTGGGAGTGCCAGTACTTCTGGAAACAATGCCACATCACACATTGTATCAGGGCAGCAATTTCCAGAAGAAGATGCAGGGTGTGCTCCAAAAGAGGTATTCAGAAGGACACCATTTACCATTGAGAAACATACCTTAAAAACCTGGACTATGTATAAAATAGTGTATATATAAAACCCTGGATATTTAGATTTTAACCCGATGTTCTCTGCACAGCTTATACATCATGCTGCACCTTCCCTTCTGAGCCCTGCTGTGTATCCATCCTGTAGATGGATGTTGCCACATATGGTCTTTTGCCGTACCCAGGACTTCCCACATAATAATTTTTGGGTTGTATGTCTCCAGTGGCATGAGCTGGGCACAAAATTCCCTAATGGATATTTTTATCCTTTATGCAGTATCTTTGGGGTTCCCCTGTGGGGTTAAAATGCTCAATATACCCCTAATTCATTCATTGAGTGGTGTCGTTTCCAAAATAGGGTCAGTTCTCATGGGTTTCTAATGTACAGTCCCCTAAGAGCATCTACAAATGCTTCTTGATGATAGTGATTTTGCGTGCCCTGGGCAAAATATATTTGGCACTTAAATAGCATATTTGTGAAAAGAAGCAATTTTTACTCTGTACCATTCACTTTGTATTCAAATTTGGCCAGCATCTCAGGGGTTAAACTGCAACGGCTACCCTGGATGAATTTCTTTAAGGGGCGTATTTTCCAAAACGGGGGTCACTTCTCCTAGTGCACTGGCACTTCATGGGCTCGGCCAACATGACATGGCACCCCAAAAGCAATCTAGTTAAAACAGAGCCCCAAAAGCTACCTTTTACTCATTCCCTTCTGAGCCCTGTGCCCAGCCTGTAGATTATTGGCAAATATGAGTGATTGCAGTACCCAGGAGAACCTGCATAATGTTTTTTGACGTGTTTGTCTCCAGTGGCATGAGTCGTGTAAAATATGGCACTAAAATGGCATATTTGAGAAGAAAAAATGCAATTTTTACTCTGCACCATTCACAATGTATTACATGTGGGCCAACATCTCTGGAGTTAAAATCCCATAGATAAATTATTTGACGGGTGTAGTTTCCAATATGGTGTCACTTCTCGGGGGTTTCTAATGTACTTGCACCTCAGGGGAACTGCTAACATGACATGGCACCATAAAGAAAAATGCAATCTTTAGTCTGCACAAATAACTTTGTATTAAATTTGGGACAGCACCTGGGGGGCTAAAACACCCACTGCGACCCTACGATAAATTCTCTGAAAAACTTGATACTTTCGAGATCACCCTGATGACATTTCAACACGTCTCGCAATTGTGGTTTCATTACTACCGCATCTATATGTCCGGTAAATAACGGCTGTGCTATTGCAGTTGATAAACTGACGATTTTTAAACAACCGGTGGGTGACAATACTTGTTACTGGTCTACTCGATGTTATTGATTTACAAGCCTTGCAAAATCCAAATTTATGCATACCCAGAGGAGAGGGTGGGGTGTTTGGTAACCATGTTTTGTGAACCCCTGGTCTCAGATGGCAATGGACCAGTTTTTTACAAAGATTCTGCCCCCTGCTATATGTTATTTGAAGGAAATCTCCCACCAGGTCTCCCACATCGGGATCCAATTGCAAGATCCTCCAATATGTAGTCATAGGTCCCAATGATACGGATAGTGGACTGCGAGGTGTCTTGAATTTTTGTAGTTAGGAGAGAATCTCTATTGCTTTCTGATGGGCAAATCTTAGCACCATATCCGGGTATCCTCTATCCTCTAAGGCTGCCTTTCATGGTAGCAAAAAGAGGCATTGTTTTCCATTTAACACCTTGGAAAACATATTTACATACTTCCCAGAACTCAATAGTGGAGCATCTATAGCTTAAGTCCATAGGAGAACTCTTATCTTCTGACCTCGGTCTGTAGAAACGGATTTAGTAGACTGGAGTCCTTGCACTGAACTCTACAAGGGCCTAACTTGTCTTCGTGGGAAAACCCCTTTAAAGCTAAAGCTATAAATGTAACTGTGTTTTCAAAGTTTATGTATGTAAATCACCAATTATTCCTCTTTTCCCCTTTAAAAGATAAATTCAACAATCAAAAAAATACTGACTACCACTCTTTATAATAGATTTGTGACGTACAGTATTATTACTGTTATTTTCCAATGGTTTCTACATTACCATAATAATGCATGTACCTACTTTATAGTCACTGTAGGTGGTCTTCTTTGTTATAAAGTGAAGCTCATAGTTTTGACTGCATCTGATTTATGTAGATTGCATTTTTAAGCATACAACTAAAAGATAGCTTGTAAAATGTAAGTTTCAATTTGTACCCAATGTACAAAACTATTATTATGTATTTGTTTTTATATAGTAAACTCTTATGAATTTTTAAGGCATTTATGTTTGACATATAATTAATAGTCTATTAATTCTATCAATCATTTAACACTGGAGTCCATACAATTCAACACAGGCCGAAAGTGCCAAGGCAAGACATTTTGGTGCCCTTGTAAGACCAACAACCCCCTACCTCCTTTACTATAAAAATCAATTCCTAGTGACACTATAAAAATATTAAATGGAACCTTTTTCATGGGGCTCCAACTATGGGCATAATTAAATCTAAATTTGCTCTTCATTATAACTTGGTGTAACACAAAGATGTTGCTATATTTCAGCAGTTCTCACCACAGGTCCTCAAACTTCATTAGCAAAATGCTTCTAGATGGAGAACAGGGGTGCACAACCTTTGTTGGACACACACTACTCTACCTTAAAGGGCACAACTAGTAACAACTAGTAAACTAGTAAAACTAGTAACAAGAACCCTTGAAGTACCAACTATCACAGTAAAGCACAAATTGCCACTTCAAAAATCACTATATATGTACAGGCAATCCCCGGGTTACATACAAGATAGGGTCTGTAGGTTTGTTCTTCAGTTGAATTTGTATGTAAGTCGGAACTGTATATTTTATCATTGTACTCCCAGACAGAACTTTTTTTGTCTCTGTGACAATTGGATTTTAAAAATGTTGGGTTGTCATAAGAATCAATATTAACACTAAAGCTTCATTACAGACACATTTGATAACTGTTACAGCTGATCATTGTAGCCTGGGACTAAAGTACAATAAATTACCAATATCCAGAGGTCCGTTTGTAACTAGGGGTCGTATGTAAGTCGAGTGTTCTTAAGTAGGGGACCGCCTGTATCTGACAATAAATACAGACTGGACTATGAAATAAATAATAATACAGATCCCAGTGAAGACCCCCAGAGCAGACTACAAGTACTGGAGATCAATGCCACTGGAAATCCCCAGAGAAGAAAAATTATGACAGAGGTCCCAGAGTAGACAAATAATAAAATAGACCCCAGAGCAGAAAAATTAGGAGAACCCCCCCCCCCCCCAAGAGAATATGATAATAATGGAGGCCCCAGAAAAGAAGGAAAAAACTTCCCTCTTGTCACTCCTCCCCCCCTCCCTGTGCCCTGGCTCCTGATGCTGGAAGTATGCACCAGCTTATAGGAACCAGAGCAAAAGCAGTATGTTAATAGACACTGGCTAATGTTCCAGAAAGAGATAATGGATACTTCCAGTGGTGGTTTATTAATAATATTAGCCAATGGTTAAAACACACAAAGGCTAATTTATAACACAGCATAAATTCGATTAGAAGACAGGGAAATACAATTTTCATCACACACAGAAGATTCTTCATTCTTACCAACCTAATATCATTTGGGTGTTTTAAAGATCAGCGTTATTTTTAATACAGTACATCCTGTTTTTGTACTTTTTTTTATGATCCATTGATTTGGATTTTTCAACCAGAGCACAGAACCAGAAAAGGGCACAGAAGTGGTGAGTACGTGTCAGCTTCAATAACCATTACCCAGGCTCTTGCACCAATGAGCATCTGCGCTAAACATGAATATGGCACCTATAGCGCAGCTTAGGAGCCACAATCTTTGAACTGATTGGTGGCTCCAAGATGTTATCAGGTGGTAGAGGTAGCTTACTGTTACATTTACAAGCTTCTTAGAGCTATCCATGTTCACAATATACTGCAATACTTTAGTATTTCACTATACTGTATGAGTGATCGAATCTTCTTGGTTCAAACAACCAGAGTACAAAAAAAAAGAGAAAACTATAAACAAAAGTGTCAGGCTTAGAGGTTGTGGATCCTCTGAACCACTGCGGACGATGGCACAAGCCACTACCTGGGACCGGAGTCTAAGTGGCACCCGGTTTTCACCAGAGCACGCCGCAAAGCGGGTTGGACTTGCTGCGGCGTGGTACCACCAGGTCGTTCCACAGGCGTGACTTGTCCGCAGTGGCAGCCAAGGTCGAGGTACAGAATTGGCAGGCAATCTCGTAGTCGGGGTCAGGCAGGAGGTCAGGACGGGCAGCACAGGTTCGTAGTCAGAGTCGTAGCAACAGGTCAGGACAGGCGGCAAAGGAGCGTAGTCAGAAACGGAACCGGGGTCACAACAGGAAATCTCAAGAACAGCACAAGGCATCAAATACAGCTTTCTCTAGAGTGCAAGGCACAAAGATCCGGCAAGGGCAACAGGAAGAGGCAGGGTTAAATAGTTAAAGGGGAAAAGACCAGCGCCAATAAGTGGTGCGCTGGGCCTTTAAATTTGCAGAACTTGCCGCGCGCCCTAGCTGTTGGGGACGCGCGCGCACAGCAGAAGGGGACGGAGCAGCTGCGGATGGAGCCGATGCCGGCGGGACAGGAGCCGGAACCCGTGAGTAGCGCTTGCGGCGCGCTGGCGGGGGAACAAAGGCACGGGTGAGCCCGCGACCCGCGACGGGGATCGCGGGACCACCCGTGACAGTACCCCCCCCCCTTCGGCCTCCCCCTTTTTCTGGGCTAGAGGAATTTCTGCAGGAGGTCCTGCTCCAGGATATTGTCCTCGGGCTCCCAGGATCTCTCCTCCGGCCCGAACCCCTTCCAGTCAACCAAGAAGAACCGCTTACCCCTTACGGTCTTGGCATAAAGAATCTCCTTTACCTCATAGATGTCAGAGGAGTCGGCCACAGGAGCAGGAGGAGACAGCTGTCGGGAAAAGCGGTTCAGGATGACAGGCTTGAGCAGGGAGACATGGAAGGAGTTCGGGATGCGCATGGTGGGAGGAAGGCGCAGCTTATAGGAGACTGGATTGATACGATGCATTACCTCGAAAGGACCCAGGAAACGAGGACCGAGCTTGTAGCCAGGAATTTTAAGCCGGACGTATTTGGAGGACAGCCAAACCTTTTCACCAGGAGAGAAGAAGGGGGAAGGCCTGCGTCTTTTATCGGCTTGAAATTTTGTTTGAGTAGAAGCCTGTAATAAGGAAAGGCGGGTCTGTTCCCAGATGGTTTTTAAGTCCTGTACCAACTCCTCAACAGCAGGAACATCAGAAGCCACGGGTAGAGGCAGAGGCGGGCGAGGATGGAGTCCATAGTTGACAAAAAATGGAGCGGAGCCCGCTGATGCAGAGTCCAAGGAGTTATAGGAGAACTCCGCCCAAGGCAACAGTTGGGACCAATCGTCCTGACGGGCAGAAACAAAGTGGCGTAGATAGCAGCCCAAAGTCTGGTTAACTCTCTCCACCTGCCCGTTCGACTGGGGATGATAGGCGGAAGAGAAGTACAACTTCACCTGTAGTTGGCTACAGAGAGAACGCCATAATTTCGAGACAAACTGTACTCCACGGTCAGAGACTATGTGTCGTGGAAGTCCATGGAGTCGGAAGATGTGGTGAAAGAACTGGTCGGCAAGACATGGAGCAGCTGGCAAACCTGGCAGAGGAATAAAATGGGCCATCTTAGAGAACCGGTCAGTCACCACCCAGATGACGGTATTGCCTGAAGAAGGCGGTAGATCCGTGATGAAATCCATAGCAATATGAGTCCATGGACAGCTGGGTATCGGCAACGGCAGAAGAAGACCAGCAGGCTTAAGACGTGAAGGCTTATTCCGGAAGCCACAGGAAGTACAGGCACCCACAAAATCCCGGACATCCCTGGCCAGGTCTGGCCACCAGTAGAATCGGGTAATGAGGGCGATAGAACGCTGCACTCCAGGGTGCCCAGCCACACGAGAACAATGACCCCAAGACAGAATTCTCCTCCGCCGCGCAGGTCGTATGTATGTCTTGCCAGGAGGTAATAGACGAAGATCCACTGGCGCGGCCAGTACAAGTCGGTCAGGAGAGATGACATGACGAGGAACCGGTTCTTCCCCAATGACATCCGTGGCACGAGAAAGGGCGTCAGCCTTGATGTTCTTCTCGGCTGGACGGAAATGAATGAGAAAATCGAACCGGGCGAAGAAGAGTGACCAGCGAGCTTGGCGTGGGTTGAGCCGCTGAGCAGTCTGGAGATAGAGGAGGTTTTTGTGGTCTGTATAGATGCTGACCGGAAACCGAGCTCCCTCCAGGAGATAATGCCACTCTTCCAGGGCAAGCTTGATCGCCAATAATTCTCGATCTCCTATACCGTAATTCCTCTCTGCGGAGGAAAAAGACTTGGAGAAGAATCCACAGGTGACTGTGCGGCCTTTGGCCCCCTTCTGCATGAGGACTGCTCCGGCCCCTACCGAGGAGGCATCCACTTCCAGATGAAAAGGCTTTTCAATATCGGGACGCACCAGGACTGGAGCCGAGGCAAACAAAGATTTTAAGTTCTTAAAGGCCTCCTCAGCTGCCGAAGGCCAGAGTCGGGGTTTGGCACCCTTCTTGGTAACCGCCACAATTGGAGACACCAGAGAGGAGAAATGTGGGATGAATTGGTGGTAATAATTCGCAAAGCCCAGAAATCGCTGTATAGCGCACAGTCCCACTGGGCGAGGCCACTGAAGAACCGCCGACAGCTTGGCAGGATCTATACGGAGACCTTTGTCCGAGATGACATAGCCGAGATATGGTATACTCTGCTGATGAAACAGACACTTCTCGAGCTTGGCATAGAGACGATTGGTCCTTAATCGACTGAGTACTTGCCGTACTTGGACTTGGTGGGTCTCAAGGTCCGGAGAAAACACGAGTATATCGTCCAGATAGACCACCACACAGACATAAAGCAAGTCTCTAAAGATGTCATTCACGAACTCCTGAAAGACGGCTGGTGCATTGCAGAGTCCGAACGGCATCACCAGGTACTCAAAGTGTCCATCACGGGTATTAAAAGCGGTCTTCCATTCATCCCCTTGGCGGATACGAATGAGGTTGTAAGCCCCACGAAGATCCAATTTGGAGAAGATCTTGGCTCCACGAAGGCGGTCAAACAACTCAGTGACCAATGGAAACGGTTAACGGTTCTTAACCGTGATTTTGTTAATACCACGATAGTCTATGCATGGTCGAAGTGACCCGTCCTTTTTGGTCACAAAGAAAAAACCTGCACCAGCCGGGGAGGAAGACTTACGTATAAATCCCCTCTGCAGATTTTCTTGGATATAGTCCGACATGGCTGTGGTTTCTGGTACTGAGAGCGGATACACACGACCCCGTGGGGGAGAAGTGCCCGGCAACAGATCCACAGGACAGTCGTAGGGACGGTGAGGTGGCAACGTCTCAGCTTGCTTCTTTGAGAAGACATCACGAAAGTCCTTATAACATGCAGGAAGACCCTCCAGGGCCTTAAGGGTCACAGAAGAAGCCAGAACAGGCACAGGACGAGGCAAATCCACACAGCGAGATTGGCAGTCGGGTCCCCACCGAAGGATCTCCCCCGTCTTCCAGTCAAGAACGGGTGCGTGGAACTGCAACCATGGTAGACCCAACAGGATGGATGATGTGGAACGTGGAAGCACATAAAAGGACAGTCTCTCCTTGTGCAGCGCACCGACTTGCACGGACAGTGGCTTGGTGCGGTAGTGGACCGGGTCAGAAAGGATTTGTCCACTGACGGAGGAGATGACCAACGGCCTTTCAAGACGGACCACAGGAAGGTGATGCCGGGAGACCAAGGCGGCATCCACGAAGTTCCCCGCGGAACCTGAGTCCAAGAAGGCAGAGACCTGGATCTGGGTGCCAGTGCCCTCGCTGAGAAGCACCGGTATCATCAAACGTGGATAAGCTTTGCTCACACCTAGGGACGCTTCTCCCAAGAACCCTAGGTGCTGGCGTTTCCCGAAGGTCGGGGACGGATAGGACAAGACCCCAGGAAGTGTTCAGGACTGGCACAGTAGAAGCAGAGATTTCCCTGACATCTTCTGATACGCTCCTGGGTAGAGAGTCTGAGCCTGTCCACCTCCATTGGCTCCTCCACAGGTGGTACATCAGGAGCTTTGAAAAGCAGGAGCCAGGCGAGGAAATCGTCGTGGGCGAACTTGGGGTTGCTCTAGGCGTAATTCCTCGGCACGCTCTCTAAATCGCACATCAATCCGGGTGGCTAAGGTGATAAGACCACCCAGGGTAGACGGCAGATCCCGGGCGGCCTGAGCGTCTTTAAAATGAGAGGCAAGTCCCTTCTTGAAGGTTGTGGACAGGGCCGCATCGTTCCAGGAGAGTTCCGTGGCCAAGGTACGGAACTGGACCGCATATTCTCCCACGGATGAGCCCCCCTGGCGGAGATTCAACAGCGCAGTCTCAGCAGAAGAGGCCGTGCAGGTTCCTAAAAAACGGACTGGACGTCTGTCAGAAATGCAGTGAGATTGTCTGTGACCGGGTCGCCTCTGTCCCAGAGAGGAGTAGCCCAAGCCAGGGCCTTACCAGAGAGAAGGCTGACGATGAAGGCCACCTTGGATCATTCCGTGATGAATTGAGACGGCATCAACTCAATATGCAGGGAGCACTGGGTTATGAAGCCCCTGCAAGACTTGGGATCACCATCATACTTCCCGGGCATAGACAGCCGTAGCCTCGGTTCAGCGGCGGGAAGAGAAGCCGGGGTAGCGGGAGCCACTGGAGCGGCCTCAGGAACCTGTTGTTGCTGCTGGGTGACCAGCAGCTGCTGTAGCATGGCGGTAACCTGTTCCAGCTGTTGGCGTTGAGCGACAATCTCTCGGGATTGTTGACCCACGATGGCAGCCAGAGTCGGCCGAGTAGGAAGCGGCACCTCAGCGGGATCCATGGCCGGATCTTACTGTCAGGCTTAGAGGTTGTGGATCCTCTGAACCACTGCGGACGATGGCACAAGCCACTACCTGGGACCGGAGTCTAAGTGGCACCCCGTTTTCACCAGAGCACGCCGTAAAGCGGGTTGGACTTGCTGCGGCGTGGTACCACCAGGTCGTTCCACAGGCGTTACTTGTCCAGTGGCAGCCAAGGTCGAGGTACAGAATCGGCAGGCAATCTCGTAGTCGGGGTCAGGCAGGAGGTCAGGACGGGCAGCACAGGTTCGTAGTCAGAGTCGTAGCAACAGGTCAGGACAGGCGGCAAAGGAGCGTAGTCAGAAACGGAACCGGGGTCACAACAGGAAATCTCAAGAACAGCACAAGGCATCAAATACAGCTTTCTCTAGGGTGCAAGGCACAAAGATCCGGCAAGGGTAACAGGAAGAGGCAGGGTTAAATAGTTAAAGGGGAAAAGACCAGCGCCAATTAGTGGCGCACTGGCCCTTTAAATTTGCAGAACTTGCAGCGCGCGCCCTAGCTGTTGGGGACGCGCGCGCACAGGCGAAGGGGACGGAGCAGCCGCGGGCGGAGCCGATGCCGGCGGGACAGGAGCCGGGACCCGTGAGTAGCGCTTGCGGCGCACTGGCGAGGGACCAAAGGCACGGGTGAGCCCGCGACCCGCGCCAGGGATCGCGGGACCACCCGTGACAAAAAGTTTTTAAAATGTGAATTCTTATTACCATCGTTTCTTTAAAACATATATAAATATGTCATCCTCATCTCCAAAATGAAACACTGAAATAGAGAAAAACCTCTAAATGTCTGAATCATCAATTTTTTGCCATTTTTCACCTATAAAAATTGGTATGAAATTATTTATAAGGTTGCATATTTCCTGGACTGATTATGTTTCATAAAGATTGCAGTGGAAGCTGCAAAAAAAACAAAAAAAAAGTTTCCAGCTTCTCAGTACAATGCACATAATATTAAATAGTGCCACTAGGAAGTGCCATTCGTACCACAGATAACACCCCCTTATTTGTAAATGGAAAAATAAAAAAGATAGTCTATTCAAGTTCTCACCTCATAAGGTAAGGCTGATTCTGAGAGAGGTCAGGAATCAGCATAGAACTACACCGGAGGACCTGGTCAATGACCTAAAGCCAGCTGAGAATGCAATCTCAAAGATTACGATTAGTAACACACTATGCCATCATGGATTAAAATCACGTAGGGCTAGCATGGTCCCCCTGTTCATGCCAGCCCTTTGAAGTTTTCTCACTGACCATCTGGATGATCCCAGAGGAGACATGGGAGAAAGCCAAGTGGTCTGATCAAAATAGGTTTTTAGCATCAACTCACCTTGCTTGGAGGAAGAAGAAGAGCAAGTAGAACCAGAAGAACACCATACCAAACGTGAAACATTGCAAGATTTTGGGCAAAAAACTCCTATTGAAGATGGGTCGTGGTTGGGTCTTCCAGAACAATGACCCAAAACACACAGCCAAGGCAACGAAGGAGCAGCTCCTTATGAAGTCCAGGAGGGATCTCGCTAATCTCCAGACCTGAACACAATTTTTTGAGGGAAATGAAACTCAATGTTGCCCAGCAAAAGCCTCACAATCAGAAAAATGTGGAGAAGATCTGTATGGAAGACTGGGCCACATCCCTGCTTCAGGGATTTGATCAAGAAATACAAGAAATGCCTGACCTCTGTAATTTGTTTCTGTACCAAAAATTAACTTCTGTTTTTCTATGGGATCAAATATTAATTTTGTGAAATAAAATGCAAATTAATTATTTAAAGATTATACCATCCGATTTTCTGGATTTATTTTAGATTCTGTCTCTCACAGCTGAAACGTACCTACAATAAAAATTACAGACCTCTCCATCCTTTGTAGGTGTGAAGTCTTCGTCCTGAGATCAAATACTTATTTTCCCCATTTCATGAGTAAGTGCCCCTGATTTACCATGCTTAAATTTTGATGGTAGATTTCCTTCAACTACTCAATATGATGTAAACTTTATGGCAGTAGTCTAAAAGAGGACCCCAAATACACCCTCTAGGAGCTGCTCACAAAGTGAGCACTTCCCTAGCCCTACCCCTGTAAAAGCAGTGTTAAACTGCTAGCTTTATTGGAACATACCAGAACAGTATAAAGGTAGCAAACACTGCACTGCCATAGCCCTCTGAACACCAGACCAAGCTTTTCTCCCACACCATATGCCGGCGGTGAATGCCAGGCCTCAAGCGGCAGTCACCCCCTGCTCAAACTGCCCCTTCATGAATGCGAGGGCAGTGCAGTGCAGTGTTTACTAGCTTTATCAGCATGTTCTGAGTGACAGATCCTCTTTAATTGTGCTCCGCACATGTATGCAACAGATGAATGAAATGTTATTAACAAAATATTTGGCCAAATTATATATGTAAACTCTAACTGTGTGTGCTTTGATAATGGTTTAAAAATCACAACATAAAGGAAGGATATTTAAAAGAACAATGACATCCTATAAACTTTAACACCTTTAGTCTTCTAATTAGAGGAACTAAAGCCACGGTGTGAATGAGTCATTCCATCAATTCTGGAGTTTTAGCAGCCCCACTAGCTATGAAATTTGCTGATGTTATCATTACTTGGGAAGGAGACACTTGGTTAGCATTTTAATAAGCACATTTATTGCAATAATGTTTCTGTTAACAAGTATCAAATGTAACCAAGAATATAATCCACATAATATGGTTTTATAGAGGATAAAATTAAATCTCCCCTTGGAAATTTTAGGAAAAATGTAATTTCTCTTTTGCTGATCACAATTCAGAGGATTAAAAAGCAATTAACTGACGAAAAACACATGGAATAAATTTTGAGCATGAGAAGAACATTATACTTAAACCATGTTTAGAGAGTGTAAGGAGATATACAGTGAGAATAAACTCCTACAAGGAGAAATAGAGAGAAGGGACTTCAGCAAAAAAAAAAAAAAAACTAGTTACAAATCCATGACATGCTTTTTCCTCCCATATGCTTTATGGGCATGGAGGGGAATGAAGGAGTCTTTGCCTGGCCAAGTGGAGTAGTCTGGCATTGGAGCATTGATACCAAGTACCTGCACACTAGCTATAGCCTGTATCAGGACCTTCCAGGAGGCCTCTTGATATATCTGATGTCTGGCATATTTCTGGGAAATTCCTAGAGGGGCGAGGTTTACATATTGATGTCTCAGGTGCCGCATTAAAGGCGGGATTTACATCACATGCTGGCACACCTTGTGATAGAGCTTGATAGATTCCCCAATTATCTATTTTATTTTTTAATACAACATTGTAAAATCATTTGTCTTAAAAATCTTGTAAAATCCTAACATCTAGAAATGAGCATTTCTGGAAATGTCAGGTCAATGCTAAGGAAAGTAGTGTACCAAGAGTAACTCATTCATTGCAACATATACATATAGTAACATAGTATACAAGGTTAAAGGGAACCTGTCACCACATTTTTCACAAATACAACGAATGGCAGGTTGCTACAGAGCCCTAGTAACTATCTGACACCCTACTTTTAGCTAAAAATCATTGCCCTCAGATCGCCATAAAATCAGTTATAATCTTGCTTGGTATTTATGCAACTTTGAAGCGAGTTGAGGGGCATGGCCTAATGTCATGTGACCAGGGTGACATCCTCACAGTTCCTTAAGCTAATTAACATTAGCAAACTGTACCCCATATACACATATGACCACATAAAATAATCACAGCATGCCTGCATGGAATTCTACTCCTCTCCATGCAGGCTGCTGTGATTTATAAGAAACAATATGCTGTGATTTCATGAGATATATGCTTGGTGTACAGTTTTCTAATGCTCAAAATCTAAAGGACCTGTGATTATGTCATCCTTGTCACATGACATTACAGTTGCATACAGAGATAGAATGGATGGGAGCAGCTGGATTCAGATGGCCAGATGAGGCCATGCCCACCTTGACTCGGTGTAGCCATGCTTAAATACCAGATAAAACTATAAAGATGAATATATGGGAATCTCAGTGGAATCATTTTTAGTTAAAAGAAAGGTGTCAGTTAGTTACCAGGGCTCTATAGGAACCTGCCACCACCTGTATTTGTGAAAAATGTGGTGACAGGCTCCCTTTAAAATAAGACGCAGGTCCATCAAGTACAACCTGTAAGAATTAAACAAATGTTTTTTACCCATAACCTGTGATATTTTGCTCACAAAAAAAGGCATCCAGACCTCTCTTGAACATGTACAAAGTACTCGCCATAACAACCTCGGGTGGCAGAGAGTTCCATAGTCTCACTGGTCTTACAGAAAAGAATCCCTATCTATGGCAATAGTAGAACCACCCCTCCTCTAGAGGATGCCCCTGGTCCTGGTCATAGGCCTAAGTATAAAAAGATCTTTGGAGAGACACCTGTAATGCCAATTCAGTTATTTGTACATTGTAAAGAGGTCTCCCCTAAGCCGCCTTTTTTTGTAAGGTGATATTCCATGTGCGGTCTGACCAATCATTTGAAAAGGGAAAAACTATGTCCTTATCATGAGAATCTATTACTCTATTGATACTTCCCATAATTTTATTTGCTTTAGCAGCAGCTGCCTGGCTCTGGTCATTAAAATTAAGTTTACCATTCACCAATACACTCATGTCTTTTCCAGCTGCATTTTTACAGAGTAATTGACTATTTAGATCATAACTATTTGTTTCCATGGCCCAAGTGTGTAACCTTATATTTATCTACATTAATTGATTTCTCTGCCCATTTCTCCAGCTTACACAAATCCCTCTGTAAAGATAAACTGCCTCAGTAATTTCCAGAGTTTAGTATCATCTGCAAATATTGAAACTCTACAGTGTATACCCTCTATGATGTTATTAATAAAAATATTAAAAAGAAGAGGGCCCAATACTGACCCCTGTGGCACTCCACTGGTAACTTTGACCCAATCTGACAATGTACCATTAATTACGACCCTTTATTTTTTAAGCCAAATGTTAACCCAAATATAATCGCACTGTATCAAATGCTTTGGAAAAGTCCAGATACACAACATCCACAGACTCCGCTACGTCCAGTCTAGAACTTACCTCCTCATAGAAACCAATCGGATTAGTCTGACAGGACCAATCCCTCATAAACCCATACTGATGCTGGGTTAGAAGGTTCTGTACAGTATTATGAAGGGTATATAAAAGGGGTATATTCTATATATCAGTTGAACACAAACCTTTTGTATATGACCTGGTAGACAAACTGTACACATCAGTAATATACAAAGAGAAGAAGTGTCTTCATATGTATATGCAGAGTCTTTGACTGCATGACAATAGACAGTTCTCTATGACATCCAAAATGGTTTGCCTTGGATATTTTTGTTTCAAAGAGAGTGCTTTATAGCACAAATATTGAAATAAAGTAGAGACTGGAGAATGATTGAAATGTGAAAAAAAGAAAGTAAAATTGTTTTGTTACTCTTCAAGTGCAAACCTAGACAATAAAAACAGGGTATTAATATAAGTGATCTTCTTAATTCCATGGTATAATATAACCACGAGTGTATAAAGTACTAAGCTGTACCGCAATTCAATGATTTTTTTCATATCTTTTGTAAGTGCAAATAATGTCCTTGTAAATATGTTCAAAATATACCTCTGTCAGCTAGGATTGTCTTGGCTACAAAAGATTTTGAAAGCCAGCAATTGAAATTATTTTAGCTTTAAGAAAATAATAGCAGTTCCTTTTGTCTAGGAAAATGGTTATGATCTTTTGTAAAAGTAGCGATTAAAATGAAATAGGTATTTGTTCTTCTGGAAAGTAATATTTCAATAGAAGTTTAAATACAGCAAGTTTTTATAGTTTACAAAATTGATCTTACATTGAAAAAATAATGACGTTATTGACATGAGTGTTTGGTCACTTATATTAATATTTCTTTGACCAGAAATGCTTATATCCTTACATACGCTCTAAATGTATTCACTGGACAACCTGATAAAGTCTACCTGAATATTTATTAGAAATCATGTATCATACACAGCATAACAGGGAAGTGCACCTATTGCTTATTTGATTTTTAATTTTTTTTATCTTGCTGTGGCATTTTTCGTGAGAGATATTCACTGAGCTATAGTTTGAGCACAGAGTAGGCTTCCTGTCTCTCACTTCACAGAAGACTTTCCAACTGAGTAACAATGAAATACTAACATTCCAGACAATGTTTACCGTCATGTCTCTTCTCCAGAGTATTTATAACGCCTTGGTGCAATCAAATAGCATACCTGCTGCCTTGTAATAGCAAATCATAAATGAAGAGCCAGGCATTAATGCAAACATAACGGGGCACATTTACCAAGGGCCGTGCGCTGGTTTTCTGTCGGTCTTTGCACATTCTTTTTAGTGCAAACTTTTGTGGGGCAGCTGAACTATTCATCATGCAACACAAATTAGGGGGCATTCCGGTGCTCAGTTGGACCGTGCGCCAGATTTAACATGCAAAGAATTGTATCACACGCCCCATGTTAAAGGTGCACCACAAAAAAGTGGTGCACACTGTTGGAGCGGTGCAGGGGGTGCAAGATTTATGAAGAACGTGCGCCAGAAATCTTGAATACTGATGACTAAATACTGTTACATAATTTGCTCCAATACGTTTTATATATGCCTGTAGTAAAACACATATACTCAACGGTAAAGAATGAGAGATGCATAAAAAAATGGAGATGAGGATATCATTATTGCATGCACTTAAATGTCCTACTTTCATGATATAATATCACTTTAGAGTGAACTCTTTATAATTTCCATAAATCTTACCCAAAAGCCAAATATGAGTAGATCTACTGTTATGACATCGCATACTATAGCCTGATAGAGATTTTTATCTAGGGCTTAAATCGCCCTTACTTCAGTTACAAGGTGACTTTCTTATTAACCCTTTCATGGCTGCCCGGTACCGGGACAAGAGCACAAAACCAAGACACACCAGTCTCTTAGTGATATAGAATCTACTCTATTTATTAGCGCTTAGCCGCGTATATCACATACAGAGTCATCAGCATACGGGGGGGGGGGGGTGTGACAAGGAGATAGAATACTGCAATGCTATTGACCGTAATGAATTTTACCAGGACATTCTCTGAAAAGGTTAAACCTTTTCTTCTCATAGGCCTTGTTTATTCTAATTGCCCTGAGAAGAAGACGAGGAAAGCAAAACATAAGATAAGCAGGTGCTAGAGGAAAAATATAGGACAAGAGTGAAGGACAGACTTGCCTCGCATTAAATGTCAAGGAGAAGCTGGCAGGGGAGCAAACAGGTTACATAAAAACGAAGTTTGAATCATGACATTAGCTGGACAGTGCTTGACCCCCGGCATGACCCCCGGCTAATACTAAAATGGTTACTTGATCCAAAATGGACACTGTTTGGTTCTCTTGGTTCAAAATGGCTGCTGTAAAGGAATATATCACTAACAAGCCCTATAACCCCTGAGAGCAAAACTTATCGGGAGACATTTATTATGACTTGTATGGCAGTTTTCTAGCAAAAATGCCAGGAAATAATTGCAATGCGAATTGCCAGGACTTTTGATTATTTTCCACTTAACTTCACATGGTGAGGAGGGACATGAAGGAGGGCACAAGTGGTATTTATTTTTCATTTGCAAATCATTTTTTTCACTGTGGAATCATGGACTTCAGAATGTTTTAATATGGCCTTCTGACCATTGATAGGTAACAACATATAAGATCATTGCTGGTGGCATTCCATACATTGTGTTGATAAAACCCTGAAAGATCTGGACCAACCACTGCCAAACCTACTACTTTTATAGAGGTGGCTGCACTTGCTGATGATCAAGCAAGGGCTTTCAATCAGCAGCACTGGGCTGCTACATTCCCTTTTAATAGTAATTTAATAGGGTTTACTTAATGTTTCATGCTTCTGCATCTCAGCCTAGCTTTTCTTTAACAAATAATAACAACATTTTGTAAAAATATGTCTTAACTCAACTAAAATATAAAACTAATAATTTTAAAGATACATTTTTAACCTAGTTAAATGTTTACTTGTTTGTCACATTTTTTCCTTTATTTATTGCCTCTTGATTGTTGATACTTTAGCCACTTCTTTAATTATTAAGTAATTAATGGGTAAGTCAGGAAACCAGAAGTATGCTCCAGACTGAGTAAAAAGATGCTTCCATTTCATTTTATAATTAAAAACATGATTATAAACATGTTGATAAATATTTTCTTTAACCCCTTAAGGACGCAGCCTGTTTGCAGGTTAAGGCTCGCAACTTTTTTTTGAAATTTGACCTGCGTCTCTTTATATGGTTATAACTTTTGAACACTGTTACTTATCAAAGCGATTCTGATATTGTTTTTTCCCCACATGTTGTACTTCATTTTAGTGGTAAATTTTGGCTGATACGTTTTGCGTTTATTTACAAAAAAAAGAAAAAAGTGATGAATTTTTAGAAAAATTTGCCATTTTCGAAATTCAAAATCACCGCGTTTTCAGGCAGATAGATTTACCACCTAAATAACTTGCAGAATAACATTTCCCATTTGTCTACTTAACATTTTCATAATTTTTGAAATGTTTGGATAATTTATTTTGACGTCACGCGGCCTACAAATCGAATAGCGATTTTCCGTATTTTCGGAATTGACTATTTTGGGGATAAATACTGTTTGAAATCAAATTTTACATATTTAGCAACAAAACCCCCTATATAACCAACCCATTTTCAAATCTGCACCCCTCAAACTATCAGAAACAGCATTTACAAAGATTGTTAACCCCTTGAGATCTTCATAGTAATTGAATCAAAATGGCGGTGAAATTTAGAATGGTCAAATTTTGTCGGTTATACGTTCATCTAGCCCTAAAATTTACACATTTCCAAAAGATAAAAAGAGAAAACTCACCATAAAATTTGTTCTACAATGTCTCCTGAGTGCAGCGACCCCCCACATGTGGACATTACTTGTGTTATGGGGGCACAGCAAGGCGCAGAAGGGAAGGAGCACCCTGCAGCTGCCAGGATTTTAGTTTCCTCGTTGCCCCCTTTTGAAGGCTATAACATTTTCGCTTTTCCGTTATTTGGGCCATGTGACGGCATTTTTTTTGCGGGACGAGATGCTTTTTCCAGTGTTACCATTTTGGGGTTGGTATCACCTATTGTTGAAAATTTTGGAACTTTTTTTGAGGTCATGAGTAGAAAAGCATCAATTCTGTACTGGATTTTTTACTTTTTTTTTTTTTTGTGTTCACCGTATAGCCTAATAATCATGTTATCTTTATTCTATGGGTCGATACGATTACGGGGATACCAGACATGAATATTTTTTCTTATGTTTTACTAAATTTGCCAAATAAAACCCTAATGTGGGGAAAAATCTATCATTTTTGCATCGCCGTCTTCCAAGTGGCATAACATTGTTACGTTTTTGGCTACAGAGCTGGTTGATGGCTTGTTTTTTGCGGGACATGTTGTTCTTTGCAACAATATCATTCTGGAGTACATATGTTTTGTTGATCACTTTTTATTGCATTTTTAGTGGGATATAATAGGTAAAAATCATAATTTTTGGCGGGTTTTTAACGTTTTTTTTTTACGGCGTTCATCATATGGGTTCAATAGTTATTTAGTTTTATTCTATGGATTGTTACGGACGCGGTGATACTATATATGTGGGGTTTGTGTTATGATTTAGACTTTTTTGAGTGTTATATGTCTCTTTATATGTTTTGGGGCTTATGGGCATTTTTAGTGATTTATAAAGTAATTTTTTATTGAAAAACATTTTTTTTACATTTTTTTACATGATCCACCATGGGATATGAACAAGCAATCATCTGATTGCTTGTTCTTGATAATACTCTGCAATACTAATGTATTGCAGGGTATTATCAGTGCCAGCCTATGCAGATGCATAGGCTGACACTTTGCCTTTAAGATGACGTCACAGACGCCATCTTAAAGGTAAACCCTCAAGGCTTCTCTGGGGTCCCGATCGGACCCCAGAGGTGGCAAAACAGCAATCGGCCCCCCCGAAAACGGTGCGGGGGGGCCGATTGTGATGTAAAGACCCCCAGAAGGCATGTTAAATGCCGCGGTCGCGTTGACCGCGGCATTTAACGGGTTAAACACCCGCGATCGGAGCCCACTCCGACCGCGGGTGTTAGCCGGGGATGTCAACGGTAGATTACCGTTGAAATCCCGCGGCTAACGATGCCGGTTCGGCTGCTATACAGCGCTGAACCGGCATCGTCTCTGCGCAGTAGCTGTACTGCGCTGAGCGCTATTCGCGGGACTCAGCGCAGTACAGCTACGGCGCAGAGCGGTAAGGGGTTAAACTATTTATAAAACAAGGTCAGAATTTTGTGTTTCAGAGCTTAATAAGATACATGTTATCTTAAAACACTGGATAAATAATACATCAACAAGGTAATTATTTGGTCCACATACAGACTATCGCCAACACAAGGTTACTTGTCTCAGGGTTTCGAACTGGCACATTTACTGCTTTTTCATAGCTTTGTATTTAAGTATGCTCTAAAATCTTTCACTGTATGGGAATGACTTCTTTAATTCATGCTGTACTTTCGAATCTGCTTCCTAAATAGTTGACAAATAAATTATTTTGCAGAAGGCATTTTTCACTATAGTAATATTATTGCTGGTCTTAATGCCTTTGCTCTTTAGTTTTTATGTCTCACTATAAAATTTTTATGATGCTATAAATTAAGATTTCAAGTGCCAATATTGTTTTCCAAACATCTGAGCCACAGGCCTTCTTTAATTGTAGAGGTATCTCCTGTGATATGTAACATACTTTAGATGAACTATACAAGATATTGCCATCTGCTTCCAACGAGATTTTATAGCATTCTTATTTTTTGGTTCTCATTTCTAAATAAAAAAAAATCATTGCACATAACATATTTATGTTTACGGACAAATTCAGTGGAAAAAATATATTTATGTTTACGATTTGCTCTTTTGTTCCACATTTTGTATATGTGGTTAAAATATCCAAGGCTACAATCTAATGAAATGCACAGGAATAAGTCAATGCTCCAAGTCCTGTTACAAGACTTTAACTAGGGCCCTGCTCAAATGTGAGACCCCAGACCTTTCCCAATAAACACAGCCATATGCAAAATTCTCATGTGTGCTTCTTCTCTATGGTATCTCCGTCTTTACCAATATGGTGTCTAACAGGGAAGCAGTTCATATGCTCATACCTGTCATACAACAATATTTATTTGTTCAACTTCTTTGTATTTTGCATCTCAAATGTTTCCTTACCTTTCCTTTTGGCTCAATATACCCCAATAGGAGTGGTACCAGACATTTTGGTGGTTTCCCTAGCAGTAGTTGTACTGTATGTGTCTAATAATAACCCCTCCCAAATCAGTGGATGGTATATAAGTGGTGATCATGGAGGGGGCATGCAGACAGTAATGACTACACAGCCCCTTCCATCTCCATTTTAGGGTGGTTTCACATTGGTGTTGTTGCTGCGTGTTCATTGTGCATCCGCTGCATTTTTTTCTCCATTGTGTTCCATTTTGTCATCGAATCCACAAAAAAAAATGACGATTTAACATTGATTTGAAAACATTACAACTGGTTTCTCAACCTCAGCCTGAGTACAAAAAACTTCTATTGCCTTCCATGATCCGTTTGAAGTTTGGGATTAGTAGAAAACCACTTTATGGGGAGACCAGCGTTGTTTTTTCCCAGAAAGGTAAAATCTCTTTTATATTTATCGGTTTCATTTAAGGCTACTATTCTTTAAACAAATGTTAATGGTTTTCTAAATGTACCAATTCAAAAAATTGGAATGAAGAAATCTCATTTTTTATATGGAATAATTTCCCATTACAGCTTTACTAACTAGCCAGACTCTTAATACACTCAGTCGGTTTTCCTTCCTCTCCAACCCTTTAACAGGTGCCCCTTTACTGTCTCTTCTGTCCTGGGTCTTCAGTGACTGTTCCTGAATACAAGGTTTTTATTGACTGGTGAGGTTTGTGAATATTTGCTGCAGGCAGGTAACTAAAATTATAATGACAGACACAGTTTAAAAGGGTTTCTAATAACCAATTAGTGGGCACTTAAACAAGATTTAATAAGGAACAGCTAAGAGAGTTACATTATGACATTGGAGTAATTGCTGTTAGACATATACTGCAAGCAAATGTGGATAACAAATGACTTTTTTCAAGGAGAAAAATATGTAATGATCTTTCTGTAGGTAGGCATTCTCTACTCTATTGAAGGCCCTCAGGGCTGTCTACTTGTAATGTGTCTGTTGCTCTTGTATATAAAAGACTGTTATACCTGAATTTAAATCTATAGCATAATATTACTGTATTTAACCCGTTGGAGTACCCTCCAACTGTACATGCACTCTAACCTATCCAAGAAAAAATCCAGAATTTCACCAGTTTATATTTTACAAAAATATAACATTTTTTGGAAACATACTTTAAAAATAGAACAGATATTTTACAGAAATGACAGCTTATGCTGGAAGGACAACATAAATATCTGGGGGATGTGGTTACAGTCAAAAATGGTGTATACAGAATTTATTTGTCATTATTTGTATATTAAGCTGCCAGGATAATACCAGTAAGGCTTTGCAGACATAAACATACAAAGCCGGATAATTGTTTAATTATATCCATAGAGAAAACTCTCAACATGTTAGGGGAAGCCACCCCATATCAAGCACCTAATCATGCAAAACAAAAGGCAAAGTACAGTGTTATAATTACCTGGCACAAAAAAATCCTCACATCCTTCCAGATAACTGGCACCCCGATGGGCATTTTGGCACGCTGCCTTCGTCAATACTATCCCCAATACTATTCAAAGTTATGTTGCACCATTAGTCACCTAATAACATTAAAGGACACTAGTCGTCAGGTCTCTGTCACTATTTCTGTCACCAGTACCTGTTGGACCAGCCTTTATCTAGTCAATTCATACATTAATAATTCTAAAATCATCTTTTCTTTATTATGTAAATGAGGCTGGTCACATGGTCAGAGGCAGTGATGTCACCCCTGTTACTCCTACCCTCTCCTCCCCAGCCCATGTCTGTGTGTAATGTATAGTAAAGCATTGCTAGTGTCTGTGCTTTATCTGCTGACATGCTGCATTCTCCTAATACACATGTGAGAGACACAGACATCAGCTACACAAGTACCTGACATGTTCTGCTATAACATGGCTGCCTGGAGCTTTTGTATCTCTCCTATACACACACAGGCAGCAGGGGGCGTGGCTGCCAGCACCAGGAAGCACCTGGAGAAGCCATTACACCATTATACCTCACACCATTATACCGGCTGTCAGTCAAGCACTAGGGGGTGTGGCTGTGCCTCCCACTCATGAATAAGGTGGACAGCTTGAATATGATAATGACTCATTGGACATCTCTCAGGTCGTTTGCATACAGCTTTAGGACCTCATTGCTTAAGTTTACAGGCATGTAGAGGGACAATGAAGGGATAGAGGCAATGCTTTCTAATGGCAGTATATGAAAATATATTTAGTTTAGGGTGTTAATTTGCCTGACTGGTTCTCTTTAACGCCCAATATGCCACCTTCAGAATTGAAAGGCTTCCAAGAAGTGAACAGGGGCGCATTTACATAGTAGCTGGGACCTAATGACCAACCCCAGGTCTGCCAAACATAATGCTTCATGCTCATACTAACCAAAAGTGTGATTAGCAGTATATTAGTGGATCCTGGAGCAAAATAAATAAATAAAGAAACATTAAATACTGTATTACAGAAATATATTTTAAAGGGGTTGTCTGAGAGATATAAAAAAAAATCAGCAATGTGGCAGGGGGAAGGGGGGCTGCTTAAAAAAAATAACCATGTACCTACCTTGGTCCAAGGAGGTAAGTAAATGTTTATTTTTTTAAGCAGCTCCCCTTCCCACCGGCCACATTGCTGTTTTTAAGTCTTTCTACAAACCAATTAAAAATAAAATTACATAATTGGTACCCCACATACATAGTGACAAAGAACAAAAAAAAATATAGATTAAATGGTGAGATGATTTATCATTGCTTGTATAGTATTGGAGATATTTAGTGCATATCATGATGTACAGTTGGAGGGTACTCCAACTGATTAAATACAGTAATATTGTGATTTAAATTCAAGTATAGCACTCTTTAATCCACCAGAGCAACAAACACATTACAAGTAGACAGCCCTGAGGGCCAATAGAATACAGAGTGCCTACCCACAGAAAGATCATTACTAGAGATGAGCGAGCACTAAAATGCTCGGCTGCTCGTTATTCGAGACAAACTTTTCCTGATGCTCGAGTGCTTGTCTCGAATAACGAACCCCATTGAAGTCAATGGGAGACTCGAGCATCTTTCAAGGGGACAAAGGGTCTGCACAGGGAAGCTTGGCCAAACACCTTGAAACCTCAGAAAATGATGGAAACACCACGGAAATGGGCAGGAAACAGCAGAGGCAGCATGCATGGATGCCTCTGAGGCTGCTTAATCACACCATTATGCCAAAATTATGGGCAACAGCATGGCGATGACAGAGTGACCGAATGAGGCTAGATAGCATCTAAAACTATAGAAGACTGACACTATAGAAGACTGCATGCAGCAGCAGCAGCAGCAGCAGCGGCAGGCTAGAGAGTGGCATGTCGACATACCCCAAATGGACTCAGACTTCAAACCAATTTAAAAAATTCCTTTTGGCGAGGATAACGTGTAGCACTGTATGTATCAGTATTTTGCCTGGCTAAGGTGTCAGAGAGGAACCAAAAGAGGTGAGCAAGAAGCGCTGAAATGATTTCCTATGTGAACAAAAGGTTGACGGTATATATAGTCGATAACACAGCATGGTGGCCACATAGTGACCAAGTTCCATAACGCATCTGGTGAAACACCCGAAAAATGAGCCTGACACAGCTCGTTTGATAAGGGGATGAAATGTGGAGGCAGCCATGGAGACGACTTCCATAATTAAGAGTGACAGTATGGGGCATCCATATTGCGCTGCTATGATTGAAACTTCAGGTCTCCAGCTTGGCGGCGAAAGATGAGTTCCATTATGTATCTGGTGAAACACCTGAAAATTCTGCCTGACACAGCTCGTTTGTTTAGGGGATGATGTGCTGTATATCCTCTCACGCTCCAGCGTCTGGGGTATAGACAGTTGAAAGTTGCGCATGGAGACATTGGTGGACGCTGTGGAGGATCGAGGAGGCGAAATGGACAGGAAACAGCAGGGGCAGTAGGCATGGATGCCTCTGAGGCTGCCTAATCTTGGGATGGAGCTGGCGGTCCGCTGCCAGGCGAGCTTTCGCCTGTCCAAGCCCCTGTCCCTCGGCTCCTCCCCACCCAAAATGGGCCTGGTGGCCAGAAGCGTTTCCTTTGAAAAAAAGTATCATTTTCAAAGCAGCAGGGGGCTACAAACAGCACTTCTAAGAACCTTTTGGATAAGATCAAGTGTAGTACTGTTCTTATAAGTTTTGGTTATGGCGGGTGAGGGGAATGTAAACACAGAAAGATCATTACTAGAGATGAGCGAGCACTAAAATGCTCGGGTGCTCGTTATTCGAGACAAACTTATCCTGATGCTCAAGTGCTCGTGTCGAGCCGCCGCCATGGGGTTGCGAAACGCCTCGGTCTCTACCAGCCTATAGGGCAGAATCTCCAGGCTAAGCAGTTTGCAGATGTGGACGTTGAGGGCTTGGCCGTGTGGGTGGGTTGCACTGTAATTCCTCTTGCGCTCCAACGTCTGTGGTATGGAGAGCTGAACGCTGCACATGGAGATATTGGTGGATGCTGTGGAGGATCCTGGAGGCGAAGGTGTGGTTTTCGCACGGGATGTGTTTGGGCTGGGGTCCTGGACAGGGTGCTGATTAGCAGAGGCAGCAGGTGACACAGGGGAAGGAGCAGTGGTGTGCCCGGCCAGAGGTGAACGGCCTTGGTTCCATTGAGTGGGGTGTTTAGCATCCATATGCCTGCGCATACTGGTGGTGGTTAAGCTGGTAGTGGTGGAACCCCTGCTGATCCTGGTTTGGCACAGGTTGCACACCACAGTCCGTCGGCCATCCAGTGTTTCTTTAAAGAACCTACAGACTTCCGAAAATCTAGCCCTCGCCACGGGAGCTTGACTACGTGAAACATTTGGCGCTGATGCACCAGCTCTGGTCCTGCCTCTCCGTCTGGCCCCACCACTGCCTCTTCCAACCTGCTCTCGTCGAGGACTCGCCTCCGTCTCAGAAGCAATGTGTTCACCCGGCTATCAACCCAGCTTGGGTCTGTCACTTCATCATCCTCCGATCCCTCAGTCTGTTTCCCCTTCGGACTTCCTGCCCTGACAACAACTTCACCACTGTCTGACAACCGTGTCTCCTCATCGTCCGACACCTCTTTACACACTTCTTCCACTAAGTCAACAATGTCATCATCACCCACAGACTGCGACCGGTGGAAAACCTAGGCATCGGAAAAGAGCTCAGCAGCAACCGGACAAGTGGTTTGTGACTCTGGGAAGGGTCCAGAAAACAGTTCCTCAGAGTATGCCAATGCAAATGCCAAATTTTCCTGGGAGGGGGGGAAGGAGGCTGAAGTGGAGGAGCTGGAGGAGTGCTGATTTCGGTGAGAAGGGTGAACTGCGTGGAAGACTGACTGGTGGACAAATGGCTAGAAGCATTGTCCGCAATCCACGCCATCACCTGTTTGCACTGTTCTGGCCTCAACAGTGCTCTACCACGAGTCCCAGTAACTTAAGACATGTTTTTTGTGTTTTTGTTTTTTTAACAAAACGATGCTATCCTATTGTTATGGCTAGTTTCTAGCCTACACTGACAGCACACAACTGGATTTTGTGCTGTGCCTGATGACTTTGAGTTATAAAAGAAAATAAAATTAAAAAAAAAAAAGAAAAGCAGACTGTGCCTAATTCAATCAAACCCCTAATAAATTGTCCCACTTAGGTGTTTGAGATGGATATGTGTGTCACTAAGAGCTAAATATAACGTTCGCAAGTCTCACTGCAAATTCGTCACAATATGGTACTAGCTGCACTACTAGTGCCAGCAAGGCCAGCCACAAGCAAATAAAAAAAAATATATATATAACGCAAATGTAGCCCTAAGAAGGCCTGTTGGATTCTTGTATGGCTAGTTTCTAACCTACACTGACTGCACACAACTGGATTTTGTGCTTTGCCTGTGATGACTTTTAGTTTTAAAAAAAAAATAAAAGTAAAAAAAAAAATCCGCAGACTGTGCCTTATTCAATGAAACCCCTAATAAATTGTCCCACTTAGGTGTTTGAGATGGATATGTGTGTCAATAAGAGCTAAATATAACGTTCGCAAGTCTCCCTGCAAATTCGTCACAATATGGTACTAGCTGCACTACTAGTGCCAGCAAGGCCAACCACAAGCAAACAAAATATATATAACGCTATTCTAGCCCTAACAAGGGCTGTTGGGTTCTTGTAGACTCACTCCTGCCTAACAGTAAGCTAATATAACAGCCTAACGCTATCCCTGCAGCAGCAGCAGCTCTCTCCCTAACGGCATCCAGACAGAGAATGATGCGAGCAGCACGGGCAGGGGCTAGTCTATTCCAGGGTCACCTGATCAGGCCAGCCAACCACTGCTATCGACGTGTAAGGGTACCACGTCATGCTGGGTGGAGTGCAGAGTCTCCTGGCTTGTGATTGGCTCTGTTTCTGGCCGCCAAAAATCAAAACGGTGGGAGATGCCATTTTCTCGAGCTGGCAAAGTATTCGTCCGAGCAACGAGCAGTTACGAGTACGCTAATGCTCGAACGAGCATCAAGCTCGGACGAGTGTGTTAGCTCATCTCTAATCATTACATATTTATCTTGCATGCACGTATTGAAAGAGTCACAATTCCTGGTGCACATTCAGGAGTTGTGACTATTTCCCCCTTATGCCACCTTAACACCAACTGGCTGCCAAGGGGTTTGAAGGTGGCCGTGCTCGGCAGCATAGTGGGTTAAAAGTTCCGGCCTTGCGCCTGAGCATTACCGAGGCTGCACCAGGGATTACTATTTTTGTGCTTGTAGACCACAAAACTGGTGTACAAACTTTTATAAAATGCCCCCTTGTGTGCTCGACCACTGCTGGTATTGGAATATTTAAAATAATCCCTTAGTCTTTCCTTTATATTCTGCAATAGTCTATTTATCACTTTTAAAATACTTAAAATACTGCAGAAAATTCTTGTTTGTTGAAAGTCTTGCTCTTTTTTTTATCATATCCCTTTTCTCAAAACAAATGAAAACAAAGACATTGGGACACATTTACTAAGAAAAGTGCAAAAAGCACCATATGCAGTTTTCCTGTGTAGTGTGCTTGTTCTTCATGAATCTGGGGCCCTTTGCACAATTCTGTCAAACTTTGCATGTTAAATGTGGTGCACTGTCCCACTGAGCACTGGAATGCCCCCTTCAGTGCAGAAATTTGTATTGCATGAAGAATAGTGCAGCCGTGACACCTACACTCACCGGCCACTTTATTAGGTACACCATGCTAGTAACGGGTTGGACCCCCTTTTGCCTTCAGAACTGCCTCAGTTCTTCATGGCATAGATTCAACAAGGTGCTGGAAGCATTCCTCAGAGATTTTGGTCCATATTGACATGATGGCATCACACAGTTGCCGCAGATTTGTCGGCTGCACATCCATGATGCGAATCTCCCGTTCCACCACATCCCAAAGATGCTCTATTGGATTGAGATCTGGTGACTGTAGAGGCCATTTGAGTACAGTGAACTCATTGTCATGTTCAAGAAACCAGTCTGAGATGATTCCAGCTCTATGACATGGCACAATATCCTGCTGAAAGTAGCCATCAGATGTTGGGTACATTATGGTCATCAAGGGATGGACATGGTCAGCAATAGAGATGAGCGAGCACTAAAATGCTCGGGTACTCGTTATTCGAGACAAACTTTTCCCGATGCTCGAGTGCTCGTCTCGAATAACGAGCCCCATTGAAGTCAATGGGAGACTCGAGCATCTTTCAAGGGGACCAAGGCTCTGCACAGGGAAGCTTGGCCAAACACCTGGGAACCTCAGAAAAGGATGGAAACACCACGGAAATGGACAGGAAACAGCAGGGGCAGCATGCATGGATGCCTCTGAGGCTGCTTAATCGCACCATTATGCCAAAATTATGGGCAACAGCATGGCCATGACAGAGTGACAGAATGAAGCTAGATAGCATCTAAAACATCCAATAATTGACCCTGACACTATAGGGGACGGCATGCAGAGGCAGCGGCAGCAGCGGCAGGCTAGAGAGTGGCATGGCGACATACCCTAAATGTACTCAGGCTTCAAACCAATGGGTGGCAGAGAGGAACCAAAGGAGGTGAGCAAGAAGCGCTCAAATAATATCGGTACATGATAAAAGTTTGCCAGTATATTTTGTGGATTACACAGCAGGGTGGCGACAAAGTTAACATGGAAGCCATGAAAACAACCCAAAATTCTGCCTGACACAGCTCGTTTGATAAGGGGACCATGTATGGAGGCAGTGAACTAGTAGTAGATTAAAGGTGCTGCAGTTAAAACTATGTTAGTTGTATCTTGGCATGGAGCTGGCGCTCCGCTGCCAGGCGAGCTTTCGCCAATCCAAGCCCCTGTCTCTAGGCTACTCCCCAAACAGCACTTCTAAGAACCTTTTGTATAAGATCAAGTGTAATAGCGTTCTTATAAGTTTAGGATATGGCGGGTGAGGGGAATGGAAACAGATGCGCAAGAAGCGCTGAAATAATATTGGTAAATGATAAAAGTTTGCCAGTATCTTTTGTGGATTACACAGCAGGGTGGCGAGAAAGTTAACAAGTTTGATGTGGAATGCCCTGTAATAGCTCTTGGGCGGTGTGCCTTTTATCGGCTAGGCTCAGCAGTCTGAGCACCGCCTGCTGTCGCTTAGCGACGGCACTGCTGCTGTGCCTAGAGCTACCGACTGATGGCGCCATGGCCACGGATGGTAATTCGGAGGAGGAGGAGGTGGAGGAGGGGTGGGAGGAGGAGGAGGTATAGTAGGCCTTTGAGACCTGGACCGAGGTAGGCCCCGCAATCCTCTGCGTCGGCAGTATATCACCAGCCCCAGGGTCAGACTCGGTCCCAGCGTGCACCAAGTTAAGTGTAGTAGCGTTCTTATAAGTTTGGGATATGGCGGGTGAGGGGAATGTAAACAGATGCACAAGAAGCGCTGAAATATTATTGGTAAATGATAAAAGTTTGCCAGTATATTTTGTGGATTACACAGCAGGGTGGCGACAAAGTTAACAAGTTTGTTGTGGAAGCCATGAAAACAACCCAAAATTCTGCCTGACAAAGCTCGTTTGATAAGGGGACCATGTATGGAGGCAGTGAACTAGTAGTAGATTAAAGGTGCTGCAGTTAAAACTATGTTAGTTGGATCTTGGCATGGAGCTGGCGCTCCGCTGCCAGGCGAGCTTTCGCCAATCCAAGCCCGTGTCTCTAGGCTACTCCCCAAACAGCACTTCTAAGAACCTTTTGTATAAGATCAAGTGTAGTAGCGTTCTTATAAGTTTAGGATATGGCGGGTGAGGGGAATGTAAACAGAAGCGCAAGAAGCGCTGAAATAATATTGGTAAATGATAAAAGTTTGCCAGTATATTTTGTGGATAACACAGCTGGGTGGCAACAAAGTTAACAACTTTGATGTGGAATCCATGAAAACAACCCAAATTTCTGCCTGACACACCTCGTTTGATAAAGCGACGATGTATGGAGGCAGCTATATGGACGACTTTTGGAGGTAGCAATGGAGACAACGTGTGGAGGCTGGTATGGAGACAATTTAATTTGGATAGTGCCTGTATGTGGCAGTCCAAAAAAGTTTTCAAACCAGAGGAGCAGGTAGGTGGCCCTCCAGAAAAATGGAATAGATTGAGTGCCTGTATGTGGCAGTCCAAAAAACTTTTCAAACCAGAGGAGCAGGTAGGTGGCCCTCCAGAAAAATGGAATAGATTGAGTAGCTGTATGTGGCAGTCCAAAAAAAGTTTTCAAACCAGAGGAGCAGGTAGGTGGCCCTCCAGAAAAATGGAATAGATTGAGTGCCTGTATGTGGCAGTCCAAAAAAGTTTTCAAACCAGAGGAGCAGGTAGGTGGCCCTCCAGAAAAATGGAATAGATTGAGTGCCTGTATGTGGCAGTCCAAAAAAGTTTTCAAACCAGAGGAGCAGGTAGGTGGCCCTCCAGAAAAATTTAATAGATTGAGTGCCTGTATGTGGCACTTCCAAAAATTGTTTAAAACAGAGGACCGGGTCGGTGGCCCTCCAGAAAAATTAAATGCATAAAGTACTATAGCTAGAGCCAGTGGGCCCTGTCAAAAAATAGCCAGTTTCCTCTGCTTTACTGTACAAAGAGGAGGAGAAGGAGGAAAATGAGGAGGAGGAGGAGTGGATAAATTATTCAGGTTGAGCTTCCTTCACCTGGTGGAGATTGGAAATTATGAGAAATCCAGGCTTTATTCATCTTAATAAGCGTCAGCCTGTCAGCGCTGTCAGTCGACAGGCGTGTACGCTTATCGGTGATGATGCCACCAGCTGCACTGAAAACCCGCTCGGACAAGACGCTAGCGGCAGGGCAGGCAAGAACCTCCAAGGCGTACAGCGCCAGTTCGTGCCACATGTCCAGCTTTGAAACCCAGTAGTTGTAGGGAGCTGTGTGATCATTTAGGACGATGGTATGGTCAGCTACGTACTCCCTCACCATCTTTCTGTAAAGATCAGCCCTACTCTGCCGAGACTGGGGACAGGTGACAGTGTCTTGCTGGGGTGACATAAAACTGGCAAAGGCCTTGTAAAGCGTACCCTTGCCAGTGCTGGACAAGCTGCCTGCTCGCCTACTCTCCCTCGCTACTTGTTCGCAGAACTACGCACTCTGCCGCTAGCGCTGTCAGAAGGGAAATAGTGTTTCAGCTTGTGCACCAGGGCCTGCTGGTATTCATGCATTCTCACACTCCTTTCCTCTCCAGGGATGAGAGTGGAAAGATTTTGCTTGTACCGTGGGTCCAGGAGAGTGAACACTCAGTAATCGGTGCTGGAATAAATTCTTTGAACGCGAGGGTCACGGGATAGGCAGCCTAGCATGAAATCTGCCATATGCGCCAGATATTTCTTACCAACGCGTAAGAAATCACTCCCCTCACTGGCCTGACTGTCCATTTCCTCCTCCTCCAACTCCTCCAACTCCTCTTCTTCTGCCCATACACGCTGAACAGTGAAGGACTCAACAATGGTCCCCTCTTGTGTCTCGCCAACATTCTCCTCCTCTTCCTCCTCATCCTCCTCCACCTCCACCTCCTCCGATATGCGCTGAGAAACAGACCTAAGGGTGCTTTGGCTATCAACAAGGGAATCTTCTTCCCCCGTCTCTTGTGACGAGCGCAAAGCTTCCGACTTCATGCTGATCAGAGATTTTTTCAACAGGCCAAGCAGCGGGATGGTGAGGCTGATGATGGCGGCATCGCCACTGACCATCTGTGTTGACTCCTCAAAGTTACTCAGCACCTGACAGATATCAGACATCCACGTCCACTCCTCATTGTAGACTTGAGGAAGCTGACTGACCTGACTACCAGTTCTGGTGGAAGTTGACATCTGGCAGTCTACAATCGCTCTGCGCTGCTGGTAAACTCTGGATAACATGGTCAGTGTTGAATTCCACCTCGTGGGCACGTCGCACAACAGTTGGTGAGCGGGCAGTTGGAGGCGGCGCTGCGCTGCCCTGAGAGTGGCAGCATCTGTGCTGGACTTCCTGAAATGCGCACAGATGCGGCGCACCTTCGTGAGCAAATCAGACAGATTGGGGTATGTCTTGAGGAAACGCTGAACTATCAGATTTAACACATGGGCCAGGCATGGCACATGTGTCAGTCTGCCGAGTTGCAGAGCCGCCACCAGGTTACGGCCGTTGTCACACACAACCATGCCTGGCTTCAGGTTCAGCGGTGCCAGCCACAGATCAGTCTGCGCCGTGATGCCCTGTAATAGTTCTTGGGCGGTGTGCCTTTTATCGCCTAGGCTCAGCAGTTTGAGCACCGCCTGCTGTCGCTTAGCGACGGCACTGCTGCTGTGCCTAGAGCTAGCGACTGATGGCGCCATGCCCACGGATGGTAGTTCGGAGGAGGAGGAGGTGGAGGAGGGGTGGGAGGAGGAGGAGGCATAGTAGGCCTGAAACACCTGGACCGAGGTAGGCCCCGCAATCCTTGGCGTCGGCAGTATATGACCAGCCGCAGGGTCAGACTCGGTCCCAGCCTCCACCAAGTTAACCCAATGTGCCGTCAGCGATATATAGTGGCCCTGCCCGGCAGCACTCGTCCACGTGTCCGTGGTCAGGTGGACCTTGTCAGAAACGGCGTTGGTCAGGGCACGGATGATGTTGTCTGACACGTGCTGGTGCAGGGCTGGGACGGCACATCGGGAAAAGTAGTGGCGGCTGGGGACCGAATACCGAGGGGCGGCCGCCGCCATGAGGTTGCGAAAGGCCTCGGTCTCTACTAGCCTATAGGGCAGCATCTCCAGGCTGAGCAATCTGGAGATGTGGACATTAAGGGCTTGGGCGTGCGGGTGGGTTGCACTATATTTGCGTTTCCGCTCCAGCGTCTGGGGTATGGAGAGCTGAACGCTGGTGGATGCTGTGGAGGATCGTGGAGGCGACGATGGGGTTTTTGTGGCAGGGTCCTGGGCAGGGGGCTGACTATCAGCTGACACAGGGGAAGGAGCAGTGGTGTGCACGGCCGGAGGTGAACGGGCTTGTTGCCACTGAGTGGGGTGTTTAGCATTCATATGCCTGCGCATACTGGTGGTAGTTAAGCTATTAGTGGTGGAACCCCTGCTGATCCTGGTTTGGCAAATGTTGCACACCACAGTCCGTCGGTCATCCGGTGTTTCCTTAAAGAACCTCCAGACTTCTGAAAATCTAGCCCTCGCCGCAGGAGCCCTCGCCACGGGAGCTTCACTAGTTGACACATTTGGCGCTGATGCACCAGGTCTGGCCCTGCCTCTCCGTCTGGCCCCACCACTGCCTCTTCCAACCTGTTCTGGTCGAGGACTCTCCTCCGTCTCAGAAGCACTGTGTTCACCCGGCCTATCAACCCAGCTTGGGTCTGTCACCTCATCATCCTCCGATCCCTCAGTCTGCTCCCCCCTCGGACTTCCTGCCCTGACAACAACTTCCCCACTGTCTGACAACCGTGTCTCCTCATCGTCGGACACCTCTTTACACACTTCTTCCACTACGTCAAGAAGGTCATCATCACCCACAGACTGCGACTGGTGGAAAACCTGGGCATCGGAAAATTGCTCAGCAGCAACCGGACAAGTGGTTTGTGACTGTGGGAAGGGTCCAGAAAACAGTTCCTTAGAGTATGCCGGTTCAAATGCCAAATTTTCCTGGGAGGGGGCAGACTGGGGGGGAGGCTGAGGTGCAGGAGCTGGAGGAGTGCCGATTTCGGTGACATGGTTGGACTGCGTGGAAGACTGACTGGTGGACAAATTGCTCGAAGCATTGTCGGCAATCCACGACATCACCTGTTCGCACTGTTCTGGCCTCAACAGTGCTCTACCACGAGTCCCAGTAACTTCAGACATGAACCTAGGGAGTGTAGCTCTGCGGCGTTCCCCTGCTCCCTCATCAGCAGGTGGTGTCTCACCCCGCCCAGGACCACGGCCTCTGATTCCTGCAGTAGTTGGACGCCCACGTCCCTGCCCTCGTCCTCTACCCCTAGCCCTCGGGTTAAACATTTTGAAAATGAAAGTTATAACTTTATTTTTTTTTTTACTTTTTTTTGTGTTTTTTTGTGTTTTTTAGGTTTTTTTTGTGTTTTTTAGTTTTTAAAACCAAACAATGCTATCCTATTGCTATGGCTATTTTCTAGCCAAGTATGAAAGCACACTGCTATGCCAGATGAGATGACGCTGAGTTATTAAAAAAATAAATGTAAAATAAAAAAGGAAATGGCAGACTGTGCCTAATTGAAATCCAACCCCTAATAAATTTTCCCACTTCGGTCTTTGCGATGGATATGTGCGTCACTAAGCGCAAAACACAGCGGTCGCAAGTCTCACTACAAATTGCTCACAATTTGCTAGTAGATGCACTGCAGCAAGGACAGCCACCAGCAGATCAACCAGAAATCAAATATATATAACGCTACTGTAGGCGTAAGTAAGCCGTTTGGATTCTCCTATGGCTATTTTCTAGCCAAGTATGAAAGCACACTGATGAGATGACGCTGAGTTATGAAAAAATAAATGTAAAATAAAAAGAAACTGCCAGACTGTGCCTAATTGAAATCCAACCCCTAATAAATTTTCCCACTTCGGTCTTTGCGATGGATATGTGCGTCACTAAGCGCAAAACACAGCGGTCGCAACTCTCACTACAAATTGCTCACAATTTGCTAGTAGATGCACTGCAGCAAGGACAGCCACCAGCAGATCAACCAGAAATCAAATATATATAACGCTACTGTAGGCGTAAGTAAGCCGTTTGGATTCCCCTATGGCTATTTTCTAGCCAAGTATGAAAGCACACTGATGAGATGACGCTGAGTTATGAAAAAATAAACGTAAAATAAAAAGAAACTGCCAGACTGTGCCTAATTGAAATCCAACCCCTAATAAATTTTCCCACTTCGGTCTTTGCGATGGATATGTGCGTCACTAAGCGCAAAACACAGCGGTCGCAACTCTCACTACAAATTGCTCACAATTTGCTAGTAGATGCACTGCAGCAAGGACAGCCACCAGCAGATCAACCAGAAATCAAATATATATAACGCTACTGTAGGCGTAAGTAAGCCGTTTGGATTCTCCTATGGCTATTTTCTAGCCAAGTATGAAAGCACACTGATGAGATGACGCTGAGTTATGAAAAAATAAACGTAAAATAAAAAGAAACTGCCAGACTGTGCCTAATTGAAATCCAACCCCTAATAAATTTTCCCACTTCGGTCTTTGCGATGGATATGTGCGTCACTAAGCGCAAAACACAGCGGTCGCAACTCTCACTACAAATTGCTCACAATTTGCTAGTAGATGCACTGCAGCAAGGACAGCCACCAGCAGATCAACCAGAAATCAAATATATATAACGCTACTGTAGGCGTAAGTAAGCCGTTTGGATTCTCCTATGGCTATTTTCTAGCCAAGTATGAAAGCACACTGATGAGATGACGCTGAGTTATGAAAAAATAAATGTAAAATAAAAAGAAACTGCCAGACTGTGCCTAATTGAAATCCAACCCCTAATAAATTTTCCCACTTCGGTCTTTGCGATGGATATGTGCGTCACTAAGCGCAAAACACAGCGGTCGCATCTCTCACTACAAATTGCTCACAATTTGCTAGTAGATGCACTGCAGCAAGGACAGCCACCAGCAGATCAACCAGAAATCAAATATATATAATGCTACTGTAGGCGTAAGTAAGCCGTTTGGATTCTCCTATGGCTATTTTCTAGCCAAGTATGAAAGCACACTGATGAGATGACGCTGAGTTATGAAAAAATAAACGTAAAACAAAAAGTAAATGGCAGACTGTGCCTAATTGAAATCAAACCCCTAATAAATTTTCCCACTTTGGTGTTTGAGGTGGATATGTGTGTCACTAAGAGCTAAACACAACGGTAGCAAGTCCCCCTGCAAATTCCTCACAATATGGTACTAGCTGCACTACTAGTGCCAGCAAGCCCAGCCACAAGCAAACAAAAAAAAAAAAGTATAACGTTATTGTAGCCCTAAGAAGGGCTGTTGGGTTCTTGTAGAATCACTCCTGCCTAACACTATTCTAATAGAGCACCCTAACGCTTTCCCTGACCAGCAGCAGCTCTCTCCCTAGCGGCATCCAGACACAGAATGATCCGAGCAGCGCGGGCAGCGGCTAGTCTATCCCAGGGTCACCTGATCTGGCCAGCCAACCACTGCTATCGACGTGTAAGGGTACCACGTCATGCTGGGTGGAGTGCAGAGTCTCCTGGCTTGTGATTGGCTCTGTTTCTGGCCGCCAAAAAGCAAAACGGCGGGAGCTGCCATTTTCTCGAGCGGGCGAAGTATTCGTCCGAGCAACGAGCAGTTTCGAGTACGCTAATGCTCGAACGAGCATCAAGCTCGGACGAGTATGTTCGCTTATCTCTAGTCAGCAACAATACTCAGGTAGGCTGTGGCATTGCACCGATGCTCAATTGGTACCAAGGGGCCCAAAGAGTGCCAAGAAAATATTCCCCACACCATGACACCACCACCACCAGCCTGAACCGTTGATACAAGGCAGGATGGACCCATGCTTTCTTGTTGTTGACGCCAAATTCTGACCCTACCATCCGAATGTCGCAGCAGAAATCGAGACTCATCAGACCAGGCAACGTTTTTCCAATCTTCTACTGTCCAATTTCGATGAGCTTGTGCAAATTGTAGCCTCAGTTTCCTGTTCTTAGCTGAAAGGAGTGGCAACCGGTGTGGTCTTCTGCTGCTGTAGCCCATCTGCCTCAAAGTTCCACGTACTGTGCGTTCAGAGATGCTCTTCTGCCTACCTTGGTTGTAACGGGTGGCGATTTGAGTCACTGTTGCCTTTCTATCAGCTTCCGCCCACAGAACTGCCGCTCACTGGATGTTTTTTCTTTTTCGGACCATTCTCTGTAAACCCTAGAGATGGTTGTGCGTGAAAATCCCAGTAGATCAGCAGTTTCTGAAATACTCAGACCAGCTATTCTGGCACCAACAACCATGCCACGTTCAAAGGCACTCAAATCACCTTTCTTCCCCATACTGATGCTCGGTTTGAACTGCAGGAGATTGTCTTGACCATGTCTACATACCTAAATGCACTGAGTTGCTGCCATGTGATTGGCTGATTAGAAATTAAGTGTTGGACAGGTGTACCTAATAAAGTGGCCGGTGAGTGTATGTGTCGCGGACTCTTCTTATATACCTGTGCAAGCAGTTTACACTGGAAACAACATGCAAAGTCCTACAGAAAACTGACGCATGGCCCTTAGTAAATGTGCCCCATTATATTTATATTAGATCTGTGAGTTTGAAGAGCTATTTTTAATAGCAGAAAAGAATGGTGCTGGAGACAATAGTAAACTTTGTTAGATTCTTCACTATGTAAAACATTGAGCAGTGTATCTGAATTCCCATACACACCATATAAGTTATATAAAGGAGGCTGAAGAAGTTAAATTATAATCAAAAATAGTTTGGTTACAATTCAAGTCATACATTTTAGATAACTTATTCAACAATTTCTAAAATATGAAATCATTTTAAGACCAAAATAATGAAGACCAATGGTTGTTAAGTAATTCATTATTAGATCAGTGTTGTTAATATACCCGGCAAACCAAACAATCAGTTCCATTGAATACTGGTTTTGTTTCCCTGACCCTTACCAGTTAGAAAATGAAATGACTGAAACAAGAAAACTCATGCAAACTGTATGGTTACTGTATTTATTGAAGAGACACACAACTTATTCGTTTTTTATATCTTTTTACATAAAAAGCCACAAGATACTGATGTTCAGATGGATGCTGAGCAGGGTACTCTTAATGAATGCAATATTGCCAAGTTGTGTTATGATATAATAAACTAAATTGCTGTTTTCAACCTTCTGTGTTCTAAAACTACAGTTTTATACAAAGTAGCCTATAAAGAATTTGATTAAAATACGCACATTCATGACAGATGCTGTGGCAGTTTCAATGGCTTATGACGATAATAATCTTGTCAATTATTTTTTACATTCATTTTCTAATAAGTAATTTACAATTTTTAATTTTATCGTAATGTTTATATAGCTATTTATTTTGCTGAAGGGTATCGTTTCTAAACATTTTATTACAGCTTTTAAAGTAAAAGAAGAAAGCAAACTTGCATGCAACAATCACGCTTCATTCTATTGTTGATGGTACTGGAGGGTAAGTGTGGTTCATGCCTTGGCGCATTTTAAAATTTTTCCTCTTCCTTAAGCAATGTCTAATGATACAACCCCACCCCAGGCTCCAAATATTTTACATTCATAAGTTTAGTTCATGCTTTCCTGTTTTCTTTAATCACAAGTAGAATTAGAAACCTTCAACACAGATGCTCATAAATGAACAGGAAGCCACAACTGAAAGTCATTATCTTATGACCGGTTGGAATCTGTTTGTATATGGTGATTGTATTTTTTCTGTTATTTTTACATGCTTGTGAGAGCCGCCATCTTGCTCCGGTAACACAATTTACAGCTTTCCAATAATATGATGGAGCAAACTCATTGAGTTTGGTCTGTAGACTTGCTCCGTAAAGAGCCTAGTGGAGCTAAGCAGCGACATCAGCAATTGTCAGTAGTGGGTGGACTGATGGTTTTTCTACAGAAAATACTATTTGGAAGCCTACTGAGGCTACTATTGTCTTGCCTGCTGAGGCTACTGCTTGCAAAAATATAATAGATACACGGAAATATTTAAAAATCATTGTAGTTTCAATAAGGCCATCAACATAAAGCCAATAAATGCCATATGAAATCTCTGTCAGGGGATTAGGGGGATGTTTTGCAAAGTTAGCCAACTCAGGGTCTCTCAAGTTGATGGCCCCTCACTTTGTGATAGGGAACCAATATATTTAAAACATTTCAGTAGTATTCATGTATATTTTAGTATATTATACTCGCGATCATATCAGGCCCATAGAGATAAAAAATAAATAAATAAATAGCGGCATCCAGCAACTCAATAAATACTTTAAACTTTAGTTCATTCAGTGCAGATTATACTGTTCTTATGCATGCTATGTTATTTGACTACTCTTGTGCCTAACAAATCTGAACCCCATCACCATCTTACATTTGACCCAGTTATTCTGACTTTGCTTGTTTCTATCTTTTTGTAATCCGTTCCAAGCACATACTCAATGTCAAGCAAGGTTTGCCTAGGGCCTGGCAAGTAGGCAGGGACGGAGATCATAGGTGAGTACAGGGCTTGCACCTATTTCTCTGTTTTGACACATCCCATGCAGTTATTGCTATAACTTGTAGGCCGAGTTGAGCTTTTGTTTAGAATTCCCCAATGTTCATGTTCACAATAAATTAGGGTAAACTTTAGCAAAATGGACAGAAATAATGGGAATTACTTACACAGGATGCATGACTGCATCCAAAAAGTTGTATGGTCATGTAGAACAGATTTTATTTAGATATGTCAAGATCATAAAACCTAGCAGTAAAATCATTTTGGTGAACTCCATATTTATGAGGTGTTTTTATTTTATGTAGGGAAAATGATTAGAAAATACACAAGATCTGATGATTTTGCTTGTTCCTAACAAACATCTTACATATTTTTTAAATTCATATATTCATAAAAGATACAATGATTGCAGTGCTTTATGCGATAATAATTCTGTCAACTGATTATGCCTATTAATTTTCTAATAAGTAATTTACATTTCCTATTTTTTACCCTAATGCTATTTATTTTACATAATGACATCATGTGCATTATTTTTTATTCAACATTGAGCAATAAAAATTATGTTTTCTAGCAATGTATACTGCAATATGGCAAATTCCACTTTATAAGCTCCCTAGAGAACCATTTAATATTGTTTATGTCTTTTCATTTCTCAGTCACAATAATGGCTTCACATTATTGTCAATGTGAACTCAGTTGTCTAATAAAAGAGAATTAGAGCAGGATTTGATGCTATCACTTTCATTTAAAGAATCATTTTTAATCAGACACTGAAGAACAAATTATCATTGCCAAGTGGTCAAAAAAAAACCTCTGAAAAATATAAATTGTCAATATCGATTATTTTGCCATTGATACCAAAATAAAAAAATAAGTACTAAATGAACACATCAAGAAAAGTAAAATGATTGCACTTCTTATTCAGTAACTTGACACATACTGGGGCACATTTACTTAGGGCCAAGTGCCAGCTTTCTTTGAACATTCTTTTAGGTGCAAACTGCTTGCACAGGTATTTAAGAAGTGGCTGCACCCCTTTTGTGGCGCAGCTGCACTAGTCTTCATGCGACACAAATTTCTGCACCGAAGGGGACGTTCCAGTGCTTAGTCGGAACATGGCCTAGATTTAACACACAAAGTCCAACAGAATTGTGTTGCACACCCTATGTTAAAGGTGAACCAAAAAAAGTGATACACTCTGTCAAGGCAATACAGGGGTGCCAGATTCATAAAGAACGGGCGCCAGAAATCCTGAATCCTGCGCACTCTGCACTATACACAGGCAAACTGCAGAGTAAGAATAGGTCCTGCTCTATTTTTTGGGGCACCACACCTGGCATCCATTGATTACAATAGCAAATCGTGCACCCAAATCACAGCACAGCACACAGCAGGGTTCATGTAGCCTCAGCATAAGTTTTTTTTTATAGCTTACTGCAAAAAAGAAATATACTCAGTACACCACTACGAATCTGGTTATTGTTCATTTCCATACATAAAAGGTATATAACTGAACTTGGAAAGACAAAAAACTCTATCTGCTATATTCCCCTTACCTTTAAAAAAAACACGTACTAATGGATCTATCTATATGGATTCCTATTTTGTATTGAATTATTGTTCTTTTTTTCATCTCAGAATTAAAAATCTATGGCAGTGGCAGAATTACAACCAGTTTATAATATTTTAGCAATAAAGATGAATAGAGTTGAGATCTTGGGAGCCAGAAGAATGGGCACGCTGTGTTAATTCAACATTGTGTATGGACATACACTGCAGTCTAAGTATAGAATATGTCCATAGAGATCACTGAATGGATTTATGGGTGTAATAAAACACAGAGCACATAGAACTGGTTTCTGAAATATCAGCTAGGAGACCAAATTGATGGCCTATGTTGGACAAAAAAATAGAGCTCCTTTAAATTTGTTTGTCATTTTATATCCTTGGATTTATTGTGATGGTGAATGGATTTACCGCAACCATGACCCTGACTAGCAGCTCAGTTTTATTTTTAATTAAGAGACTTCATATTAAGTTTTTCTTACAGTGTTTCACAAAGAAGTCACCAGGCTACAGACGCATGAATAAAATTAAGATTTGTGCTGCTCCTGGCACAGGAGTTAAAATGCTCTTCATATGTTTCTAAAACCTGTCATATCTCTTACTCCAGGCCAGGCCAGCTGGCGATAGGTCACACTCACAAATATTCTACATGGTTTTTATGTTGCAGAACCTATATTATAATTCGAGAATTTAATACTTAATTCAGCCACAAGTTTAATGTGTCTATATTGGCACCCACCCAAACAGATCTTTACAGAAAATTACACCATTAATAAATGAATGAACTGAAAAATATATAAAGCTGTGCACAACAACTGAGCCCTACTTGTGTAAATTGTCTTTTCAGGTCACCTTTACTGGTATCCGGAGACTTACAGACCATGCATGCCCCTCTGTGTATTCTGGGAAAGGAATATGCAAATACATTTTCCTATCCCAGGGGGTTGTCAGAGGCCACAGGTATTAATTCATTCAGCCCTCAAGTGGGACATTTCTCATCAGAACTGCAAGTTCAGCTTGGTACTGTGAAAGATGTGCAATATACACTCACCAACCACTTTATTAGGTACACCATGCTAGTAAAGGGTTGGATCCCCTTTTGCCTTCAGAACTGCCTCAATTCTTCATGGCATAGATTCAACAAGGTGCTGGAAGCATTCCTCAGAGATTTTGGTCCATATTGACATGATGGCATCACACAGTTGCCGCAGATTTGTCGGCTGCACATCCATGATGCGAATCTCCCGTTCCACCACATCCCAAAGATGCTCTATTGGATTGAGATCTGGTGACTGTGGAGGCCATTTGAGTACAGTGAACTCATTGTCATGTTCAAGAAACCAGTCTGAGATGATTCCAGCTTTATGACATGGCGCAGGATGGATCCATGCTTTCATGTTGTTGATGCCAAATTCTGACCCTACCATCCGAATGTCGCAGCAGAAATCGAGACTCATCAGACCAGGCAACGTTTTTACAATTTTCTACTGTCCAATTTCGATGAGCTTGTGCAAATTGTAGCCTCAGTTTCCTGTTCTTAGCTGAAAGGAGTGGCACCCGATGTGGTCTTCTGCTGCTGAAGCCCATCTGCCTCAAAGTTCCACGTACTGTGCCTTCAGAGATGCTCTTCTGCCTACCTTGGTTGTAATGGGTGGCGATTTGAGTCACTGTTGCCTTTCTATCAGCTCGAACCAGTCTGCCCATTCTCCTCTGACCTCTGGCATCAACAAGGCATTTCCGCCCACAGAACTGCCGCTCACTGGATGTTTTTTCTTTTTCAGACCATTCTCTGTAAACCCTAGAGATGGTTGTGCATGAAAATCCCAGTAGATCAGCAGTTTCTGAAATACTCAGACCAGCCCTTCTGGTACCAACAACCATGCCACGTTCAAAGGCACTCAAATCACCTTTCTTCCCCATACTGATGCTCGGTTTGAACTGCAGGAGATTGTCTTGACCATGTCTACATGCCTAAATGCACTGAGTTGCCGCCATGTGATTGGCTGATTAGAAATTAAGTGTTAACGAGCAGTTGGACAGGTGTACCTAATAAAGTGGCCGGTGTGTGTATACGGCCCCATCTATACATCCCCCACGATGGCAGTGTGCAAGGGGCACAAGATTGTATAAATGTGTATGAGTGAAGAATTATATGTACAGTATGTGATTATATAAATGTGTGTGATTGTAACTCACGTGTAAGTATACAAACAAGTCTATTTTTTTAGAGGGAAAGGGGCCCCTATAAGAAGTCTGCAATGGGGCCCTTCCTCTCCTAGTTACATCCTTACATCATAAATTCCCCTGTAGGGATAAAATCTAATATCTTTCTGTTTTTGTATATGTGTGTTTGTCCGTCATACTAGCTAGGAAACACCACTCATACAGATAATGCTAAGCATTTAAAATCCTCAGTATGAAATGGATACATAGATTAGACATTTTCTTATTTCCCCACAGATGTCACACATCATAAGATTCATATCACTCGCTTCAAGCAATGTTTCTAATATTTCACTTTGTCACTTATCAGCATTATCATTATATCCATGTTAAGCATCACAGAACTTATGGCACAAGATTCATTTAAAAACAAATGATAATACTGAGTGTTTTAATACCAGTCTGCGGCATATGTCATCCAGCTCTATTATACAATGTTTTATTCATTTTGTAACATATCACTCATGTTCTTAATGTTGACAGTAATAAATTGAATGTTTCAATGAATTTATTATTGACTATTGCTGGAATTGTTTGTACTAGAAAAAAAAGCCATAATGCATCAAAAACCCTGAGATTTCTTCTTAAAGACAAAGTTTTGTAAAGAAAATCAGAAAACAATCACAGACCCCCCCTAAGTGGAGTGACATGCTGTAGTTTTCCCCCAAATATCTGTCACAAAAACACTCTAGACTGTCTGCCCAACTATTTTTAATAGACTTAAAGGGAACCTGTCACCAGAATTTACCTTAATAAACTACTAGCCACCTCAGGTAGGGTATGACATGTCTTTTCTATAATTCCCTCTTTTATGTGAAATCGCACACATTTACCTATAAAAAAAAGTCTACTAAGTTATGTGAAAAAGAGCAAATTTGCAAGCTGCAGGGAAAACATCACTCTACTCTCACACTACTGTCTTCAGTTGTATAGTACTTAGAAACAAGCTTTTCTAATATTAACGATAAGAATCTCATTTTCAGATCGCATTAGGCTTGTGGTTGTGATATATGATATATTAGAATTTTAAAGAAAGAAGTGAAAACTGGATTTTTATGTCTTTTAACTTCCTGCATCTCTGGTTCTGTAGCTCACAGTACCACAAGCCTGTTCTGATCTGAGAGAATACTCTGAAAGTTTGTTTGTTGCTGCTATAGATCTGAAGATAGGGGCCTATGAAGTGACGCTGCCCTTTCAGTCTCTAAAAGTCCCTCATCTCAGCCAGCAAGCAAGACCACACGAATACGACTACGGCTGTCCTGGGTCACCTCGGAAAACAATACCCAATTGTGATACAGGTATGCATACAAAATTTGCATTTAAAAACACTACAAATTGAGTTGAAGACAAAAAAACAACAGTCAAGAGACATCATCACAGACAATATAAATCATAAATGATAATGAAAAATTAGTTCATACCCAAAAGAGACATGGGAGCTTATTTACTAAGGGTTGCAAATCGCACTTTCGTAAGACTTTGCACCGTTTTCAGGGTTTGCTGGGCCTTGACAGGAATTAAACAGGTGTATGTGCTGGGATTGTGTTGCACTGGATTGTTATTTTCCGCAGCTATGCTGGCTTCCATGTGACACAAATTGGTGGTTGTGCCGTCGGATAATCCAACTGATTCAGACTGAGCACGGGATTTAACTTTCAAATTGTGTAGCAAGACAATGCACTTACATACACCACGAAGAAAAATGTGAACTCTGTCGGACCTGAGCAAGGAAGCAACATATGCAGGATATCAAGCGCACAATCTTAGTGATTCGCGGCACAGTGCATTATCGTCGGACAATACACTTTCGGTGAACTCTGCGGACCAGGTAAGTAAATATGCCCCATGGTGTCTAAAACCATTATCCATTATGCCTCACAGTCTAATAGGAGTCTCTTAATGTCTCCAAGTCTGGTAAAGACCTTCTCAATGATGATTGCTCTGAGGTTGCCGGTTTGTTTGTTGTGTATGTCCTGAATGTGTGCAGGAGCTCCACTAATATTCCTAACCTCAATGTTCCCAATGTCATTAACATGTTCTCACAGTCTGGTTTTGAACTTGCGTTTAGTGCATCCTACATATAGTATGTTATAAGCAATGCATTTGATGACATAAATGACATTGTAACTGTTGCATGTAAGATGTAGTTTAATGTAAAAAGTTTTGTTACAGAGAGTGTCATTAAAAGATTTTGTAGGTGTAATGAAAGTGTACGTACGTCATTGTCTTGAGCCACATCTGTAAAACCCTTAGTTATATAACCAGGTTTTCTGTATGGTATTTTCTGTGATTATTTATGATGAGAGGAAATTACCGAGGATACATCCTCTCTTGGCAACCATCCTTTAAAATATGTTCTAGGTTTTTTTTTATCTTTAAAAAGTAATGGAAGCTATTTTAGTACTCTGTGTTTAATTATGTGAAACTGAGGACTAAACTGTAAAAATAATGCAGGTGTGTTAATGTTGGGGCTGTTAATGTTGGGGACATGCGGGAATAGAAGGTTTTACTTCAGAGCAAAGCTCTGCAATCCTTATGTGCAGCAATGTCTTTAGATCTGGTCAAAGCCCATTGGGGATAACCCCAGTTTGCCAATCTTTGTGAAATTTCTAAGATTCCTTGTGAAAATCATAAATGTTGCTACAATTTCTCATGCATCTAATCAGCTCGCCCACCGGGATAGCTTTAGTGGTTTGTTTTGGATGTTGAATCTTGCACTTGTAATTTGAAGTCAAGAAAAGTGACTTCAGTGGGATGAGAGTAGTGCGTGAATCTAAGGTTATGCGTAAATTTGTTCTGACTGATATAGTGTCTGAATGAGGGTATGGCAGATTCATTGCCCCTCCAAACCATGAGGAGATCATCAATGTACCCGCCATACCACTCAATGTGGTCCAAAAAAGGATTCTCCTCAGTATACACAAACTGCGACTCCCACCAAGACATGAACAGTTTGGCCAATGAGGGCGAATATTTTGCTCCGATTGATACTCCCTGGATTTTTAGGTAGTATTTACCAGAAAACATAAAGTACTTGTGCAACATAAAATGATAAATAACTTGAATGATAAATTGCATTAAATCAGCTGTATAACGACTATAACTACCCAAGTGAAATGCCAAAGCTCTCAGTGCAACTACATACAAAATGGAGATATAGAGGGAAATGACATCAAAACCCAACCATGTGTAATTATCTAACCAGACATATTTATCCAGGGCTCAGAACATCAAAACATCCAATGAGTCATTTAAATAGCGAGGTACTCTAGTTACAAGTTGATACAGAAAGCTATCTAGCCATTCACAAAATATTTTATTTACTGAGCCTATACCCAATATAATGGGTCTCGTGGGGGGAAGAAAAACTCCCTTGTGAGTATTGGGTAAACCATGTATAATAGGAATAATAGGCTCATGTACCTGTAGATAATCTCTCTGTTTGGCTGTAGTAGTGCCTAAATCAACACCATCATCTATGATTGTAAAAGTCTCATTTTTAAACATACACTACAAACAAACTAGCAACCAGCAAATCAGAGCATTTGTCATTGAGAAGGTCATTACATCTACCAGAGGTGGAGACATCATAACACTCCTATTGGACCGTGAGGCATATTGGATAATGGTTTTAGACATCATGTCTCCTTTGGGTATGAATATTAGAAAATAACTAATTTTGAATTATTATTAATGTTTCTTGACTGTCCCCCATGATAAGTACTTCACCATGCTTTGAAGCCTCATCCATTTGACTTATCAGCATTTCCTCTGCTTCCTCCATTATATTTGGAGCCTTATAACAAACCCCTAGTAATATTTTATTATTCTTTTTCCCTCCTCTTATCTCCTCCCATAGGGATGCCACATTTCCATTTGCGTCACTGATGTCATCTCACAGCAAAGGCTTCAGGCAAGAATTCACATAGTATTATAGTTTATACGGTTGAAAAAAGACACTTGTCCATCAAGTTCAACCAAGGAAGGGGAGGGATTGCATGAGGAAGGGATTTAGGGGAAACAATTCTATATAACATAACCATCAATGTTATTTAGGTGTGAAAATGCATCTAGACCCTTCTTGAAGTTCTCTGCTGTTCCTGCTGTGACCAGCGCCTGAGGCAGGCTATTTCACAAATTGACAGTTTTTATAGTAAAAAAGCCCTGTCTTCACTGGTGATTAAACCTTGATTTCTCCAGACGGAGACAGTGCCCCCTCGTCTTTTGATTTGATTTAATCTGAAACAACTTACAATATTTTTTGTGTGGACAATGCATATATTTATATAAATAATCGTGTCCCCTCGTAGTCGTCTCTTTTACAGACTAAATAAATCTAGTTGTTTTAATCTTTCCTCATAACTAAGACCCTCCATACCCCTTATCATTTTTGTGGCTCTATGTTGAACCCTCTCCAGCTGCAGGGCATCCTTTTTATGGACCGGTGCCCAGAACTGGACAGCATATTCCAGGTGAGGCCGAACCAATGCCTTGTACAGTGGTAATATTACATCCCTATCATGAGAGTCCATACCACTTTTGATACATGACAAGATCCTACTAGCTTTAGAGGCAGCTGATTGACATTGCATGCTGTTACTCAATTTATGATCTACTAGTACCCACAGGTCCTTCTCAACAAAGAACTCTCCCAGATTTACTCCTCCAAGGACATATTTTGCCTTTAGATTATTAGCCCCCAGGTGCATAACCTTACATTTATCCACATTGAACCTCATTTGTCAAGTGGACGACCAAACACTCAGTTTGTCCAAGTCACCCTGCAGCCTATGAACATCCTCCATAGACTGTATTACACTACACAGCTTGGTGTCATCTGCAAAAATAGACACAGTGCTGTTAATTCCTACCTCTATATCATTAATAAATATATTAAATAGTAGGGGGCCAAGCAAAGAACCCTGGGATATACCACTTCTAACTGGTGACCATTCCGAGTAAGAATCATTGACCACAACTTTCTGAATACGATCCTCCAGCCAGTTCTCAATCCAATTGCAAATTATTTCTGACAAATCAATAGACCTTATTTTACCCATTAGGCGTCTATGAGGGACAGTGTCAAATGCCTTTGCAAAGTCCAAGAACACAATATCCACAGCAGCTCCTCCATCCAGGCATCTGCTCACCTCTTCATAGAAGCAGATCAGGTTAGTTTGACAACTTCTATTCTTAGTAAACCCATGCTGGCTGTCACTTATTATACTATTTGATGTCACATACTCCAGTATAAAGTCTTTTACTAACCCGTCCAATATTTTTCCCACAATGGAAGTTAAGCTTACAGGCCTGTAATTGCCTGGCAAAGTTCTAGAGCCCATTTTATATATTGGCACCACAGTTGCCTTGCGCCAGTCACTTGGCACCACACCAGACATTATGGAATCCCTGAAGATTTTAGACAGAGGTACAGCGGTTCATCTGCCAGCCTGGCAGACTTATTGGGGTGCACCAGATCAGGACTAGACTCCCTGCAATTCTTCCCTCTACCCCGCCTTCTACATGTTACCCAACTATCTGCCCCCTCACTCTACACCTCCATACTTCCTATGTCAGAATTAATAGGCAAAGTGAAGTGATGTGGGATTGTAGTTATGTGGTTGTAGTTGTTTGTAGTAATGTGTACTAAGCTAGTAGTTTATAATAATGAGGATAAATATGATTGTGGAAGTGCATGGTGTGAATTGGGGCTATGTGGGGGGGTTATCTGATTATGAAGAAAAGGATATAAGATGGAAAGAAAGCGGCAGGTAGCTTGTTGGATCAACAATTCTACAATATAAAAGAAGAAAAGTCATTATCGAGTTACAGACTATATACAAACTATGTAGATCATATTCTTTGTTTAGTCCAAAGGGTTCCTTAGAGTGTGGATCCTGTAGCCCTCTATCTATTTGAGCAGTTTAAATTCATTTCCCCCTTTTGGGACTTCCTCTAATACCTGATATTGTAGCTGGAAACATTGTGTCTTCCTTGGTAAAAGTGTTGAGGTATCGGTAATAACAAGTTATTAGTTCTAATGGTTGATTTATGTTATCCATTCAGAGTCCCTAATGTCTGGGTAGTTTCACTCACATATAGAAGTCCACATGGGCAATTAATCACTTATACCATAAAGGTGGACTCACATGTGAAGAATCCCCGTTAAAGAAAGTCTTTCTGGTCACCCTAGCCACTGAGCCTACATCGGCCCTAATAAGTGTATCTTTGAGGTTCTTGGGTTATTTAGTGCATGGTAGGACAGGGTTCTGAAATACTGCCATGTTCAGGTTGGCCCTGGACTGAATGTGCCCATGACCATGTATGAGATTAAGTACTTTGTTCATTGTAGGGTGGAATTTGTGCACAAAAGGGACCCTCTTAATATCACTTCTGGGACTTGAATGGAGGTGAGGTTGAAGGCTTGTCTGTATCGGGGATATCCGCAATCCCTTAAACATTAAGCCATTTCTTTAACCCTTTTTTACCATTTACCACAGTGTAAAATCTATATTTATATAAAATATAAAATCTTTTATATTGTAGAATTGTTGATCCAACAAGCTTCACATGTGAGTCCACCTTTATGGTATAAGTGATTAATTGCCCATGTGGGCTTCTATATGTGAGTGAAACTACCCAGACATTAGGGACTCTGAATGGATAACATAAATCAACCATTAGAACTAATAACTTGTTATTACCGATACCTCAACACTTTTACCAAGGAAGACACAATGTTTCCAGCTACAATATCAGGTATTAGAGGAAGTCCCAAAAGGGGGAAATGAATTTAAACTGCTCAAATAGATAGAGGGCTACAGGATCCACACTCTAAGGAACCCTTTGGACTAAACAAAGAATATGATCTACATAGTTTGTATATAGTCTGTAACTCGATAATGACTTTTCTTCTTTTATATTGTAGAATTGTTGATCCAACAAGCTACCTGCCGCTTTCTTTCCATCTTATATCCTTTTCTTCATAATCAGATAACCCCCCACATAGCTCCAATTCACACCATGCACTTCCATAAACATATTTATCCTCATTATTATAAACTACTAGCTTAGTACACATTACTACAAACAACTACAACCACATAACTACAATCCCACATCACTTCACTTTGCCTATTAATTTACCATTTACCACAGTGCAGGTGGTAGCTGAGAGGAGGACACTGTGTAAGTTGAAGTCTATTCTGGAGAATAGCTCCCATCCCTTGCATGAGACTGTGGTGGCATTGGGGAGCACATTCAGTGACCGACTGCTTCACCCCAAGTGTGAGAGGGAGCGTTATCGTAAGTCATTCCTCCCCGCTGCCATCAGGCTGTTCAACAAACAAGGCCCAAACAGAAGTAACCTGCGCCCCCCACCTAACCAGTCCCTGCAGGTCCCATCCACAGACTAAACATCAAACTGCCGATCATTGCTTGTCTCTTTTTTGTCTTTTTATCCCCCTTTTCTTTTTGTTCATTTATCCCTAATATTATTGTTGTCATAGTTTGTACTTCACTCTCTGTATCCTCTCTGCTGCTGTAACGCTGTGAATTTCCCCACTGTGGGACTAATAAAGGATTATCTTATCTTATCTTTTTTTGTTTAGTCTCTGGATTGGTGACTAGCTGGTCTACTCTAATGTGACTGTGGGATAGGTTTTTTAATGGCAGGAGGGTGATTGCTTGAGAAATGGAGGAGACTATTTCTGTCGATTTTCTGTAAATGTCAGTGGCCAAGTTGCCTTGTGTGTCTTTAACCCCTTAACGCTCAGCGTCCGATATATCGGACGCTGAGCTCAATGACTTAGCGCTCAGCGTCCGATATATCGGACGCTGAGCCCATGCCGGTTCAGCTCAAGATCTGAGCCGAACCGGCATCGGGAAACACGGGGTGCCGGCTGTAACTAATAGCCGGCACCCCAGTGTAACACCCGCGATCGGAGTTGACTCCGATCGCGGGTGCTTAACCCGTTAAATGCCGCGGTCAGCGCGACCGCGGCATCTAACATGCCTCTGGGGGGTCTTTCCCCCACGATCGCCCCCCCCGAACCGTTTTCGGGGGGCGCCGATCGTTGCTATAGTAACTCTGGGGTCCGATCTGGACCTCAGAGTTACTTGCTAGAATTGCCAGTAAGATGGCGTCTGTGACGTCATCTTACTGGCACAGTGCCAGCCTATGCAAGTGCATAGGCTGACACTGATAATACTCTGCAATACATGAGTATTGCAGAATATTATCATGAAGAAGCAATCAGAAGATTGCTTCTTCATGTCCCATGGTATAAAAGTGAAAAAGTAAAAAAAAAAATGTTATTCAATAAAAAAATAAAGTAATAAATCACTAAAAATGCCCCAAACCCCCAAAACATATAAAGAGACATATAACTAAAAAAAAAGTCTAAATCATAACACAAACCCCACATATATAGTATCACCGCGTCCGTAACAACCCGTAGAATAAAAGTAAATCATTATTGAACCCCCACGATAAACGCCGTAAAAAAAAACTGCTATAAACCTTCCAAAAATTATGATTTTTAGCTATTCAATCCCACAAAAAATGCTATAAAATGCGATCAAAAAACCATGTGTACTCCGACATGATACTGGTGCAAATTACAACATGTCCCGCAAAAAATAAGCCATCAACCAGCTCCGTAGCCAAAAAAGTAACAATGTTATGCCACTTGGAAGACGGCAATACATAAATGATAGATTTTTCCCCACATTAGGGTTTTGTTTGACAAATTTAGTAAAACGTAAGAAAATATATTCAAGTCTGGTATCCCCGTAATCGTATCGACCCATAGAATAAAGATAACATGATTATTAGTCTATACGGTGAACACCAAAAAAAAAAAAGAGTAAAAAATCCAGTACAGAATTGATGCTTTTCTACTCCTGCCCTCAAAAAAAGTTCCTAAATTTTCAACAATAGGTGATACCAACCCCAAAATGGTAACAATGGAAAAAGCATCTCATCGCGCAAAAAAAATGGCATCACATGGCCCCAATAACGCAAAAGCGAAAATTTTATAGCCTTCAAAAGGGGCCAATGAGGAAACTAAAATCCTGGCAGCTGCAGGGCGCTCCTTCCCTTCTGCGCCTCGCTGTGCGCCCATAAAACAAGTAATGGCCACATGTGGGGGGTCGCTGTACTCAGGAGAAATTGCAGAACAAATTGTATGGTGGGTTTTCTCTTTTTATATTTTGGAAATGTGTAAATTTTAGGGCTAAATGAACGTATAAGGGAACAGTATGACCATTCTAAATTTCACCTCCATTTTGATTCAATTACTATGAAGATCTCAAGGGGTTAACAATCTTCGTAAAAGCTGTTTCTGATAGCTTGAGGGGTGCAGATTTGAAAATGGGTTGGTTATATTGGGGGTTTTGATGCTAAATATGTAAAATTTCATTCCAAACTGTATTTATCCCCAAAATAGTCAATTCTGAAAATCCGGAAAAGCGATATTCTTTTTGTAAGCCGCGTGACATCAAAATAAATTATCCAGACATTTCAGAAATTATGAAAATGTAAAGTAGACAAATGGGAAATGTTATTCAGCAACTTATTTAGGTGGTAAATCTATCTGTCTGGAAACGCAATGATTTTGAATTTCGAAAATGGCAAATTTTTCAAAAAATTTATCATATTTTCTTTTTTTTTGTAAATAAACGCAAAACTTATCAGCCAAAATTTACCACTAAAATGAAGTACAACATGTGGGGAAAAAACAATCTCAGAATCGTTTTGATAAGTAACAGTGTTCAAAAGTTATAACCATATAAAGCGACGCAGGTCATAATCCAAAAAATCGGGCTGAGCCTTAAGCTGCAAAATGGCTGCGTCCTTAAGGGGTTAATGACTAAAGTGTCAAGAAAACTCACTGTTGTTTAATCGTAATGTATTGTGAAATTGCAAATCACAGAACACAGAGTTAAGGTAGTTGTGAAATTGTAGAAGTGAATCAAGTAACCAAGTCAACATATAGAAGATATCGTCTATAAATTTTTTCCATATTATTGTGTTTTTTTTTCAAACAACATGTTGTAATAGACGAATCTGTCCTTAAAGCCTGCCATAAAGCATTTCTCATAGGACGGAGCTAGATTAGAGCCCTTGGCAGTGCCCTGTAGTTGCCTATAGAAGTGATCTTCGAACAAGAAGTAGTTTTCTTCCAAAACTTGTTTTGAGAGGTCAATATAAAACTCCATATGTGGTTGGTCCATGTTTACCTTATGTAATAAATCTGTAACTGCTTGGATGCCATTGGAATGTTAAATCGAGGTATACGAGGTATGTTAAGACTTTTTCTAGCATAATCGGGAGAGGTGAAAGAATCAAGATGCTGGATGCCACGATGGGTTGTCCTGGAGGTCTAGTTAGTGTCTTATGTATTTTGGGGAGGATGTAAAATACTGGTGTATTTGGGTGGTGATTCATAAGAAAATTCAGGATGGTGTTGTCAATGGTCCCTCTATTGCAGTAAGGATTTGTTGTATTTTCTGCTTAATTCTAAATTGCGATCATTCTGGACTAAATTGGGCCCTATCCATTAGTTATATAAATGCTTCAACCCCTGGTAAGGTTTTGGGGGGCATAAATGTACTTTTCATGTGTAAGCCAAGATCCCTCATGCTAATTTTAGTGGATTTTGGGTTGACCTCCATATTGGTCATAGGTTGGTTCTGAAAAAACGCTTTTAATATGATGATTCTATAGAACCGTAGAATGTCCAAGTTTAGCTCAAACGTGTCATATGAGGCTGATATATAGAACACAAGGAAATTCCTTGTTGGAGCATGGACATTTGGGAGGGCCTTAATAGGGCTCATGAAATATTAATAATTAAAGACTGAAACTTGATTTGCTCTGGCCCCCCTCTTTATCTCCCTCTACATCATCTTGACAGTTGACCTAAAAAGGAAGGAGGAGGATACACTTGCTGTAGATACCCCTCTGCTCCTGAGCCAATGGGAGAAGAGTCTCTTGATGTATATCTGCTGTTTGTGTAGAAGGGATGGGAAAATAAATAAATAAAATAAATGTGATGCTTGAGTATTGTTGTATTCACTTGTTCCTTTAAACGTGTGAATTCCTTTTTTGATAAGGAATCTTTTAGCTGTTGTTCTATGGCCTCCAACTCAGTCTGGATTGATGTGATAGATTTCTGTAGCTACGTGACCATTAGGGTCATCAAATCAAATGAACAGTTATTGATGATGTGTTCAAACTGTTCGCAATATACTTTGTCCTCTTAAAAAAAGTCGGTCTTAGTGGGATCCATAGTCCTTGTAGAATCTGTTGTACTCTCCCCCCCCCCCCCCCCCACCAACATACAGTAAAAATGTCAGCAGTTTGAAAATACTGTAAGCCACAATAATCACAATAGTAAATATATATTACTTATTGCAAAAAAAGTTGATTGGTTCTCTGAATCATAACATATACATCTCTGTTAATATTAGTTACATCCATGGTCCAGGTCCCAAACATCTACCAGTGATCTACTTGTACTGTTCCAAATGATGGGAGTATAATAAAACACATAGAACTGCCTAAATTTGAGTTTTTAAGTTGTTTTCATTTGGTACATTTAAGGATTGTTTCCTACCATACCAAGTACAAATATAAATTCATAAATTTAGATCCTTGTGTATAAAATTGATTGAGTAAAGCAGTGCCCAGCTAGGAGCACAACTCCAATGTTTTCTTTTCACAGATCAATAGCTCTTCTCATATATAACAATTATGCCTTTTATCTTCATTACTTTTGTCCAGAATGTCTTTGATATTCTCATCAGTTAAGCCTGTCCCTGCATTAGCTGACTCTCCTAGCTGTGGTGTGGCTTTCAGTACCATCTTTATGCTGATGATACCCAACTATATACTTCTGCATGTCAAATCAAAACATCAGTGATTTTCTTTCTGTTGTCCCTAATGTTATGTTATGTATGTTATGCTATCTGAAGCTTAATCTTTCTAAAACTGAACATCTCTCGGTCCATCATCTACTAATCAATCAAACTCTGACATCTCCATTTCTATTGGTATCACCATAACTCTGAGGCAACAAGCCCAATGTCTTGGGGTTGAGCTGGACTCTAACCTCTTGTTTGTACCTTACACACAATCACTTGCTTGTTCCGCATGCACCTCAAACATATTGCCAGAAAGCACCGTTTTACTTACAATTGAAACCTCTGAAATCCCAATTATCACTCTGATTCATTCTTATCTTGACTAATGTAACATGCAAAAAAATCCTATTAAACTTGCACCACTAAAATCTATTTTTAACTGAGCAGTCAGACTTCATTTCAAGTCAAACTAACCCCCCTCATCCACATAGCTCTCCACAAAGCTCCGCCTACTTACCTCTCTTCCCTCATCTCAGTTAATCACCCAACTGGTGCTCTTTGGTCTTCTTATATAAGATTATTTTCTTCTTTAATTTGAACTTCACACTCATGTCTCCAAGACTTCTCCTGAGCTGCACCTATGCTTTTCCCTATCTGTATGCAACTTTTAAACTTTATTTTCCTCCCATCTAAGTAATCCCTCACCATTTGATATCATTAAACAGTTTACTCTACAGTCCAATGCTTGCAGGTTTCTGTAAATGCAATATAAATGTGACTGGCTGGTGACTGGTTAATTTAGCAGTACTGTATATACTCGAGTATAAGCCGACCCGAGTATGAGCCGAGGCCCCCAATTGTACCACAAAAAACTGGGAAAACTTATTGACTTGAGTATAAGCCGAGGGTGGGAAATGCATTGGTCACAGCCTCCCCAGTATATAGCCAGCCAGCCCCTGCCCCAGTGTATATAGCCTACCAGCCCCTGCCCCAGTGTACATATCCTGGCAGCCGCTGCCCCAGTGTAAATAGCCACCCTCCCCCTGCTGTTCATGTCAGATGATGTGATGTTGCATGGACCTGCCGCCTCTGCCGGATGGATCGCATAGAAGATCTAGGGGGGCAGCCGGAAAGGGGAGTTTTGATTTATTTATTTTTTTTACTCAAGTATAAGCCGAGTTTGGGGTTTTCAACACATTTTTTGTGCTGAAAAACTAGGCTTATACTCAAGTATATAAGGTATTTCATTATGTTATCCCTTCAGTGTCAACCCTTTCTTCCTCATAGACTGTAAGCTGTAAGAGTGTCATCTGACAATGTTATTGTTCTGTTATGTCTTATTTTATTAGTATACACTCACCGGCCACTTTATTAGGCACACCTGTCCAACTGCTCGTTAACATTTAATTTCTTATCAGCCAATCACATGGCGGCAACTCAGTGCATTTGGGCATGTAGACATGGTCAAGACAATCTCCTGCAGTTCATACATCAGTATAGGGAAGAAAGGTGATTTGAGTGCCTTTGAACGTGGCATGGTTGTTCGTGCCAGAAGGGCTGGTCTGAGTATTTCACAAACTACTGATCTACTGGGATTTTCACGCACAACCATCTCTAGGGTTTACAGAGAATGGTCCAAAAAAGAAAAAACATCCAGTGAGCGGCAGTTCTGTGGGCAGAAATGCCTTGTTGATGCCAGAGGTCAGAGGAGAATGGGCAGACTGGTTCGAGCTGATAGAAAGGCAACAGTGACTCAAATTGCCACCGGTTACAACCAAGGTAGGCACAAGAGCATCTCTGAACGCACAGTAAGTCGAACTTTGAGGCAGATGGGCTATAGCAGCAGAAGACCACACCGGGTGCCACTCCTTTCAGCTAAGAACAGGAAACTGAGGCTACAATTTGCACAAGCTCATCGAAATTGGACAGTAGAAGATTGTAAAAACGTTGCCTGGTCTGATGAGTCTCGATTTCTGCTGCGACATTCGGATGGTAGGGTCAGAATTTAGCGTCAACAACATGAAAGCATGGATCCATCCTGCCTTGTATCAACGGTTCAGGCTGGTGGTGGTGTCATGGTGTGGGGAATATTTTCTTGGCTGTCTTTGGGCCCCTTGGTACAAATTGAGCATCGTTGCAACGCCACAGCCTACCTGAGTATTGTTGCTGACCATGTCCATCCCTTTATGACCACAATGTACCCAACATCTGATGGCTACTTTCAGCAGGATAATGCGCCATGTCAAAGCTGGAATCATCTCAGTCTGGTTTCTTGAACATGACAATGAGTTCACTGTACTCAAATGGCCTCCACAGTCACCAGATCTCAATCCAATAGAGCATCTTTGGGATGTGGTGGAACGGGAGATTCGCATCATGGATGTGCAGCCGACAAATCTGCGGCAACTGTGTGATGCCATCATGTCAATATGGACCAAAATCTCTGAGGAATGCTTCCAGCACCTTGTTGAATCTATGCCACGAAGAATTGAGGCAGTTCTGAAGGCAAAAGGGAGTCCAACCCGTTACTAGCATGGTGTACCTAATAAAGTGGCCGGTGAGTGTATGTATCCCATGATATGTAAAGTGTTGTGGAATATGATGACACTGTATAAATAAAGATTTCAGATACAGTTTCTTAGGAGGGGCTGCTGCTTCTTGCTCACTTTGAAGTGAGGGAAAGGTCATGTTTTTTTGGTCTCTGTTCATAGCTAGAAGGAGAGGTATGTGCAAATGGAGTGTGGATGCAAAAGTCTCTTACAAAGAATAGTGAGGTAGAAAGTCTACCCTGTTCCCTATCAGTCCACCCTCAGCTTCTTCTCTCCTGACACTTTCTACACAGCAGGAAATCTGTTAACCCTTAGTGCTATACACTTTACCTAAACATTTCACTGCTGAAATACCAAATAATGACCTTTGTATGTGCTTCCATTTTATAAAAACTGTTCACTTTATGGATGCTGTAAACAATAGATTTACTTTTAGGAATCTCACTAGATTTACTTTACTTTAACCCCTTCCCGACATTTGACGTAATAATACTGCATGGCGGGAGGTGCGTTCCCGCATTTTGCAGTATTATTATGTCATGCTTCTGGCACCAGCTCCTGAACGGAGCCGGTGTGCAAATGGCACCCGTCTCTAGTCCCTTCGATCGGAATTTCCTCCGTTCTTGGCATTAACCCCTTACAAGCCACGGTCACGGACGCTTACGGGGAAGGGGGGTCCGATCCTCCGCTGTCATCCCGGGGGTCTGCCAGTGCCCCGGGGATACGCGGCCAGGAGCAGTGTGTCACATAGTTTAATACATCTCTATTACACTGTATTCGGTGAAGAAGAGCTTAAACAAGCGATCAGAGGATCGCTTGTTCAAGCCAACCTGTAAATATAAAAAAAAGTGAAAAACACTTAACATAAACCTTTATTAATAAAAAGAATTACAGGCAGTCCCCGGGTTACGTACAAGATAGGGTCCGGAGGTTTGTTCTTAAGTTGAATTTGTTTGTAAGTCGAAACTGTATATTTTATAATTGTAGATCCAGACAAAAAAAAATTTGGCCCCAGTAACAATTGGAGTTTAACATTTTTTGCTGTAATTGGATCAAGGATTATCAATAAAGCTTCATTACAGACACCTTACAGCTGATTATTGCAAAGCATTCAGAAAGCTTCACCAGAGGTCAGAGGGGTCTGTCTGTAACTATGGGTTGTCTGTAAGTCGGGTGTCCTTACGTAGGGGAGCGCCTGTAATTAAAGTTAAAGTCCCCTAAACACAAACATTCCCTATACATATTTAATATAGTAAAAAAACACAAAATCACCAGAAAAAACCTACATATTTGGTAGGGGCGCATCCGTAACAATCTGTACAATAATGCAGTATCATTATTGGACCCGCATGGTGAGCACCGTAAAAATGTACGCCAAAATGGTATCACTGAAATAGGCAACTTAATACGTAAAAAATAAGCCCTAAACTAGCTCTGTCAACCAAAAAATATTAGTGTTATATCTAAGTAAAGGTGGCGATACGAATTACGAATTTCTCTGTATTAGTTTTTCTTCAGTAAAATTGTAAAAATATATAAAAAACTATACATATGAGGTATCACCATAACTGTAGTGATCCATAGAATAAAGATAATATGTTATTTTTATGGTATGGTGAATGGCCCCAAAATAAATACAAGAAGAAAGGAAACCAAAATATACATTTTTTTTTCTGAATACATTTAAGAGTTAATAAAATCTCATCAATGAGCTAATGACCCACTTAAATGAAGTATTTGTAAAGTGTATCTAATGTCGCAAAAAATAAGCCCTTATTTGCCCAAATTTCCCAAAAAATAAAGATTGTATAGCCAATAAAAAGGGACAATGCATAATCTGCTCTAAATGACGCAGCTTCCCTTCAATGCCCTGGCGTGTGCCCATACAGCAGGTTACCACCACATATGGGGTATTGTTACACTCAGGAGAAATTGGGTATCAAGCTTTGTGGACCCTTTTGGTATTTTATCCACTGAAAATTTGTAAATTTTTTGTAAAACACATTCATTTAGCCAAAAAAATGTAAATTTCAAAACTTCATCCAATTTTGCTTTATCCCCTGTAAAATAATTAAAGGGTTAACAAACTTCATTAAAGTTGTTTTACATACATTAAGGGGTGTAGTTTTTATAATGTGGTAATTTATGGGGTTTTACTTTTATTTAGGCCTCTTAAAGTGACTTGAAATCTAAGCAGTTCCTGCAAAAGCGTGATTTTGTGTTTTTTATGAAAATGTGAGAAATCGTACCTAAAGTTCAAAGCCCCATAACATCTTACAAAAAGGAAAGTATGCATAAAAAACCATGGATACATAAAGCAGACATTCGGTTAATGTTAGTTATCAAGTTTTTTTGATGTTATGACTAATTACGGAAAAAGTAGAACATTTTCAATTTCAAAAATCGAGACTTTTTCCAAATTTTCACCAAATATCTTTTTTTTTCATAAATAAACGCAACACATAGCACCAAAAAATATTTCAAAATCACTTGGATATGTTAAAGCGTTCCAAAGTTATAACCACTTATAGTGACACAGGGCAGATTTGAAAAAATGGGCTGTGTCAGGAAGGTGAAAAGTGGCTTCGGCATTAAGGGGTTAAATTAATGTGAGAACTTAAGGAACTTTGGGAACTGTGAGCATCCTAAATTTAATTCAGCTTCAGCTTTTGTAACTTTGAACAAAAAAAGCCACAACCCTTGAAAGAAGAGGGCAAGAAGCACAAAATGCATATTGTTGTAATTGTTTTTTAAAGGAGGAATCACATATGCCAATTTAGTCAAAATAATTATGAAATCCGTGTGACACTTTAACAAATTGTGCATATTACATGCACAATTCATTCACTTTTTAACACAAACAAATAACCAAAAACTATTTTTATATTTTGAACTTTAACAACAAATGCATGAATTTTACCTTTGAATGCTAACAGAAGAAACAGGCACAGGCAGTTTAGTGACAGACAAATTTGCTAAAAATTCAAGTTCAATTAAAAGATAAAGTTAAACATCAGCTTGAGCTCTGGATAAGGTTAGTGTGGAAGCTATTATTTAAAAACTAATCTTTATTAGTCAGAATAATTTTCTAAGAACTTTTATCTTAATATCCACAAAGTTACTACTTTTAATTGTGACTTTAAAATGTATATTAACCCATTCAGAAAACATTTCTGCTCTTGTTCAGCAGCGAGGTTAACTTTCCTACTACTATTCTACTCCCAAGTCACTATGATTATGATAATACCAATTTGTATCTATTGGGGGGAATTTATCATAGCTTGTATGCCAGGAGGTATAACATTTTATCCCTCTGCGCCACCTTCACATCAAAACCTGGCATAGTATTCACTCAAGCACCTAAATGTCAGAGCCACTTAATACTGTATATCGGTTGTATTGTATGTTGGGGAGAGTAGCACAACTGATCTGCCTAATCATGATAAATCCCCCATTGATAATACTATTACTACTTTTCTGAACAACCCTGGTAGAGACCACCATGATCTCAGCTTCTTCTGTTTTTTATAACTGAGCTTATTTAGCAAAACCTGTATAAGAAACCAGTTAGCAGCACGTCGGGATGCAGAGGAAGATCTGAATGAGCAGTGGGGTCTACTGCACGTGCCTGACCATCCACAAACTTACAGTAAGGACAAGCAGAAGACCTTGTATTCAGGTAGCAGCAGGGGTCATCAGAGTATGTATTTGCTATATCACGTGATCTCAACTTTATGAGAGAAATTACAACTTCAAAATCAATATAAGTGGGTTAACCCCAACTATTTTTTTTTCAATAATCTTAGTATTTTTTGACACAAATATACAAAATCATTAGTGTTATACAGAATTATAGAAATAATCTTAGGGTCTAATACAGGGGTCAGGAACCTTTGTGGCTGAGAGAGCCATGAACGCCACATATTTTAAAATGTTATTCCGTAAGAGCCGTACCATATGCATATCCAGTAGATAGTCTCATTGTCATGGGTGCCCCGATGATCTAGGTCTCGGACCGCAGACACACCCGTGCTCCTCTCCGTGGCAGCGCCCTTTTCCGAGCTCACTCACCTCTCTACGTTCCTGCTCCTGTCCAGGCTGGCCGGCACTTGCAGATTTAAAGGGACAGTGGACCGCCGATTGGCGCTGCCCACTTCCTGGGTTCCAATAAAGACCGGCGGCTCCCAGCATTCCCTGTCGGATCTTAGTACTTCATGCTTATGAGGAAGCTTTCCACAGTGTTTCCTTCCCTTGACCTCCCATTGTGACCCCGGCCCTGTTCCTGATTCTGCTCCTTTGCCAGCCCTGATCTCTTGCTCCATCCCCGACCATGAATCACTGGCGCCTGCCTTGACGGTCTGCCTGTTCCTGGACACAAGACTGCCTAGTGATCCTGGTACCTCGACCTTGGAAGCACTATGGACAAGTCGCGCCTGTGGAATGACCTGCTTGTACCACACTGTAGCAAGACCATCCTGCTTCACAGCGGGCTCTGGTGAAGACTGGATGCCACTTAGATTCCTGTCCTAGGTGTCTGCTTACATCATCGTCCACCATGGTCCAAGGAGTTCACTACTCCAAATCCTGACACCCACCACATGCCTCCCAGTAGATAGGTAGTCACAGTACATGCCTCCCAGTAGATGGGTAGTCCCAGCACATACTCCCGTAGATAGGTAGCTACAGCACATACTCCCAAGTAAATAAGTAGCCACTGCACATGGCCCCTACTATATAGGTAGTCACAGCACATGCTTCCCAGTAGATGGGTAGCCACAGCACATACTCCCAGTAAATAGGAAGCCACGGAACATGTCCCTGAGTATATAGGTAGCCGCAGCATATGCCTCCAAGTAGATAGGTAGCCACAGCACATGCCGCCAAGTAGATAGGTAGCCACAGCACATACTCCCAGCAGATAGGTAGTCACAGCACATGCCCTCAAGAAGATAGATAGGTAGTCATAGCAAAAAAAAAAAAAGTATTCACTTACTAGCGCTCCCTGGTGCCAGCTCCTCATCGCTCCCACGCTCTTCTCTTTGACCCAGGCTTAGACAATGGCGGTGAGGGCACCTGGGTCTAACAAAGGACTTAGGCAGCGGTAACATCACTGCCTGTGTCCAGTGATCAGTCTAAGAGACACAGCAGCCATCGCTATTTATTAAGATCTGTCTGAGAGCCAGATGGAGCCAACAAAAGAGCCGTATCTGGCTCCCGAGCCGTAGGTTCCCTACCCCTGGTCTAATATGTACTTTCTGACACACATTGTTAATGAAATACAGGCATAATGCAATCCTGAGCTGAACCTGGAAGTGACATGTTTACTGTTCTACTGTGGTGTGGGAAATCAGGCTACGTGAAATACATCTGGGACCTTGTGAGCCACTTTTAATTTGTTTAATGTCAGGTACAGTTGTTATAAATGTCACGTCCCATTGTTCTCCTCCTTAACATTCTGACAACAATCACAATATTTTTTTCTGATACCTAACAAGGAATCACATTTCATTTTTATAAATTAGTTAACAAAGCATTGAACTCTAAGGAAAATCTGCCAAAAGTATATTGCCATGGTGAATTTTGAGCTTACAAAAACCCGTAAAACTATTATACTCATAGGCAAACCAGTCAAAAGTATAAAAACTAACTAAAACCATGCTTGTATTAGATCTGGAATTGCACCTTTCATATGCAGTTTGTAGCTGTATCTAAAAACAGCCATCCTAAGGGACCATATTATGAAATGACAACATTTATAAGAAATTGTCTTTACACAGATAAACTTTTACAAATGTTTAAAAATCACTTCCAAAATAATGTAAAAATTTGCAGATTAGAGTCATTTTTGTCTGTGACTTGTGACTTCAGATGTCCCTTTCTTTTAATCTATAGTACCAAGAAACATTCACGTTTCCTATTAAAAATAAGATCAGGCTTGTGGTTCTGTGGTGTATAGAACCAGAAATATGGGCACTAAAAGTAATAGGTAGGAACTGGATCTTTATCTGAAACTCACATTTCTAACTAGGTCTCTAATTTCCAATATATCTGGTTCTTTAACTTAGAGAACCACGAGCCTGATGCAATCTAAAATATGAGATTCTTATCTTTATTATGGCACCTAACACATGTTTATAGGTGCTAGAGAGCAATGGAGCTATATGCTGGGGCTGGTCCTTTTAAGAGTTTCCCTGGTAAAATTGGTGGACATGATGTAGGATTAGAGGTAGCAGCCTGCATCTATGTATTTAAAGACTTCAGACATGTAGGGGGCCAGCAATATCTCCACAGCCTGGGGCCCATGATAGTCTTAATCTGCCACTGCTAGAGAGCCAAATATTTGAGCATCTGAATTGATACATGCCCTTCAGCCTCTAAAGGTGACTTGTCTCAGGCAAAAGTAGAATTTTCTCCACTCATTTTCACATGCTTTTTTTTTTTAAAGGTAAACTGGCAAGATTTTAAAGAAAGAATTCAAGAAAGCATATTTTATGCCCTACCTGAAAGTGCTGGTAATGTAAAAATGATTTAATGGGGTAATTTATGGTGAGAGATAACCCAAAGTTATCTTTAGTCCTCTATCATTCCAATAAGAGTTCTCTAGAAACATAACAGAAAGGGGTTTGATGTCTTTCTATATGTGGTATTTTCTGTGCTTTTAAGTGAATGGGCCTGAGTTGTAATACAAAGCACATCTGCTGTTCTAGGTACAGAAGTATAAATGATCGCTTTATGTCACTAGTCTCAAACAATTCCTTTAAGTGTTAAGGAGGTCTCTCTTTTCATGAGCAATGTGGCCAAAACAAAAGAACAAAACGGGTCATAAATCTTATCTCTGTTTGCTTTGGCTGGTTTTTGTCGATCTTTTTTCCATCCGCTTCTTTGATAATTTATCAATCTAACGTTTTCCTTGTGTTAAAAAGATTTTTTTTCCCAGATCTCGTCTTGCGAAATTTGTTACAAATGTCTCAAAAATGTCACACAAATGTCTCAAGTCACTTCTTTCCATTTTCTAAGATTTCCTTAAGTAGGGTTTTGTCTGAAGTTTTTTTTGCACCAAAAAATGTCACAAACTTGTAATAATTTAATAACATAAATGTCATGAACGACATTTAGCACTTCTGGAATAAAAGATAAATGTGTCTTACTGACTGTATGACAAATGTCCGGGGGAATTCAGTGAACATTTCAAAAAGTCCCCAAAAAAGCGCAAATGCATAGCGCCAAAGAAAGATAAATGTCCCCCTTTGTCTTACAGTAAGTGTCGAATATGTCATGTTTATGAGTATTTTTTAGAGTGATTGAACATATTTATTCCAAAAAACATGGAAAACATTCATTCTAAATATATATTATGTGTGACTATATAACTTTAAACCATGCAGCCCCCACATTTATATTCTACAGATTCATGTTCTGCAAATGGCTTCTATTTCTCCACGGAGAAGTCTTATTTACTTTATAATAACATGTTACTTTCTTTTACTTGCCTTTTTGTAGTTGCTTGGGCACAGGATAGAAAACATTTGTATTAAAGAACATGCCAATTACTTTTTTGTGATAACATACTGCTTTAAAACTCTTAAAGGCAAAATAAATCCTTCTTCTCTATTTAGTTTTGTGTGCCATTTGTGGCATGTTATGGAGATTTGTGTTTCACAAGCGTTAACTTTTTCAATCAATTTTTATTGCATAATAAGATAGAATAAACTAAGCTTTAAAGGCAAGGAATTCATGTATATATTTTTACAAGAGGAATGTCAAGGAAATAATCCAGGCAAATGTTACATAAAGGAATAATTTTGACCTTGGAGATCTCAATACAAAGAAACAACCTCATTTTCAAAATGCTATTACCATTCAATAAAGCCCAGGAATGAATGGTTATTAACCTCTTAATCACCACCTGAGTTTGGCATTGCAATTTGTAAACAGTTCAGTTCAACAGTGTTTTTCCAGTATAGTGATGCAAAACTTAAAACATTCTCACTAGATACAAATTTCTAAATCATTCAATGCAGAATGCATCCATTTCCAAATAGTATAGGACAGTGGTGGCGAACCTATTGCACGGGTGCCAGAGGTGGCACTCAGAGCACTTTCTGTGGGCACCTGGGCCATCGCACCAGGCAGGACTCAAAGAATCTTCCTGCAGTTCCAAGCAACTTAAAAGGTGCTGCTTTCAATCATATATTAAAGTGATACTTACTTTGCTACTTGGGAGTTTAGAATGAGAAGACAGGGCCGAATTATCTTTGGAGGACCTTCTGCTGGCCCCACAATTCTCTGTGTACAGAGGTATACTGGAAAGAAGCTAAAATGATGCCTCAGGAGGCCAATATGGTTGAACGTTGTTGAAGAACAGGGAACAATAAGTTACTGCTTTCATTTTTGGTTGGCACTTCGCAATAAATAAGGGGGGGTTTGGGTTGAAGTTTGGGCACTCGGCGCTAAAAGGTTCACCATCACTGGTATAGGATAACAGTGCAGTGATCGGTTGGGGAAATGATTGAGATAAGATATTCATGGCCTTTCTTTTAATCAGACGACAAATTTAATTCTTGACCAAAACCTTAAGGGACACTAACTCTTCCACAATGTCACCAAATCTGTATAATATATTACTCCAACTTATTGAAAACGGAAATGTTATGGTATATTCACATAAAGTAGATAAGCAGTGTGCCATTCAAAAAAATCACAATCACATATTTGATCTTGACTCCACCCTGTTGTTTAATATTTTCCTACACCAGCAGGGATGTAAAGGGTTTGCTCCAAATTTTACAACTTTTTGTGACTCCATAAATCAAGTTCAACACTCGAAAACGGTTGCAGAGAAGTTTGCTGGGTGTGTGAAAAAGTCAAATATTTTTGCAGAAATCTGCCAATGTGCCCTAAAAAAATTGGAAACATAGAAAAAATAAGAAGAAACAAAGATAAATGACCATTAAGGAGATGTAAACTTTCTTTGACATTTGCATACAAAGCAATAGCAAAATGCATTAGCCAGATTGTCAAAGTAACAGGGGATAACAGGTCAAAGAGCTTCATGTATGTAACTAACTTAAAGGGGACCCGTCACCACTATTTTCACAAATACAGGTAGTGACAGGTATCTATAGAGCTCTAGTAACTATTTGACACCCTGCTTGTAGCTAAAAATGATTCCCCTGAGATTCCCATATATTGAACTTTATAGTTTGACCTGGTAACTAAGCAAGGCTACAGCGAGTCCAGGTGGGCGTGGCCTCCTCGGGCTGAATCCAGCAGCTTCTCTCCATCCTTATTGCTGTATGCTGCTATAATGTCATGTGACCAGGGTGACATCATCACAGGTCCTATAGCTTTTGTAGCATTAGGAACTGTACACTAAGTTACATATATGTCATGAAATAACAGCATATTTTATCACATGAAATCACAGCAGCCTGCATGGAGAGGAGTAGAAGTCCATGGTGGATGCTAAGATTGTTTTATATGGTCAGACATGTACATGGGGTACAATTTTCATATTAAGTAGCTTAAGGACCTTTGATGATGTCACCCTGGTCACATGACATTAGGCCATGCCCCCTGGACACGCTCCAAGGCTGCATAGATACCAGGCAAGATTATAACTCTGATTTTATGGGGATCTGAGGGAAACTACTTTTAGCTACAAGCAGGGTGTCAGATAGTTACTAGAGCTCTATAGAAACCTGTCACTACCTGTATTTGTGAAAATAGTGGTGACGGGTTCCCTTTAAAGAGAACCAGTCACCCTAAAAAAAATGCTCTAGGAGCTGCTTACTAAAGCACTACCCTCCCACCTCCTAGCTCTACCCCAGTATTAGTAGTGTTAAACTTCTAACTTTATTGGAACCTTACACTAGCGAACACTGCACTGCCATACCCTCAAAACGCCAGACCAAGCTTAAAGCAGTCCGCCGTAATCATGTGGGGTGGTACGAGGAGGCGGCAGTCACCGCCGGCCTATGGCATGGGAGGGGCGGTCTGGGGAAGAAGCGGAGAGGGGGACACCTTGGACCGCCTCCTCCTGAATACACAGGACCGCTGTAAGCTTGGTGCGGCATTCTGAGGGTATGGCAGTGCAGTAGGTTCCGATAAAGCTAGCAGTTTACCACTGCTAACACTGGAGTAGCGCTAGGAGCTTCTTACAATAGAATGCAGCTCCTAGAGTGTTTTTTTAGGGTGACAGGTCCTCTTTATTATTAATATATATTCAGAACTATATCTATACATTTTACATAATCTATACATCATAAAGGATGGATTAATGTAGTTTTATTACTTCCCGGTTTCAAATGTATTATTTTTTCGTACATAGCGGGTTTGAATTGCTGAATTTTTTTTAACAAACATGAATAATGCTGTGAGCAAGTGTGCATTTGTTTCTGCTGCTCTAGTGAGTGAAAATCCCACTATACCATGATTCACAACTGGGATAGCTTGTTATGCTATCGCTATGTCCTCTCCATCTTTGCTCTAATTATGACAGGAACAAAACAGCAACACATTTCCCAATATAAAATGTTATATTTGTCAATATATCTTTACTCCCTTGTTGAGCAATTATCCTCCGTAAACACACCAGAATCAGACATGCTGTTTTGTGGCTTGTTCTGAATTAATTCTGGAGACAGGTTAGAGGTAGTTTTTTTGCCAGAAAATGATGTTTAAAAAAAATAACATTAATAATCCAGCATTATTATCTTGCTGTTCCTGCAGGGTACAGTTATACTGGCTATAATGTCTGCACGACTTTAAGTACATGGTAGACCAGCAGGGTTAATGAAGAGCTTAAAATAATCAGTAGTAATGAAAACTCACAAGGAAATTAATTAGAATGCATTGAGAAGTCAGTTATGCTTTCCTGCTGACCTACTGACACTTGATAAATATTCCAAGGGCAGCAAATTGAATACCACAATATTTTTTTTTTCATTAGTAACAAAAAAATATTGTCCTGCAAAGAAGGATACGGCTCAGTGAATCATGATATAAAGAACTATACAGGGAATAGATGCAGACTGACATAGCATATACTATTCTTGATCCACTATGAACCCCAACACAAGGGGACCTGTCAGCAGAAATTGACCTAATAAACCAGTCAGTTTGTTGTCACTTTAATGAAAGAAACATTATCTGGAAGATGTTGTACACACTAGATGATATTTCTTTCATGGTCCAGTGTGGTGGCATCATACAGACAATGAACTTTGAAATGAGATGTAAAATGGTGGCTTAAAGTAAAGGAGAAGGAGGGCTTAGCAATAAAGTCAAGCCCTCCCTGCCCCAAAATACCATCTTTACTGTAACTAATGTCCTTCACCCAGAAACACCATAAATGCTCTCCAAAGTCTAGGTGACTCAGAGGGCACGCTCTGAGGTGGGGAAAGCTTGACTTTAGTGCCGAACCCTCCTCCTCCATATTGTTGCTTGACAACATGATGACAGGTTCCTTTTAAAAGGCTTATGACATTACTAATCCATCATAGTGAAAAGTGCAGTTACTTGGCTTATGACAGCCAGTCATGGACTGTAATGAAGAAAAATCTGATTGAAGCTGTTTAACCAAGCATCTAAGTAGATTCTGAAGCAAGGTACATTTAATAAAAAAAAATGACTTTTCTAACTGTTGTGCTATTTGTCACATATACTGGACGGTCCAAAAATAAACATGACTTTCTTAACTTATAAACAGCCCATTTTTGAGATAACTTAATTAGTTAATGCACTTATGTGCTACATCTGTATACATAAAAGAAATCAACCACTGCTGAAGAACAGGAACATTCTGTTTGCAGAGAACTGTAAAATACTTTTATACATCCCCCCTATATGCATAATTATGCACGCCTCTCACAGCTCCAGCCAGGTCTCGTACATGGAAATGGGAGAGAGGTGGAGAGAAGTGCCCCTCGAGCTGCAAGTGAGCCCGAGTTGTTCTCTGCTTCCCGCCTGCACACACGGGTTGCCACGTGCAGGGATTATAAAAGTATTATTTTCTGCAAACAGAATGTTCCTGCTCTTCAGCTTTACAAGTTCTTCACTAGGAGCACCGCAGCACTATGTAAGTGATATCTAGAAGCTTGATGTTCAGACTAAGGGAAATAAACACAGAGGAGCAACTAACAAGGACCACTCCCAATTGGCCACAGAATGCAAACAAAACCAAAAAGAAGTTAGTGCTCTACTCCAAATTTGCAAATCAATCCGAATTTGATCCACAGAACAGTCTCACCAGCTTTCGAAATGGTTAAAAATAGATGAGTTCCTCGGAAATTCCTCCTGGCTTTCTGTGAATTTCCTGCAGTAGTCTCGATAGTGGACCTCGTTCCATGAAGATCCCGTGCTGGAAATTTGGTACAGTGCGGATTACCGGGGTAAACAAGAAAAAATGTTTTATTATCTTATACTCAGAAAAGTACGTTTATAAAAGCGTGCAGCACATAAAAGTCCATACGAACGCCAAACAGTTTGCCCGACCTAGGTTTCGCCCACTCTGGCTTCTTCCGGGGCTTCTATTCTGGCTTCTATGTAAGTGATCACTGCTCACGACCACTGAAGACCAGAGATTGATTTCCTTCAAACTAGTTATCAAATCCACACTTAATTGAAATCCACAATCAGAATCAGGTAATATAAAGCAGTCTCACTTAAATGTTGCTGTGTGTTCTAAATTTTAAATAGGGGGGGGCAATAAGATGATAATTGTGCTGGAATACTGTCCTAGGTTTAATAGGACAAAAGCTACTTTAAACTCAATCTGGGATATATGTTTGCTATGTAGTATAACCATTGACCAGAAAACCTAACCATACACATATGAAATCATACCCATTAAATTGTATGTAAACCGATTTAATTCTATTTAATAACTAACTATACAGTGGACCTTGCACAACCAAAGGAGTCAAACTTATGCCAAAACACAATATATAAGTTCATGTAATACAAAGAAGCAGTCAGGCAGTTATAGTATATATGTAATAAATCTTTATTCAAGCAAAAATGACCTCCGACAAGGAGATGGGGAACACAATAAAAACAATTAAAAATGTACAAAGTACATTTACCATACAAATAGTTGGCTCAACCATGTAAGGTTGACCAACAGAACACCTCCTCTAACAATGGACAATATCCAAACCACTCCTGCTGGAGACTTCCTCAGATGCTGGAGACTTCTACCCCTGAGGAAGTCTCCAGCAGGAGACGGAAAGCATGGGGTGCCCCCCACCTCCTCTATAGTCACTGAACCACACTGGTGATTTACTATGTTGACGCTGACCTGTGTACCTTTGACTATCACACTGACTTGTAATGTATGAGAGCACTTTTTACTTCAGTGACCTGCAGTTTTCCATGTCCTAATAACTTTTGCTGAATATTCCTTACGTACAGGCTTATGCAGCTCATATATTTATTGGATAGTGGCTGGTATTTTTTCATATGATTTATTTTACCTACCCATTACTAGGGGTGGTTTGGATATTATCCATTGTTAGAGGAGGTGTTCAACTATTTGTATGGTAAATGTACTTTGTAGATTTTTAATAGTTTTTATTGTGTTCACCATCTCCTTGTCAATTTTCTCCTTGGTAATTTTTTGCTTGAATAAAGATTTATTACATATATACTATAACTGCCTCATGACACACTTCCTGCTTCTTTGTATTATATATGTAATAACTGTTATCATTAAAATAATACAGGTAAAAAAAACACCAACAAATATTTTTGATTGCACCAATGACTCCTTAGATGTTCCTAATACAAGTCCCATATCAACAGTTAAGATATATGTGGTGAGATCTCATTTCAGTGGAACATGTTTGTAATGATAATAATACACCTCTACTGTATAATAGAACAAGACACATAAGAAATCCTCATCATGGAATAAGAAAATGCAGCACTTCTTACCACTCGCGTTAGTCTTAGACTGCATGTGACTCCGGCGATATGGAATATTGACAAGTAGGTTCCGTAAATTAAGTTACAGGTTTGTGCGTGTGCAGCTGGATAGTTGATGTAAAATGTAAGTCCATGTTTCACCTCCAATATATGATAACACTGGCATGGCATGTAACTTGTATAAGGAGGCAGTATCTATAGTGGATCTTGTAGCGATCTTGTTTAGCTCAGCACATATAATACTGCATATAATAGAATAGTAGTATTATATGCATTTTGAAGGCTCTGCCTCTTTCTTCATGAGCAACAGGTCTGCTAGAGCTGTAGAGTAGAACCTTTTTATACTCTCCTTGAGATAAATGCAAAAGATGGAGAAGTGGAGATGGTGCAATCTCATATGTCTCCCGTAAATTTTGAAATTTTGTGTGGATTTTTATATATAATATTTATAAACATATGTAAATGGTTACATGGAATGTAACATCTAAATGTATAATGTACATCTGTTCTACAATGTGTTGACCGCCATTGCTGTGCATGGCTGCCATCATGGGGTTTCGGGACTGCAGTCCCGGGCCCGGCCACTAGATGGTCACTACATGGGGCCTAAGATGCAGTACAACTCCCAGCCCTCAATCAGTGCCATGTGCGTCTAAGAAATTATTTTATTTTTTTATTTAAAAAAATAAATAAAATTATCACTCACCTACTGGAGTGTGCTGGGCAACCTATCTACTGGGGGGGGGGTTGTTCACAAACAGAGCATATAAACACTGCAAACAGATTTATTAAAGGCCAAAGCCACTTTAATAAATAGAATGAGGCAGTCAGCCTAATGATAAATGTCCCAATTAAAGTCCTTCCTGAATATGCTACTCTATATAAAATGATAAAACATATTATGGACATAACATGGTGGAGGCATTCAGGAATGTCAGACTATGTGGATACAAAATTGTAACCCCCCAGCTATTATTCCAGTAAAAGCAGGATATTCACATTATAGATACATCACATATGTATTAGTCATGGAATATTTTGTGTTGCTGTATTACAAAGATCTTCTAATGTTCTGGTTAGTAGGGTTTCTTTGAATACATAACAGTCAGTAATGCACAGTATGAATGTGCGCCTTATTTTTATGTCAGGTGCTTAACAATGTAAGAACGAAAATTAGTAGATTGTCTGCAAGGAACATAACCAAGATAGCAGCATGTAAGTAAAGCTGGAATTAACAAAGAAACCTCAAGCCTTGATGTAGCTTTCAACTTTTTCAACCTCCCTTTTTATTTCCTTGCCTTTTTCTCTATGTGGAAATGGTACTGAAAAAGAAATTGTCCACACTTAATGATTATTCTTAACATAGTCTTGTGGCTCTGCACAACTCAATTACTGACAAGGCCCAAGTGCTAGATAAAGATGCTGAGAGGAATTTGAGCAAACAAACCAAAATGAAAAACAACAAAATGAGAGAGCAGCAGGTTCCATTGACTTTCTTCAAGGAAAATGCTTTGTGGCAAGATTATTGGGAAGCAATAAGTTGGTTATTATCCTCAGACTGCAGGAAGTCTCTAAGCAGCTGAACTGCTGCTGCAGCATCTATATGTCAGACACTAAAGTAAGATTGTTCTAGGCTTCAACTGGATAGGTAATGGTTTAATAAAGAGCAATAGGTGTAAACCAGGGGAAATAATGCTCAATAAACAGTAAAAATAGGTTGGCCCTGTTTAAATAAGCATAAGGCACAATTCACATTTGTGTTAGAAGCTTTATAAGAGGCCTCAGTTACAGGTTCAATTGAAAATTATAGGTCCCATGATGAAAAGGGTTATAGATAGAGATGAGCGAACATGCTCGTCCGAGCTTGATGCTCGGTCGAGCATTAGGGTACTCGAAACTGCTCGTTACTCGGACGAATACTTCGCCCGCTCGAGAAAATGGCAGCTCCCGCCGTTTTGCTTTTTGGCGGCCAGAAACAGAGCCAATCACAAGCCAGGAGACTCTGCACTCCACCCAGCATGACGTGGTACCCTTACACGTCGATAGCAGTGGTTGGCTGGCCAGATCAGGTGACCCTGGGATAGACTAGCCGCTGGCCGCGCTGCTCGGATCATTCTGTCTCTGGATGCCGCTAGGGAGAGAGCTGCTGCTGGTCAGGGAAAGCGTTAGGGTGTTCTATTAGCTTACTGTTAGGCAGGAGTGATTCTCAAAGAACCCAACAGCCCTTCTTAGGGCTACAATAACGTTCTACTTTTTTTATTTTAATTTGCATCTTTTACCATTTTGAGAGGAATTAGCAGGGGGACTTGCTACCGTTGTGTTTAGCTCTTAGTGGCACACATATCCATAGCAAAGACCGAAGTGGGAAAATTCAGTAGGGGTTGGATTTCTATTAGGCAATAACTCAGTGTCATCTCATCTGGCATAGTAGTGTGCTTCCTTTGATACTTGGCTAGAAAATAGCCATAGGAGAATACAAACAGCTTCTTGAAGCCTACAGTAGCGTTCTATATATTTGATTTCTGGTTGATCTGCTGGTGGCTGTAGTTTCTGCAGTGCATGTACTTGCCAATTCTGAGCAATTTGTAGTGAGACTTGCGACCGCTGTGTTCTGCGCTTAGTGGCGCACATATCCATAGCAAAGGCCGAAGTGGCAAAATTCAGTAGGGGTTGGATTTCTATTAGGCAATAACTCAGTGTCATCTCATCTGGCATAGTAGTGTGCTTCCTTTGATACTTGGCTAGAAAATAGCCATAGGAGAATACAAACAGCTTCTTGAAGCCTACAGTAGCGTTCTATATATTTGATTTCTGGTTGATCTGCTGGTGGCTGTAGTTTCTGCAGTGCATGTACTTGCCAATTCTGAGCAATTTGTAGTGAGACTTGCGACCGCTGTGTTCTGCGCTTAGTGGCGCACATATCCATAGCAAAGGCCGAAGTGGCAAAATTCAGTAGGGGTTGGATTTCTATTAGGCAATAACTCAGTGTCATCTCATCTGGCATAGTAGTGTGCTTCCTTTGATACTTGGCTAGAAAATAGCCAGAGGAGAATACAAACAGCTTCTTGAAGCCTACAGTAGCGTTCTATATATTTGATTTCTGGTTGATCTGCTGGTGGCTGTAGTTTCTGCAGTGCATGTACTTGCCAATTCTGAGCAATTTGTAGTGAGACTTGCGACCGCTGTGTTCTGCGCTTAGTGGCGCACATATCCATAGCAAAGGCCGAAGTGGCAAAATTCAGTAGGGGTTGGATTTCTATTAGGCAATAACTCAGTGTCATCTCATCTGGCATAGTAGTGTGCTTCCTTTGATACTTGGCTAGAAAATAGCCATAGGAGAATACAAACAGCTTCTTGAAGCCTACAGTAGCGTTCTATATATTTGATTTCTGGTTGATCTGCTGGTGGCTGTAGTTTCTGCAGTGCATGTACTTGCCAATTCTGAGCAATTTGTAGTGAGACTTGCGACCGCTGTGTTCTGCGCTTAGTGGCGCACATATCCATAGCAAAGGCCGAAGTGGCAAAATTCAGTAGGGGTTGGATTTCTATTAGGCAATAACTCAGTGTCATCTCATCTGGCATAGTAGTGTGCTTCCTTTGATACTTGGCTAGAAAATAGCCAGAGGAGAATACAAACAGCTTCTTGAAGCCTACAGTAGCGTTCTATATATTTGATTTCTGGTTGATCTGCTGGTGGCTGTAGTTTCTGCAGTGCATGTACTTGCCAATTCTGAGCAATTTGTAGTGAGACTTGCGACCGCTGTGTTCTGCGCTTAGTGGCGCACATATCCATAGCAAAGGCCGAAGTGGCAAAATTCAGTAGGGGTTGGATTTCTATTAGGCAATAACTCAGTGTCATCTCATCTGGCATAGTAGTGTGCTTCCTTTGATACTTGGCTAGAAAATAGCCAGAGGAGAATACAAACAGCTTCTTGAAGCCTACAGTAGCGTTCTATATATTTGATTTCTGGTTGATCTGCTGGTGGCTGTAGTTTCTGCAGTGCATGTACTTGCCAATTCTGAGCAATTTGTAGTGAGACTTGCGACCGCTGTGTTCTGCGCTTAGTGGCGCACATATCCATAGCAAAGGCCGAAGTGGCAAAATTCAGTAGGGGTTGGATTTCTATTAGGCAATAACTCAGTGTCATCTCATCTGGCATAGTAGTGTGCTTCCTTTGATACTTGGCTAGAAAATAGCCATAGGAGAATACAAACAGCTTCTTGAAGCCTACAGTAGCGTTCTATATATTTGATTTCTGGTTGATCTGCTGGTGGCTGTAGTTTCTGCAGTGCATGTACTTGCCAATTCTGAGCAATTTGTAGTGAGACTTGCGACCGCTGTGTTCTGCGCTTAGTGGCGCACATATCCATAGCAAAGGCCGAAGTGGCAAAATTCAGTAGGGGTTGGATTTCTATTAGGCAATAACTCAGTGTCATCTCATCTGGCATAGTAGTGTGCTTCCTTTGATACTTGGCTAGAAAATAGCCAGAGGAGAATACAAACAGCTTCTTGAAGCCTACAGTAGCGTTCTATATATTTGATTTCTGGTTGATCTGCTGGTGGCTGTAGTTTCTGCAGTGCATGTACTTGCCAATTCTGAGCAATTTGTAGTGAGACTTGCGACCGCTGTGTTCTGCGCTTAGTGGCGCACATATCCATAGCAAAGGCCGAAGTGGCAAAATTCAGTAGGGGTTGGATTTCTATTAGGCAATAACTCAGTGTCATCTCATCTGGCATAGTAGTGTGCTTCCTTTGATACTTGGCTAGAAAATAGCCAGAGGAGAATACAAACAGCTTCTTGAAGCCTACAGTAGCGTTCTATATATTTGATTTCTGGTTGATCTGCTGGTGGCTGTAGTTTCTGCAGTGCATGTACTTGCCAATTCTGAGCAATTTGTAGTGAGACTTGCGACCGCTGTGTTCTGCGCTTAGTGGCGCACATATCCATAGCAAAGGCCGAAGTGGCAAAATTCAGTAGGGGTTGGATTTCTATTAGGCAATAACTCAGTGTCATCTCATCTGGCATAGTAGTGTGCTTCCTTTGATACTTGGCTAGAAAATAGCCAGAGGAGAATACAAACAGCTTCTTGAAGCCTACAGTAGCGTTCTATATATTTGATTTCTGGTTGATCTGCTGGTGGCTGTAGTTTCTGCAGTGCATGTACTTGCCAATTCTGAGCAATTTGTAATGAGACTTGCGACCGCTGTGTTCTGCGCTTAGTGGCGCACATATCCATAGCAAAGGCCGAAGTGGCAAAATTCAGTAGGGGTTGGATTTCTATTAGGCAATAACTCAGTGTCATCTCATCTGGCATAGTAGTGTGCTTCCTTTGATACTTGGCTAGAAAATAGCCAGAGGAGAATACAAACAGCTTCTTGAAGCCTACAGTAGCGTTCTATATATTTGATTTCTGGTTGATCTGCTGGTGGCTGTAGTTTCTGCAGTGCATGTACTTGCCAATTCTGAGCAATTTGTAGTGAGACTTGCGACCGCTGTGTTCTGCGCTTAGTGGCGCACATATCCATAGCAAAGGCCGAAGTGGCAAAATTCAGTAGGGGTTGGATTTCTATTAGGCAATAACTCAGTGTCATCTCATCTGGCATAGTAGTGTGCTTCCTTTGATACTTGGCTAGAAAATAGCCAGAGGAGAATACAAACAGCTTCTTGAAGCCTACAGTAGCGTTCTATATATTTGATTTCTGGTTGATCTGCTGGTGGCTGTAGTTTCTGCAGTGCATGTACTTGCCAATTCTGAGCAATTTGTAGTGAGACTTGCGACCGCTGTGTTCTGCGCTTAGTGGCGCACATATCCATAGCAAAGGCCGAAGTGGCAAAATTCAGTAGGGGTTGGATTTCTATTAGGCAATAACTCAGTGTCATCTCATCTGGCATAGTAGTGTGCTTCCTTTGATACTTGGCTAGAAAATAGCCAGAGGAGAATACAAACAGCTTCTTGAAGCCTACAGTAGCGTTCTATATATTTGATTTCTGGTTGATCTGCTGGTGGCTGTAGTTTCTGCAGTGCATGTACTTGCCAATTCTGAGCAATTTGTAGTGAGACTTGCGACCGCTGTGTTCTGCGCTTAGTGGCGCACATATCCATAGCAAAGGCCGAAGTGGCAAAATTCAGTAGGGGTTGGATTTCTATTAGGCAATAACTCAGTGTCATCTCATCTGGCATAGTAGTGTGCTTCCTTTGATACTTGGCTAGAAAATAGCCAGAGGAGAATACAAACAGCTTCTTGAAGCCTACAGTAGCGTTCTATATATTTGATTTCTGGTTGATCTGCTGGTGGCTGTAGTTTCTGCAGTGCATGTACTTGCCAATTCTGAGCAATTTGTAGTGAGACTTGCGACCGCTGTGTTCTGCGCTTAGTGGCGCACATATCCATAGCAAAGGCCGAAGTGGCAAAATTCAGTAGGGGTTGGATTTCTATTAGGCAATAACTCAGTGTCATCTCATCTGGCATAGTAGTGTGCTTCCTTTGATACTTGGCTAGAAAATAGCCAGAGGAGAATACAAACAGCTTCTTGAAGCCTACAGTAGCGTTCTATATATTTGATTTCTGGTTGATCTGCTGGTGGCTGTAGTTTCTGCAGTGCATGTACTTGCCAATTCTGAGCAATTTGTAGTGAGACTTGCGACCGCTGTGTTCTGCGCTTAGTGGCGCACATATCCATAGCAAAGGCCGAAGTGGCAAAATTCAGTAGGGGTTGGATTTCTATTAGGCAATAACTCAGTGTCATCTCATCTGGCATAGTAGTGTGCTTCCTTTGATACTTGGCTAGAAAATAGCCAGAGGAGAATACAAACAGCTTCTTGAAGCCTACAGTAGCGTTCTATATATTTGATTTCTGGTTGATCTGCTGGTGGCTGTAGTTTCTGCAGTGCATGTACTTGCCAATTCTGAGCAATTTGTAGTGAGACTTGCGACCGCTGTGTTCTGCGCTTAGTGGCGCACATATCCATAGCAAAGGCCGAAGTGGCAAAATTCAGTAGGGGTTGGATTTCTATTAGGCAATAACTCAGTGTCATCTCATCTGGCATAGTAGTGTGCTTCCTTTGATACTTGGCTAGAAAATAGCCATAGCAATAGGATAGGATTGTTTGGTTTTAAAAACTCAAAAAAAAACAAAAAACACAAAAAAAAAAACACAAAAAAACACCAAAAAAACCAAAAAGAAGTAAAAAAAAAAAAAAAGTTATAACTCTCATTTTAAAAATGTTTAACCCGAGGGCTAGGGGTAGAGGACGAGGGCGGGGACGTGGGCGTCCAACTACTGCAGGGGTCAGAGGCCGTGGTCCTGGGCGGGGTGAGACACCACCTGCTGATGAGGGAGCAGGGGAACGCCGCAGAGCTACGCTCCCTAGGTTCATGTCTGAAGTTACTGGGACTCGTGGTAGAGCACTGTTGAGGCCAGAACAGTGCGAACAGGTGATGTCGTGGATTGCTGACAATGCTTCGAGCAATTTGTCCACCACCAGTCAGTCTTCCACGCAGTCCACCCATGTCACCGAAATCCCCACTCCTCCAGCTCCTGCACCTCAGCCTCCTCCCCCCCAGTCTGCCCCCTCCCAGGAAAATTTGGCATTTGAACCGGCATACTCTGAGGAACTGTTTTCTGGACCCTTCCCACAGTCACAAACCACTTGTCCGGTTGCTGCTGAGCAATTTTCCGATGCCCAGGTTTTCCACCAGTCACAGTCTGTGGGTGATGATGACCTTCTTGACGTAGTGGAAGTGTGTAAAGAGGTGTCCGACGATGAGGAGACACGGTTGTCAGACAGTGGGGAAGTTGTTGTCAGGGCAGGAAGTCCGAGGGGGGAGCAGACTGAGGGATCGGAGGATGATGAGGTGACAGACCCAAGCTGGGTTGAGAGGCCGGGTGAACACAGTGCTTCTGAGACGGAGGAGAGTCCTCGACCTGAACAGGTTGGAAGAGGCAGTGGTGGGGCCAGACGGAGAGGCAGGGCCAGAGCTGGTGCATCAGCGCCACTGTCAACTAGTGAAGCTCCCGTGGTGAGGGCTCTTGCGGCGAGGGCTAGATCTTCAGAAGTGTGGAGGTTCTTTAAGGAAACACCGGATGACCGACGGACTGTGGTGTGCAACATTTGCCAAACCAGGCTCAGCAGGGGTTCCACCACTACTAGCTTAACTACCACCAGTATGCGCAGGCATATGAATGCTAAGCACCCCACTCAGTGGCAACAAGCCCGTTCACCTCCGGCCGTGCACACCACTGCTCCTTCCCCTGTGTCAGCTGCTAGTCAGCCCCCTGCCCAGGACCCTGGCACAAAAACCCCATCGTCGCCTCCACGATCCTCCACAGCATCCACCAGCGTTCAGCTCTCCATACCCCAGACGCTGGAGCGGAAACGCAAATATAGTGCAACCCACCCGCACGCCCAAGCCCTTAATGTGCACATCTCCAGATTGCTTAGCCTGGAGATGCTGCCCTATAGGCTAGTAGAGACCGAGGCCTTTCGCAACCTCATGGCGGCGGCCGCCCCTCGGTATTCGGTCCCCAGCCGCCACTACTTTTCCCGATGTGCCGTCCCAGCCCTGCACCAGCACGTGTCAGACAACATCATCCGTGCCCTGACCAACGCCGTTTCTGACAAGGTCCACCTGACCACGGACACGTGGACGAGTGCTGCCGGGCAGGGCCACTATATATCGCTGACGGCACATTGGGTTAACTTGGTGGAGGCTGGGACCGAGTCTGACCCTGGGGCTGCTCATATACTGCCGACGCCGAGGATTGCGGGGCCTACCTCGGTCCAGGTGTTTCAGGCCTACTATGCCTCCTCCTCCTCCCACCCCTCCTCCACCTCCTCCTCCGAACTACCATCCGTGGGCACGGCGCCATCAGTCGGTAGCTCTAGGCACAGCAGCAGTGCCGTCGCTAAGCGACAGCAGGCGGTGCTCAAACTGCTGAGCCTAGGCGACAAAAGGCACACCGCCCAAGAGCTATTACAGGGCATCACGGCGCAGACTGATCTGTGGCTGGCACCGCTGAACCTCAAGCCGGGAATGGTTGTGTGTGACAACGGCCGTAACCTGGTGGCGGCTCTGCAACTCGGCAGACTGACACATGTGCCATGCCTGGCCCATGTGTTAAATCTGATAGTGCAGCGTTTCCTCAAGACATACCCCAATCTGTCTGATTTGCTCACGAAGGTGCGCCGCATCTGTGCGCATTTCAGGAAGTCCAGCCCAGATGCTGCCACTCTCAGGGCAGCGCAGCGCCGCCTCCAACTGCCCGCTCACCGACTGTTGTGCGACGTGCCCACGAGGTGGAATTCAACACTGACCATGTTATCCAGAGTTTACCAGCAGCGCAGAGCGATTGTAGACTGCCAGATGTCAACTTCCACCAGAACTGGTAGTCAGGTCAGTCAGCTTCCTCAAGTCTACAATGAGGAGTGGACGTGGATGTCTGATATCTGTCAGGTGCTGAGTAACTTTGAGGAGTCAACACAGATGGTCAGTGGCGATGCCGCCATCATCAGCCTCACCATCCCGCTGCTTGGCCTGTTGAAAAACTCTCTGGTCAGCATGAAGTCGGAAGCTTTGCGCTCGTCACAAGAGACGGGGGAAGAATATTCCCTTGTTGATAGCCAAAGCACCCTGAGGTCTGTTTCTCAGCGCATATCGGAGGAGGTGGAGGTGGAGGAGGATGAGGAGGAAGAGGAGGAGAATGTTGGCGAGACACAAGAGGGGACCATTGTTGAGTCCTTCACTGTTCAGCGTGTATGGGCAGAAGAAGAGGAGTTGGAGGAGTTGGAGGAGGAGGAAATGGACAGTCAGGCCAGTGAGGGGAGTGAATTCTTACGCGTTGGTACTCTGGCGCATATGGCAGATTTCATGCTAGGCTGCCTATCCCGTGACCCTCGCGTTCAAAGAATTTATTCCAGCACCGATTACTGGGTGTTCACTCTCCTGGACCCACGGTACAAGCAAAATCTTCCCACTCTCATCCCTGGAGAGGAAAGGAGTGTGAGAATGCATGAATACCAGCAGGCCCTGGTGCACAAGCTGAAACAGTATTTCCCTTCTGACAGCGCTAGCGGCAGAGTGCGTAGTTCTGCGGGACAAGTAGCGAGGGAGAGTAGGCGAGCAGGCAGCTTGTCCAGCACTGGCAAGGGTACGCTTTACAAGGCTTTTGCCAGCTTTATGTCACCCCAGCAAGACACTGTCACCTGTCCCCAGTCTCGGCAGAGTAGGGCTGATCTTTACAGAAAGATGGTGAGGGAGTACGTAGCTGACCATACCATCGTCCTAAATGATCACACAGCTCCCTACAACTACTGGGTTTCAAAGCTGGACATGTGGCACGAACTGGCGCTGTACGCCTTGGAGGTTCTTGCCTGCCCTGCCGCTAGCGTCTTGTCCGAGCGGGTTTTCAGTGCAGCTGGTGGCATCATCACCGATAAGCGTACACGCCTGTCGACTGACAGCGCTGACAGGCTGACGCTTATTAAAATGAATAAAGGCTGGATTTCTCAGAATTTCCAATCTCCACCAGGTGAAGGAAGCTCAACCTGAATAATTGATCCACTCCTCCTCCTCATTTTCCTCCTTCTCCTCCTCTTTGTACAGTAAAGCAGAGGAAAATGGCTATTTTTTGACAGGGCCCACTGGCTCTTGCTATAGTACTTCATGCATTTAATTTTTCTGGAGGGCCACCTACCCGGTCCTCTGTTTGAAACAATTTTTGTGAGTGCCACATACAGGCACTCAATCTATTCCATTTTTCTGGAGGGCCACCTACCCGGTCCTCTGTTTTAAAAAATTTTTGGGACTGCCACATACAGGCACTCAATCTATTCCATTTTACTGCAGGGCCACCTACCTGCTCCTCTGGTTTGAACAATTTTTGGGACTGCCACATACAGGCACTCAATCTATTCCATTTTACTGGAGGGCCACCTACCTGCTCCTCTGGTTTGAAACATTTTTGGGACTGCCACATACAGGCACTCAATCTATTCCATTTTACTGCAGGGCCACCTACCTGCTCCTCTGGTTTGAACAATTTTTGGGACTGCCACATACAGGCACTCAATCTATTCCATTTTACTGCAGGGCCACCTACCTGCTCCTCTGGTTTGAACAATTTTTGGGACTGCCACATACAGGCACTCAATCTATTCCATTTTACTGGAGGGCCACCTACCTGCTCCTCTGGTTTGAAACATTTTTGGGACTGCCACATACAGGCACTCAATCTATCCCATTTTACTGGAGGGCCACCTACCTGCTCCTCTGGTTTGAAAAATGTTTGGGACTGCCACATACAGGCACTATCCAAATTAAATTGTCTCCATAGCAGCCTCCACACGTTGTCTCCATTGCTACCTCCAAAAGTCGTCCATATAGCTGCCTCCATACATCGTCCCTTTATCAAACGAGGTGTGTCAGGCAGAAATTTGGGTTGTTTTCATGGATTCCACATCAAAGTTGTTAACTTTGTCGCCACCCTGCTGTGTTATCCACAAAATATACTGGCAAACTTTTACCATTTAGGGATATTATTTCAGCGCTTCTTGCGCATCTGTTTACATTCCCCTCACCCGGCATATCCTAAACTTATAAGAACGCTACTACACTTGATCTTATACAAAAGGTTCTTAGAAGTGCTGTTTGGGGAGTAGCCTAGAGACAGGGGCTTGGATTGGCGAAAGCTCGCCTGGCAGCGGAACGCCAGCTCCATGCGCATCATGCGCTTCTTGCGCATCTGTTTACATTCCCCTCACCCGCCATATCCCAAACTTATAAGAACGCTACTACACTTAACTTGGTGCAGGCTGGGACCGAGTCTGACCCTGGGGCTGGTCATATACTGCCGACGCAGAGAATTGCGGGGCCTACCTCGGTCCAGGTCTCAAAGGCCTACTATACCTCCTCCCACCCCTCCTCCACCTCCTCCTCCTCCGAATTACCATCCGTGGGCATGGCGCCATCAGTCGGTAGCTCTAGGCACAGCAGCAGTGCCGTCGCTAAGCGACAGCAGGCGGTGCTGAAACTGCTGAGCCTAGGCGATAAAAGGCACACCGCCCAAGAGCTATTACAGGGCATTCCACATCAAAGTTGTTAACTTTGTCGCCACCCTGCTGTGTAATCCCCAAAATATACTTGCAAACTTTTACCATTTAGGGATATTATTTCAGCGCTTCTTGCGCATCTGTTTACATTCCCCTCACCCGCCATATCCTAAACTTATAAGAACGCTACTACACTTGATCTTATACAAAAGGTTCTTAGAAGTGCTGTTTGGGGAGTAGCCTATAGACAGGGGCTTGGATTGGCGAAAGCTCGCCTGGCAGCGGAGCGCCAGCTCCATGCCAAGATCCAACTAACATAGTTTTAACTGCAGCACCTTTAATCTACTACTAGTTCACTGCCTCCATACATGGTCCCCTTATCAAACGAGCTGTGTCAGGCAGAATTTTGGGTTGTTTTCATGGCTTCCATGTTAACTTTGTCGCCACCCTGCTGTGTAATCCACAAAATATACTGGCAAACTTTTATCATGTACCGATATTATTTGAGCGCTTCTTGCTCACCTCCTTTGGTTCCTCTCTGCCACCCATTGGTTTGAAGCCTGAGTCCATTTAGGGTATGTCGCCATGACACTCTCTAGCCTGCTGCCGCTGCCTCTGCATGCCGTCCCCTATAGTGGCAGGGTCAATTATTGGATGTTTTAGATGCTATCTAGCTTCATTCTGTCACTCTGTCATGGCCATGCTGTTGCCCATAATTTTGGCATAATGGTGCGATTATGCAGCCTCAGAGGCATCCATGCATGCTGCCCCTGCTGTTTCCTGTCCATTTCCGTGGTGTTTCCATCCTTTTCTGAGGTTCCCAGGTGTTTGGCCAAGCTTCCCTGTGCAGAGCCTTGGTCCCCTTGAAAAATGCTCGAGTCTCCCATTGACTTCAATGGGGTTCGTTATTCGAGACGAGCACTCGAGCATCGGGAAAAGTTCGTCTCGAATAACGAGTACCCGAGCATTTTAGTGTTCGCTCATCTCTAGTTATAGACTTTTTTCATAATGAATAAAGCCTGTGAAATGGACCTTTTGGGCACTTAAGTATCTACCAATATGTGTAAATTTAAAAAAATCAGAGAATAAAAAAATACAGTTGATTTCTTTATTAATTTATTTCTTCGATTAATTTATCGTCACTTTCTTCTGTAATTTGAAATAATACTGTCTGTCAGTGTTTTGCTGAACCTGCATCCTGTCTGATCCAAAACCCTGAACCTGTAACTCATCCTGAATCTAGCCTGAACCCTGAACCAGTGCCTGCATCTAGCCTGTTCCCTGATTCTCTTGTGTCTCCTGTGTATATTTATCCGTCAGTCTGTCTCTCTCTGTCCATCTTACTTCTGTACTGAGCACATGATCAGAGTAGGAATTGTCAAGAGTAGTGCCTTACCACTACGATTTGGGGGCTGATAGGGATCTGTGGGTGATCTCAGGGCCTGCATCCCTTTCTGGCGATGAGACCAGAGTAAGGAACCTCGAATCACATGAACCATCAGACACCAAATGAGATGTGCACAACATAACCCAACCACAAGTGAGAACATTCAAATGTTTTACCAATCTTCAATATCTTTTATATTTGTTTCCCATGGGAGTTTCACTATGAGCATCTTCTATTAGCACATTAGCTTATACCTTTTGCACTTTGACTTTGTCGTGACTTTATCATGATTCACAGGGCAAACTTCTTTTGGAACCCCAATGAAATGAGGACACTGAATTCAGGGACAACAGACAAGACAGTGAACCCTAAAACTCCAACCCCCAACAGCCTTGCCTGCTTACCTCAGCTTATCCAAGATGATACAGCATAACCATGAAGACGGTCTCTAATTTTGTGGTCAAAGAACAAGAGAGACAAACAAATAATAAGGGTAGGTCGGCAAATCAGTAGCAGATCAGGCACAAAATTGCAAATATAGCGAGCAGTAAAGAATAAGAGCCAAATACTGGAAACCAGAAGTACAGAAGTAGTAAAAAAAAGTAACATGGATTCTAGAGCTAACAAAGAAACATTAAAATGCATTGGTTATAGCAGTGATGGCGAACCTTTTAGAGCCTGAGTGCCCAAACTTCAACCAAAAGCCACGTATTTATTGCAAAGTGCCAGCGCAGCAGTTTAAGCAGTAATTTATTTCTCCTTGTTCATTGACAACTTTTAATCGCGCAGCCTCCTAAAGACACCAACGCAGTTGAAAGGAGGAGGGAAAATTCATCTATCATTGTAGGAAGATTCTTTGAGTTCTGTCTGGTGAACTTCATGCTGGGGTGATGGCCTGGGTGCCCACAGAGATGGCTCCGAGTGCCGCCTCTGGCACCAGTGCCATAGGTTCGCCACCACTGGGTTATAGTAAACACAGTATATTTATGTGATTAGGAACTCTGCTCCAGGTGAAAGAGGCTGAGCTCTGAAAGTCAAAGCAAGTTAACCATTGCCAATTCAGCACAAAGCATGCAGAGAGCCAGGCGTGGTAGCTTCACTAAGCAGAACAGCCTGCCAACTTAAGTGAACTAAATTGTGCTAAATATTATATATCTACAATATTCACGAAGCCGTATCCTGGCAAAACACGTGTCGGGGCCATTGCACACTACCGACGGTCTGTATGTGATCTCTTTATTTATATGCATAATATGTGGTTTTCCCTCTATTTATTGTAATCCTGTCTGTGACTTTTATCAAAACAATGTATTCTTTGCATCACTATTAGTTGCCTTACCTTGGCGTGATAGGGAGCCCTTTGCTGCTATATATTATAGTTTACATCGGGTATTGTGCAATTTTTTCTGTATGTTGCCCTATTCATGTTTGTCATTTAATATATATATAATAATAAAATGAAATTGATTTTTTAACCACTTGGTTGTTTATATTCGTGATTGGTTTTTCTTTTGTTCATGTATGTGTATAGCTTTTTTGGCCTACTGATCTCACCCCCGTTTTCCTTTTGATGAACACTGCATACTGTTAACATACAAGACAATCAATTTCATGTTATGGAGGAACATGTGTCATGTAATGAGTCATAGAAATGAGAAGTGAAACAATGTGATGTATGCGTTTAAAGGGGCTGTCCACCTTCAACAAATAGTGTAAATTGTTGGTGTGAGAAAAAGTTATACAATTTTCCAATATACTTTCTATATCAGTTCCTCCCCATTTTTTAGATCTCTGCTTAATTTGCTTCTATAGAAAGCTTCTATGTTTACTTCCATTGGATATAATCGGTCCATGGTCATGTGATGGTTATGCAGATCCATGAGCTGTTATTATCACACAGCTCCTATTACTCTCAGTAATAATAATGGCTCATGCACATGCATGCCCATCACATCAGCATGGACAGATTCTATCCACTAAAAATAAATAGAGAAGCTTTCTATAGAAGTACCGCAAGCAGAGTTCTAGAAAACCATGAGGAATTTATACAAAAACGTACATTGAAAAATTGTATAACTTTTCATTACACAAACAATATCAATTATTTACTGAAAGTGGCCAACCCCTTTAAAGGCTAACAGCTTCCTTGTTGCAAGTGTAGAGTACAGAGACACAAAGGTGCAGGAGGGTGCTACAGAGCAGTATTTGGTAAAGTTGAGGTGCAGAGTGAAACAGATAAAATTCTGCAGAATCCGAGACTGGGGTGGAGGGACTGATAGGGAACAGGGGACCCCTTCTACTTCTTAGCAGGAGACTTCTGAATCCACAGATCTGTACAGACACCTGACTCTCCTGCCAGCTACACACCAAGAACATCACATCGGCTTCCCCTTCCTCAAAGAAATAAGAAACAAAACTAGTAAAGACAGGTACTGCGGACACGCTAAACCAAGGAGGATAGCTAAGAGACTGCTGCATATACTGTATTTATTAAGAGTAATAGGCAAAGTTATCCAACATCACAAGAGTTGTTTATTTGTGAAAAAATGCACTTTAGCATCTTTAATTCACCAACAAAAGTTTCTGAGTGATTTACATGATTTTGCTCAATAGCATTTAATCCACAAATATGAATTGCTTTCAGATAACCCCTTTGTGTCGTGTGTGGCAATAGTATTTTTCAAGATCCCATATATTTCTGTGAGAAAGCAAAGGCTGCAAACATGGACAGTAACATGACCTGCTCTGAGTTGTATACAACCTTCTCTCAGCTCAGTGAAAAACATGTTTATGTGCATGGAACCATTGAAGTTAATATGTCAGTATGCCATCTGCAATCTGAAAATAACAAAAGAGGAAAAATACAAAGATGAGATAAAAATAAAATTAAACCCAGACAAAGAGGAGGACACGAACAAACTAAGAGAGAACATCACGTAAAAGGGACGGGCCAGCACACATCCAATGTAAGACAAAAAAGCAGAAAGGGGAAAATCTTGAAGTTCCTTGATTTGCATAGTGTGGGGGTTATGCTTCATCACAGGTCACTGAAAGAGTAGGGGTATGGTGTTTAACCCATTAATGACCTGGCCCTTTCTTGTATTTTCATTTCCATTTTTCACTCCCCACCTTTAAAAACCTATAACTTTTTTATTTTTACACATAAAGAGCTCTGTGATGGCTTGTTTTCTGTGTAACAAATTGCATTTCATAGTGACAGTATTTAATATTTCTTGCTGTGCACTGGGAAGCAGGAAAAAAATTCCAAATGTAGTGAAAATGGTGAAAAAACAAATTTGCACAATTTTCACAGGGATAACAAATTTTTATAGGTTTTATAATGTTTTCATAAATTTACAAAAATTAAAACCTCCTGTACAAAAATTGTTTTGATTTTGCCATTCTGGCGCTAATAACTTTTTCATACTTCGTTGAAAGGAGCTGTGGTGTAATTTTTTGCAAATTCTGATGACATTTTCAATGCTATTATTTTTAAGACTGTATTACCTTTTGTTCACTTTTTATCAAAATTTTAATAGTGGAATTTTCGACTTTGGCGCTATTTTCCATTACGGTAGAAAACTGTTATTTTTACTATTTTTCAGACCCCAGTAGGGTACATTAATCCTAGTTTGTCTGATCGATCCTACCATATACTGCTATAATACAGTATGGCAGTATATGGGGATTTCCCTCCTCATTCATTACAATGTGCAATTGTCAGGCTAACAGCCCGTGAGCCCTCTCCATGCACCCGCACCCGACGCGCGCCATACTATTAAGGCACGTGTCAGGAAGAGGTTAATGTTTAGGTTTTAATTTGAACAAGTGATCAAATGAAAAAAAAAAGTGTAAAGCAAAGTGAAAAAAAAGTTTAATAAAAATAAAATTTAATACACAATAAAAGTCCCCTAAATGCCCCATATAGTCTAAAATTCTCAAAGACAATAAAAAGTGAAAATCATCGACAAAACATATTGGGTATCGCCATGTCCTTAACAACCCGTACAATAAAATAAATAAATAAATTTAAAATTAGATAAAAAACAGCAAAAATTCTTCAAAGAAGTTTTTATTCTGTAAAACAAGCCAAATATAAAAGCTATATAAATCAGAAATTGCCGAAACTACACTGTCCAATAGAACTAAGTATTCAGTATTCAGTGTGTAAAACACAAAAAAAGGTAAAAAATAAATTACAAAACCTTACCTTACCATAAAGTTGTACTAAAAATAGTTAATATTTGAAATATTGCCAGCGCCTTCTGAATTATGTACACACCGGTCTTTCAGCACAGTTAAGTCAGCCAAAGAACTAGTATCTGTAAATAAGAAGCAAGGTGGAGAAGCTTAAACCTCTTAACCTATTCCCATACTATAATGGTGCAGCATTGGGTATATGGAGATAGCTCATGGGCAGAACACCATTAACATTTTCTATTGGTGCACCACAAACTCATAAAAATTTGAATAAAAAATTATTAAAAATGTAAATGTTCTGTAATCACGTCCTGCAAGAATACTACTCCATACCACAAAAGCAAGATACCCACTATATTGAAGGACAAAATATGGGGGAGGGGGCCCTGGAATTCTGGACTTGATAACACACAGGCCTTCCAAAAGGGGACTCCTACTAACCCAAGCGGTATTCTAACCAGTAATACTCCTTCACTAGGACTAGGAATCCTCTTTTGGAAGACCTGCGTGTTAGCAAGTCCAGGATTCCAGGGGCCCCCCATATTTTGTCTTCCGATAGCGGCTTACTAAGACCACTATTGGGGTTCAGAAATATGGAGGTTTAAAATCCCCACTTTCTGGTGTCCCATGTAGCCTCCTGATCAATCACTGAAACGAATGAATTTGATAGATGAAGATTTGATAGATAATCTAGATGCACATTGTATTGTTTGGCTTTTCTGAATTCTACTACTCAATGCACCAAAGTATGAAAAAGTTATTAGCATTAGATTGTATTTTTATCTTTTAAAAATATATTAACACAATAAAACCTATATAAATTTGGTATTGCTGTGATTATGCCAACTCAAGGAATACAGGGGAGGTGTCATTTGGAATGAAAAGTGAAAGGCGTAAATACAGTACCCACAAGAAAATAGCGCAAATGAGTTTTTTCACCACATTTTGAATTTTTTCCCGCTTCTCAGTACACAGCAGTGAATATTAATAAAGTGTCACTGGAAAGTAAAATTTGTTACACAGCAACAAGCCCTGTACACAATAAAAGGTTTATGGATTTTTGAAGGTGGTAAGCAAAAAACAGAAACAAAAACAACAAAAAGGGACAAGTCGTTAAGGGGTTAAACAACTCAGAATCATGGGAAGAATAAGTAGTTTTAAAGTAATCAAAGGTGGCAAACCCCTCTTCTATTTAGCAAGTCTGGCAACTTTATTGAGACATTGTAAGGTTCATTATAACCCAAGGGGAAAAAGTGTATTGCGCCCAAAGAAACAAACTAAAGATTTTAGCATTTATTGAGGAAATTGGTCTACAGGACACTGGAGTTTGTTTAGGTTGGCGAATTCCTATCGACCTTTTTTAATAAATAAACAAAAGGTACAGAATCTATCCTAGAAGCAAAAGGACTTGTGAGGATATGAGATAATGTGTAAAATGGTCAAATATGTATAGAAAGGACAGCTTTGTAAGCCATAATAAATATTTTTTGCAAATGAATAGCCAGATGAGGGTCTGAGAGTTAAAGGGGTATTCTCGTCTGGGCATTCACATTCTGTTTCATTAATCTGCCATGTGTAAACATTTCTTCAATTAGATGTTATTAAAAAAATGTTCCTGTGTGAAGATAATTTCTCATAAATGTAGTCATATGGTCACTTAGAAACAAGACTGTGTCCTTGGATACGACCACCTCTGCTGGAAGGATCGCACAAAGAAATTTCAAGGAGTTACTGCGGGTCCCAGAGCCGTTCTGTGGTAATGATCGCTGAATCCAGGAGGTCAGGCAGGACTCAATAACGCAATAGGTCTGGCCACTGCTGCCAAAATGTGAGGTGGTCGTATCCGAGGAATCTCGTTTCTAAGGGACAACGTGACAACATTTATGAGAAATTATCTTCACACAGGAACATTTTTTTTAATAACATCAAATTGAAAAAATGTTTTTATGTGGCAAATGAATTAAATTAAATGTAAATGCACAGATGGGAATACCCCTTTAGTGGACATAAGAAAGAGTTGAGGAGGGTGATCAATTAGTGGACATAATTGTACATCCATAGAAAGAAAGATTGGAGGAGCACTCACCATAACAGGTCCAATGTTCTTCTTTAATTAGTAAACTTAGTACATCACAGCGGGAAGGGAGGACTAGCAGGACATCACAAAATAACAATGGCCGTTTGCATTACAATGCTTGTGATGCACACCTAAGCAAGAAGAAGCGTTAACACAAAACGGCCATTCCTGCGATTCCTCCTTTCCCTCTTTGATGTACTAACTTATTCATGTAAGTTTACTAAATAAAGAAGAACATTGAACCTGCTATGGTGAGTGCCACTCCAATCTTTCTTTCTATGGATTTATGGCTTGAACTTGCATAACTGTTTGTTGATCAGAGCACAACCAAAAGGTCAGTTGTTAAACACTTCTGTTGCTTATGCAAAACGACAATATGGCTGTATAAATGCTGGCAGTGGCCACTTTGCTTTCTTCCTTGTTTGAGGACAGCAGTGTACAGATGAATTACTGTCGTGTTAGAGAGTTTGCTGGGAGACCAAACAGAATAATATGGTTTAAAAACCACACAGGACGCCACAGATTTAAATAATAGCATTACCTATCTATTGTATGTGAGCAGTGTGGGGTTCCTAACACGTGTTCACACCTGTTCACAGAAGCAAAAGAAACCCAGGCATGCACAACTTCTGTGGATCCGGCACCTTTGCACATACTTGGACAACCCAAGCATTATAGAATAGTATGGACTCTGCACATGCGCTGTATGGAAACCCTGGAGTGACAACATACCTTGCCCAGGGTCCTGCCATGCACAACTCCTGAACAATGCATCCTATCTTTATGTGAGTAACTTTGCAGGGTGAAATGAGACCAGTTTTCTTCCACAGGTTTTTGACCATTGTGCTACCCGCTGGCAAATGTTATGCAGGTTAAATGTTCATAATTTTGTCCATTATGTTACAGATTTTTGTTTACAGGCGCCATCTAATGGCCAAAGTTAATAATTACTTACATTCTGTTTTCTCCACCCACTAGCAGATACAAAGGATTGTGGGTAGGAGAAGGGCAGTTCTCCTATAAAAGACCTATATTCATCCATCTTAACCCTTGTTGTAGTATAGCCGGTAAGGAGACTGTCTATAAGAATCTCTAGCTACTAGCAGTTATAGGGCCACTCTGTATAAACTTTGTTATATGAAGTGTAATGTATAGATCTGTAATTGCAAAGATAGGCCAAACCTCATGGTCGTACATGTTTGGTCCCAGACTGTATACGCATCAGCTTGTTTCCTGTTATATGCTAATCTTATGTATGGAACATGCTCCTGTTATTTTATTGTACTATTCTAATAGCTTGTACATTCCTGTTTTTCTTCAGTTTCACCCTAATACTACATCAGTTTAATAAAGCTACGGACTTTCAACCAGTCTCATTTGTTGAACTGTAGGAAGGCGTTTAACTGCCTGTCGAGCTCCGCATAGACCCCGGGGGTACGTGAAGTGGGGGCAGGACAGTATTCATAAGGTGCAGCAGATCGCATGGTCCCATGGTTATTTGCTTCTGTTAGGAAATTACATTATTACTTTCATTGGTACTTTGCCCTCTACATTCTTCGTTTACAAGTTGCTAAGCGACAGAACAGATGACAATTAACAAGTTAAATAGCAAATAACATTGTTACTTCAGCAATCACACATATCAGTGGTCATGAAAAAGATAGAAATAACTTTATAAAAACAAAAGGTTAAATTAAAAGCAGGTTTACCGTACATTTGGAGTATATACACTACCTAGAAAAGAAAGTCTGTTCTAGTTGCTCATGGGTAGCAACTTAAAAGTCAAGTCCTAGCCGTACCAACAGGACAATGTAGGCTTGATCTGTAGCAGATCTCTTTAAGACTTAACTTGGATAAGCTTTATTATTACAGGGGATGTTTTAGTGTGAGAGAACACGAATCTCCTGGATATTTTTATGTATACCTGGGATGAAAATAGTTTGAATGGGAAATTTCCATCAGCAGTGGAGGACAGGGGAAGGATGCAATACGTTGCATCCATCCTCCACTGCCTCTGCTGAGTGTATACTTCGTAAAGCAGGAGGAAAAAAAAAAAATCGGCTTTTTACGGCGGTCATTAAGGGTACTTCTTCTGACGCGTACGCCTTTCTACGGCGGCGCGCCAGAAGAAGATTTCGGGACACTGGGTCTCGCTGGTGCCGGTGTCGGGCTGTGATATCACAGTTTTTCCGATCCAGTGTGTCCCCTGTGGATCGGACACCCCCCCCGCTGAGCTTACCGGGGGAACCAATCCCTCCTGCCTCTGCCCCGGGTTCCGACGAGTGACCCGGGGCTGTCGGCTCCTCTCTGTGCCGGCTGTGCCGGCTGCTGGCAGGACCCGGCTGTGTGTAACTGAGCATGCTTGAATAAAGGCTTGAATAAGCGATCGGATGATCGCTTATTCAAGCCAAGAAGTAGAAAGTGTAAAAAAAGTTTAAAAAAAAATTAAATCTTTTTATAATATAATTAAATAAATAAAATAGTCCCATAATCTCCCCAGTAACACATAAAATGCAAATAAAGTAAATAAAACACAAAAACACGTACATATTTGGTATCACCACGTCCGTATTAATCTGTACAATAAATCTAAATCAATATTGAACCCGCTCGGTGAACTACGTTAAAAAAAAAACACCATCACAATGATACGACTGAAAAGAACAACTGTTTTCGCAAAAAATAAGCCCTCAACCAGATCTGACAACAGAAAAATACAGAAGTTATGGCCCTGAAAATTTGTCAATAGTAAAAACAATGCGATTTTCTCCAATATTGGTTTTGCTCAGGAAAATTTAGCAAAAATAAGAAAAACTATATAAATGAGGTGTCACCGCAATCGTAGTGAACCAGAGAATAAAGATAAAATATTATTTTTACGTTACGGTGAGCGGGGGAAAAAAAATGCTAACAATCCAAAATAAAAATTGATGATTTTGTTTGTGTCCCCCTTGAAATAGTTAATAAAATCTCATGAATAAGCTTTAGGCTCCCAAAATAAATTATCTATACATTGTATCTCATCCCGTACATAATAAGCCCTCATATGTTCGCATTACCAAAAAAAAAAATTATAGGTCGTACAATGTGACAATACAAATCTACTGTGAATGGCGCCTCCATTCATTCTATACTCGCCCATGCGCCTGTACAGCACTTTACCACCACATATGGGGTATCAGTACACTCAGGAGGAATTGGGCATCAAGCGTTGCAGTGCGTTTCATCATTTAATTTATTCTGAAAATGTCAGTTTTGGCCTAAATGAATGTATTTTCCAAAAAAATTCTATAGTTTCTAAATCGCAGGTCCATATTTTTTTAACCCATGTGAAACACTTAAAGGGTTAATAGACTTAATAGAAGTTGTTTTATATACGTTGAGGGGTGAAGTTTCTATAGTTGGGTAATTTATGAGGTTTTTTACTATTATTTAGGCCTCTCAAAGTCACTTGAAAGCTGACTTGTCCCTCAAAATGTGAGTTTTGGCAATTTTCATGAAAATAAGAAAAATTGCACCTAAAGTTCTGCGCCTCATAACATCCTAGAAAAATGACCGGAAGCATAAAATATCATCCCAACATAAAGCAGAGATTCTGTAAATGTTAATTATCAAACTTTTTGGGTAGTTTTACATCTTGTCTGGAAACCAGAACATTTCAAACTTGGAAAATGAAGAATTTTTACAAACTTTTGCCAAATTTTCACTTCACGCAAAACTTATCACTTAAATTTTATAACTAGCATGAAGTACAATGTGTCACGAGAAAACATTCTCAAAATCACCCAGATATGTTAAAGCGTTCCGAAGTTATAACCAATTATCGTGAGACATGTCAGATTTGAAAAATCGAGTCTGGTCATTGAGCTGAAAACTAGTGTCGGTGATAAGGGTTAATAAATCTACGGATTTTCACGCAGTCTCATTTGTTGAACTGTAGGAAGGCATTTAACTGCCTGTCGATCTCCGCATAGACCCCGGGGGTACGTGAAGTGGGGGCAGGACAACCATGTTTCCTTGAAAAGCATATATAATTGACTTATATAGCACAGCAATATAGATGGAGTTTATTTTTTGTGGCATGTACTGTATGCTGCTTCATGGTGTCTATCTATATAGTGCATATAAACATGGCCATTTAACACTTTTCCAATAAATAAAGGGCACAAAAAAATAAACATGGAGCCATAATATGGACCCAAGCATCCTTTTGCCTTATAGTTCTATCTGATGATCAGATTATTATGTTCCCTTTATTGTATATTACAATTTTATTATTTTTCCTTTTGATTATAATAACCATGCAAATTTATATTCAGGAAACAGACAATTTCCTATGTACTGTAAGAAAAACATTGATAATTTAGTACATCACATTTTCAAACACAAAAATTATTCATTTTATGCTTAAGTAAAAATGAAATTGATGGTACATGAAAATGGGTCCCATCATTACAGCTGAAAATAGCTCCAATCATCGTCTGGATCACTTTAGCTCATTTACCTTAGTTTTTAAATTCAACGAGCAGTATTTGTATTTAGAATCCTGTTATGTTGCTGAGCAACTAAACTATATTTTAGTTGCTCAGTTTGAAGTTATGAAGTTTCTTTTTAAGACTTCAGTGTACTTGGACTTTTTGCAGGAATGAGACATTTTTTACCTTTATACATTACTGAAAAACTTAGGGCTTGTTCACACCGGTATTATTTTTCATGTCCGTGGTTCAGTGATTTCCATAGATTCCTCTTAAAGCCATTGTTTTCAATTGGTGTTTTAGCTTACAGTTTAACTGATCCGTTGACCATAGAAAAAAATATGTAACCTGTCCTACTTTTTTCATAGATGGGGATCACGGAAGGCAACAAAAGTCTATGGGTCTGCAAAAAAAAAATTATAAAACATCCATTTTGTTCACTGATGAGGCCATCAGCGCCCACACTATGATGTCAGCAAGCAGCTATGAGCGACAACAGCATGCAGGAACACGGAGGCAGAGCATTGCAAGAAAAAAAGGCAAGTACAGAGGGTTTTTTTAAAGACTAGAGAATAAGCAGAGTTTTTTCAGCACATTTTTTGTGCTGAAAAACTCTGCTTATACTCAAGTATATATGGTATGTTGTGATGTAGGTTAACACCTTCCAGATCATGTTTCTTCCATGGTATCATGCAGAAAATCAACTGAAGTGTGATATAAATTAATTGTATAAAGTCACAGAAGCGGAGAAATCAGCAGTGAAGTCAAAGTCTCCCTCTCTCAGATAGAGATCATTTACCAGACAACAGAAAAGCCAGTTACTGAGGTCTATGGAAGGCAAGGCCAGTGACAGCGAAAGGGGACAATCTGAGGCAGGGACTTTCTGGATGATGCCACCACACTGGACAATCTGGAATGTGTTAACCTGCTTGACAATATACTTGCAGTGGTTTGTTAGGTTATTATCTACTGTCAAGTTTCCATTATCATGTTTTCACTAATTAAAAATATGTGACAAAGTTATGGGAAGAGTTTAAAATGCAGTTTTCTCACTTTTTAAAACTGATATTTGGATATATTGCATCCTTGTTAAAAGTAAGGATCCCCTGGTCTGTGCATAGTGAAATTCTAGGTCTGATGGATTCACCCCTCATTTCTAAAGAGAAAAAATACACTATTATATAAATTGCTATTTTTGAAGTTATAGCTCGGGAAATGATCACTGCCTCATTTTTGAAAAAAGGTTCTCACTCGCACAGAAGGTTAGAAAATGTTAAAACTTGTGGTTTTCCAGCAAAAGGAAAAATAATTAGTATTTAATAGGATTTGGGCTATATTTTCATGAAGTGAGTTTTTAACATATTCTCTTTTTTTTTCTTTAACACCTACGTACACATCAATGTTATAATTTGTTGTGGTGTGGTAATGTGTGTAGGGAAATAGATTACAGGTTGAGAGCTCTCTCCATACAGAGCTGGTGTCAACTGCATTACCGCTGGTACCGATCGCTGCATTGCAACCTGTTAAGTGCAGCATTGACCTATTAGAAGGCCAATAGGACTTCTAGACCTATCATGAGGTTTGATCTCTAAAAGTCTACCACTGAGATCAGTAATAGATATACAAAATAGAGAAAAACAGTACTATTGGAGTATAAAGTATCAGTGATCAGATAGGGTTAAAGTAACCTGGGGTTGTTGAATATTATATTATTGATTAGAGCTCCTAGGGTTGTAGTAACCTAGGGGGCCTGAAATAAAAGTATTTTTTAAAATGCAGTGACGGAAAATAGCGCCCAAATGTCTGCTTTTTTGCATTTTTTCCATCCATAAATACTAGAATAAAAAGTGTTCATAAAGACCCAAATTGATAAAAAAAAAAATAAAACACTAGCTCAAGTGTTGACACCTTACACAAGTCCGAATACTGAAGTATAAAAAACTTTTTAATTTTAGAATATGACAAAAAGCTAACACCACAGAACTGGTTTGTTAATGACACATGTATTACAAGCCATCTACTACTTTCCTCAATAAAACAAGAATTTGTGACAATTTTCATATAAAAATAATGCTAAAAACAAATTGTATATTCATGAATTGAGTACATGAATAGTAATGAAACCAACATATTTCTGTCCAGTGGTGACTATCCTTTTAGATAGATGTTTTCTCAATTAGGCCTGGGGCATGGATCATCAGTAAAAAGCAATCCTAAATGCTAGATATATTTTTCATATTGGGAAGCAATTATCTATAATTTACTACTTCTATTCTGTATTTAAGTAGGTTCTTTCTAGCCAACACAATAAAGAGTAATTATTCTTTGTATATTTGTGATGAACTGATAATTAGCATAGTTTTCTATTCATAAATGCAGAATAATTGCAATTCTAGAAGGACACATAAACACCTAGATGGCGAAGGATTAAAATAACCTATGGAAAAATAATTGCATTGTTGTCTACATCTACGTATTCTTCAGATATTCACAGAAATTTTAAAGATAAAGACACAGTCATTTGAAGTGAATTTCCAGTCTTTAACTCCATGAGTTCTATCTTGTTTATCAAAATGTTGCACAACTTTTGTTCAAATTTGTCTCAACGGTATTGGAGTAAAGCACTTTTAAAAACTGACTACACTGAACCAGCCTGATCATCAAAGTGAATAAGTCAGGTGATAACAGCTGGTTTCTAATGCTTGTTGGATAAACGCTGGGGTAAATCCCAAAGTAATTATGCTATGGTATACAGATATGTAAGACTTTAAAGGGAAGCCGTCACCACAAAACCATAAAATAAACCATCACCATTACCTTATACACTCACCGGTCACTTTATTAGGTACACATGTCCAACTGCTCGTTAACACTTAATTTCTAATCAGCCAATCACATGGCGGCAACTCAATGCATTTAGGCATGTAGACATGTTCAAGACAATCTCCTGCAGTTCAAACCGAGCATCAGTATGGGGAAGAAAGGTGATTTGAGTGCCTTTGAACGTGGCATGGTTGTTGGTGCCAGAAGGGCTGGTCTGAGTATTTCAGAAACTGCTGATCTACTGGGATTTTCACCCACAACCATCTCTAGGGTTTACAGAGAATGGTCCGAAAAAGAAAAAAAAAACAGCGAGCGGCAGTTCTGTGGGCAGAAATGCCTTGTTGATGCCAGAGGTCAGAGGAGAATGGGCAGACTGGTTCGAGCTGATAGAAAGGCAACAGTGACTCAAATCGCCACCCGTTACAACCAAGGTAGGCAGAAGAGCATCTCTGAATGCACAGTACGTAGAACTTTGAGGCAGATGGGCTACAGCAGCAGAAGACCACACCGGGTGCCACTCCTTTCAGCTAAGAACAGGAAACTGAGGCTACAATTTGCACATGCTCATCGAAATTGGACAGTAGAAGATTGGAAAAAACGTTGCCTGGTATGATGAGTCTCGATTTCTGCTGCAACATTCGGATGGTAGGGTCAGAATTTGGCGTCAACAACATGAAAGCATGGATCCATCCTGCCTTGTATCAACGGTTCAGGCTGGTGGTGGTGGTGTCATGGTGTGGGGAATATTTTCTTGGCACTCTTTGGGCCCCTTGGTACCAATTGAGCATCGTTGCAACGCCACAGCCTACCTGAGTATTGTTGCTGACCATGTCCATCCCTTTATGACCACAATGTACCCAACATCTGATGGCTACTTTCAGCAGGATAATGCGCCATGTCATAAAGCTGGAATCATCTCAGACTGGTTTCTTGAACATGACAATGAATTCCACTGTACTCAAATGGCCTCCACAGTCACCAGATCTCAATCCAATAGAGCATCTTTGGGATGTGGTGGAACGGGAGATTTGCATCATGGATGTGCAGCCGACAAATCTGCGGCAACTGTGTGATGCCATCATGTCAATATGGACCAAAATCTCTGAGGAATGCTTCCAGCACCTTGTTGAATCTATGCCACGAAGAATTGAGGCAGTTCTGAAGGCAAAAGGGGGTCCAACCCGTTACTAGCATGGTGTACCTAATAAAGTGGCCGGTGAGTGTAGGATAGTCTATTTGTGTTATAATGGTGTCTGGGTGTTTCCTCTATGTTGGGGCTTAAGCACAAAAAGTACTTGATAGTCTTCTTAGATGGAGGCAGGGAGATAGGCTCCCCTGCCTCCTCATAGCAACTGAGGCACCCATTCTTAATGATCCTGGCGCTCCCTGCACTGCTGCGACCGAGTGCACCATTTTTTTTATGCGCCTTTAACATGATGCAAGCGGCACACTTCTGTCGGACTTTGCATGTTAAATGTGGCACAAAAGAGGAATCATTCCTTTTTAGATCATATTCATCTTTAGGATTTAAGATTAAGCACTTTAATCATGAATGAATAAAAAATATAATGTCGCAAAAATTAAATTATCAGTCATTATCAGTCAGTATTAAATATAATTGTGGTAAGGTATACTTTGTATGTTTCTTTATATTTTTTTTTACATATTTTGTACAATATATACATATTTGAGTAAGATGGATCAGTAATACTGAGGACATAGGAGATTATTTAATCATATAACTGTACACATAACTAAGATTTTATTTTGTGTTAGGCTACATTCCCACTGCCGTATGGGGGGACGTATATACGTCCCCCATAGACGGCAATGTGCGCCCGACGCTGTGAGGGAGTGGTACCGTTCCGTAGCCAGGAGAAAGATAGGACATGTCCTATCTTTCCCTGGAATACGCCGCCGTGTCCATGTTTCTCTATGGAGAGGGCGGTGCATTGGTGAGGTGTTCATGTGTAGACGGGCCTTCGGCTTATCCTCCTGAGTTAAGTGTGCTACTGAAACAGCCCCAAGATGTGTGCGTCTCATGGCGGGATCATGTAACCCCGATACCACATGCGCCCAATAACTGATCACCAGGTTATTATCAGGTGGGTATGAGCTGTTTTACTTTTAACCCTGTGTCTGCCAGGATGACACTACCTCCAGACGAAGGCACCGTGCCAAAACATGTGTCGGGGTGTTTAGTCATGTGGGCAGAGGCATGTGGTTGAGGTAATATTCACTAAGTCTTGTATAAGGATAGGCGAATAGATTATAACGAAAGGGAATTTGTTTAGAATTTCAGGAACAAATTTATTTAGAATTTACGGTGATTCGTGGGAACAAATTTTTTTTTCCCCTTTATTAGAAAAATGCCCATGAGCGCAACCTGTTTCATGGGGCAGAGAACTCTGGGAGGAACACCCTCGATCACATGTGCAGACATGTAAGCCAATCAGCGACCTGCAGGCTTATGTGATGATATAGCCCTATAAAAACAGACAACAGCCATTTGCAATCCCGTCATTTCACACTGCATGTGCTGTCTCTAGCATCTAGCTGCTTGTACTCAGTAGCTGAGTGTCTGTTTTTAGGGATCTGTATACCCGAAATTTCAATTCTTTTTTGTTGTTAAAGTTGATATCAAGAAATCCGTGTCAAATCAACATAGTTGCTGGAATGATTTTTTTTCTCAAAGTCCAGGGTGTCAGTTTTTGGGGTTCTGTATTCCCCAAATTTCAATTCTTTTTTGTTGCTAAAGTGCCGCCACCTTCACACTTTGTCATTGTGCCACTCTGTGGCCTACCATGTTGCTGCCACTTCCAGAATTTGTCATTGTGCCACTCTGTAGGCTACCATGTTGCTGCCACCTCCAGAATTTGTCATGGCACCACTGTCTGCACATAATTTGTGATATTGATTTCCATAATACAGAACACAGAGCACATGTAAATATCCCATTTACTGGCCATCTCTGTTTTGGATCGACTCCTGTTGTTTTTGGGTTTAGCAATACTGATGATGTTATTTTCGATTTTGGCCATTCTTTTCCATTACGGCGTTAAATGCCAGGAAATAACTGTCATTATATATTGATAGATAGTACATATTGGGACGCGGTGATATCTAACATGTTTATGATTTTTAGTGTTTATTTATATTTATATCAGTTCTAGGGAAAGGGGGGTGATTTGAATTATGTTTTTTTACTTTACCTTTTTTTTTTAAATTTACTATTTTTTTATACCCCCTGTGTACTTCAAACCTTGGTTGTCTGACCCTACCATATACAGCCATACTACAGCTAATCTCCTACTGTTCAAACCTCCATCCCTTACTTCTGTTAAAAAATGAGGTTTAACCAATCAATGAAAAAAATCCTATTGACATCAATGTAAATTTTGTGTCGTCTGTTATGGTATGGTCAGGTATCCGTTATATATGTGTTTTTTTCAAACAGAGGAAAAGTACTGCAGCATCCGATATGGATAACAGATGCCTGCCTAAACTGAACATAATGGATGGCATAAAATTTACATTGATGTCAATCAGATTTTTAATAGATACGTTAAACCTCTATTCTTTACTTTTTCTAACAGATGTAAGGAACAGAGGTTTGAATAGTAGAGAGAACATAGCCTTACAGTTCTTCAGTGCCGTTGGTATTGGAAATAATAACTTTCCTTTCTTAACTTTGTCTTTGTAAGACAATTATAATTCATGCATTATGTACACTCAACGGCCACTTTATTAGGTACACCATGCTAGTAACGGGTTGGACCCCCTTTTGCCTTCAGAACTGCCTTAATTCTTCATGGCATAGATTCAACAAGGTACTGGAAGCATTCCTCAGAGATTTTGGTCCATATTGACATGATGGCATCACACAGTTGCCGCAGATTTGTCGGCTGCACATCCATGATGCGAATTTCCCGTTCCACCACATCTCAAAGATGCTCTATTGGATTGAGATCTGGTGACTGTGGAGGCCATTTGAGTACAGTGAACTCATTGTCATGTTCAACAAACCAGTCTGAGATGATTCCAGCTTTATGACATGGCGCATTATCCTGCTGAAAGTAGCCATCAGATGTTGGGTACATTGTGGTCATAAAGGGATGGACATGGTCAGCAACAATACTCAGGTAGGCTGTGGCGTTGCAACGATGCTCAATTGGTACCAAGGGGCCCAAAGAGTGCCAAGAAAATATTCCCCACACCATGACACCACCACCACCAGCCTGAACCGTTGATACAAGGCAGGATGGATCCATGCTTTCATGTTGTTGACGCCAAATTCTGACCCTACCATCCGAATGTTGCAGCAGAAATCAAGACTCATCATACCAGGCAACGTTTTTTCCAATCTTCTACTGTCCAATTTCGATGAGCATGTGCAAATTGTAGCCTCAGTTTCCTGTTCTTAGCTGAAAGGAGTGGCACCCGGTGTGGTCTTCTGCTGCTGTAGCCCATCTGTCTCAAAGTTCGACGTACTGTGCATTCAGAGATGCTCTTCTGCCTACCTTGGTTGTAACGGGTGGCGATTTGAGTCACTGTTGCCTTTCTATCAGCTCGAACCAGTCTGCCCATTCTCCTCTGACCTCTGGCATCAACAAGGCATTTCCGCCCACAGAACTGCCGCTCACTGGATGTTTTTTCTTTTTCGGACCATTCTCTGTAAACCCTAGAGATGGTTGTGCGTGAAAATCCAAGTAGATCAGCAGTTTGTGAAATACTCAGACCAGCCCTACTGGCACCAACAACCATGCCACGTTCAAAGGCACTCAAATCACCTTTCTTCCCCATACTGATGCTCGGTTTGAACTGCAGGAGATTGTCTTGACCATGTCTACATGCCTAAATGCACCGAGTTGCCGCCATGTGATTGGCTGATTAGAAATTAAGTGTTAACGAACAGTTGGACTGGTGTACCTAATAAAGTGGCCGGTGAGTGTATACATAGTTAATAGTTCCCTTGTGTTTTAAAATCATTGTATAATATTATTTCATAATTCCCTAAAATGCTGAATTCAACTTACTCTCCAATATTTATCTCTGGATAACTTATTGAAGCTTTTTTCTGCCTTGTACTGATAACCTGTATATACAAACATCTATGAACTTTCATAAGTCTTTTAAGAATAAATTGAATAAAAATTTTTGGGCAACATTATATTTAAATACTATGAATTTGTAATTACCCAACATCAAACAAAGCAATTTTATGCTTACTAGAAACGATTTTGCTGCTGCTGCTTTCTGACCTGTCCTTATTCAAGTAAACCGTGCAAGGTCAATTCATTTCTTCACAAAACAGCATGTTATCAGAGAAAAATAATCAGATTAACAATGTGTTCGAAAATGTGAGCTATCAGCAGGAAAGAGCTGCAATGCAGAAGCACAGTGGGAGATCGACAGAGAAGGAATGAAATCTCACTGAGCAGGGAGATTGTACACCAAGGTGCCCCAGTAACTTCCTTATCATAAAGGAGGATATCTGTAAATAATCGTAAATAACGGATGTAATCCCTACAAAATATCACATACAAAAAGCTGGATTCAATAATCACATAAATTTGGTATGAATTGTATACATCATGTCTTTCTTTTGGAAAAAGACAGTTTTACTATAAAAAATATTTGGCAAAGTGTACATTATTCTCTATGGGTAGATGGGGGAGCCAAACACAGGGCTCCTGATAACAGGTCCCCTTCAAGACATAGGCCCAATAATGTTTCAGAGTTATTGGATTCTGACTTGCGTCGCTTTATATGGTTATAACTTTTGAACACTGTTACTTCATTTTAGTTGTAAATTTTGGCTAAAAAGTTTTGCGTTTATTTACAAAAAAAAAGAAAAAATGATAAATTTTTTGAAAAATTTGCCATTTTTGAATTTCGAAATCATTGCGTTTTCAGGCAGATAGATTTACCACCTAAATAAATTGCTGAATAACATTTCCCATTTGTTTACTTTACATTTTCATAATTTTTGAAATGTCTGGATAATTTATTTTGATGTCGCGCGACTTACAAATCGAATATCGATTTTCCCGGATTTTCAGAATTGACTATTTTGGGGATAAATACAGTTTTGAATGAAATTTTACATATTTTGCATCAAAGCCCCCTATATAATCTACCCATTTTCAAATCTGCACCCCTCAAACTATAAGAAACAGCTTTTATGAAGATCGTTAACCCCTTGAGATCTTCATAGTAATTGAATCAAAATGGAGGTCAATTGTGCCGGTTATACGTTCATTTAGCCCTAGAATTTACACATTTCCAAAATATAAAAAGAGAAAACCCACCATACAATTTGTTCTATAACTTCTCCCGAGTACAGAGACCCCCAACTTGTGGTTGTTTCTTATTTCATGGGCGCACAGCGAGGCGCAGAAGTGAAGGAGCAATTTCATCCTATTACAGAAACCCCCCACATGTGGCCGCTACTTGTTTTATGGGCGCACAGTGAGGTGCAGAAGGGAAGGAGTGTTCTGCAGCTGCCAGGATTTTAGTTTCCTCATTGGCCCCTTTTGTAAGCTATAAAATTTTAGCTTTTTCGTTATTGGGGTCATGTGACAGCATTTTTTTTGCGGGATGAGATGCTTTTTCCAGTGTTACCATTTTGGGGTTGGTATCCCCATTTATTTTTGAGGGCAGGAGTAGAAAAATCAATTCTTTCTTTTTTTTTTTTTTTTTGGTGTGCACCGTTTAGCCTAATAATCATGATTACGGGGATACCATACATGAATATTTTTTCTTTCGTTTTACTAAATTTGTCAAATAAATCCTAATGTGGGGAAAAAATCTATCACTTTTTTATTGCCGTCTTCCAAGTGGCATAACATTTTTACTTTTTTTGGCTATGGAGCTGGTTGATGGCTTTTTTTTTGGGGGGGGGGGATACTGTACTTTGCACCAGTATCATTCTAGTGTTATTTTGATGACTTTTTATAGCATTTTTTGTGGGATTGAATAGGTAAAAATCATAATTTTAGGAGGGCTTATAATATAATATAATAACTACTTACGATTATTCTACGGGTTGTTCCGGACGCTGTGATAAAAATATATGTGAGGTTTGTGTTATGATTTAGAGCTTTTTTTTGCGTTATATGTCTCTTTATATGTTTTGGGGCTTTTGGGCATTTTTATTGATTTTTTTATTTTTTATTGTATAACTTTTTTTTTTTTTTACTTTTTCACTTTTTCCAGCATGGGACATGAACAAGCAATCATCTGATTGCTTGATTATGATAATACTCTACAATACTCATGTATTGCAGGGTATAAGCAGTGTCAGCCTAAGCACATGCATAGGCTGGTACTGTGCCAGTAAGATGACGTCATAGACGCCATCTTACTAGCAGTTCTTCCAGATCAGACCCCAGCAACAATCGGCGCCCCCAAAAACGGTTCGGGGGGTGATCATGGGGGAAAGACCCCACAGAGACATGTTAGATACCGCGGTCGCACTGACTGCGGCATTTAACGGATTAAGCAGCAGCGATCGGAGCCCACTCCGATCGCAGGTGTTACACTGGGGTGTAGGCTATACGTTACTGCCAGCACCCCATGTTTTCCGATGGCGATTCGGCTCAGATCTGAGCTGAACCGGCATCGGCTCTGTGTCCGATATATCGGACGCTGAGCGCTAAGTCACTGCACTCAGCGTCCGATATATCGGACCCAGAGCGGGAAGGGGTTAATTCTTTTTATTAAAAATGTTTTATTCAATGTTTTTAACTTTTTAAATTTACTTTTACAGGTTGGCGTGAGCAAGCGATCCACTGATCGCTTGTTCAAGCTCTTCTTCACCTTACACAGTTCCCGAACAGTGGGGAAGAGTTTCTTCAGATTTCATCTGCGTTTACTCTGTCTCGCTTGTGATCGGGAATGTGCACCAGGTATTATTAATTGTGCACATACAATTGGAAACTCATCCCCACTATTTATAAATGTAATTCAAGCTGTATGAATGAAGCCATCGGGAACCTAAGTGTGTCCACTAACCCTAAGCCAACTAAACCTAGCCAGACTAACCATAAGCTACTGACCCACAAACATATACAGGGCCTTCAATAATTAAAGGGTTTGTCCGTGCTGGGGGGCATCAAAACCAGAAAGCAGTTGTACATACCCCTCTGTGGTGCTCCGGTCCAGCGCTGTGCTTCCTATCACCCTCTGGTCGGTATGTATACAGAGGCACGGCAGTGACGTCACAACCAGAGTGTCAGGTGCTGCAGGTCCTAGGGGTGGTCAGTGTAATGCTTACACAGGATGCAGGCAGAGGCTACAGAAGGAGCGCGATGTGGTTAAGATTTCACTGCTGCACTTGTATACATACCGGGGGTGATGGGAGGCACACCGCTGGAGCGAAGCACCAGAAGGTTGTAAGTACAACTTTTGTTCTTATTTTCACATCTTCCCCACTCCACTGGTAAAAAAAAAATATAAAAGTCTGGAGAACCCCTTTAAAGTTTTTTTTATGTTTAGCAATGTGTCTACATACATTATATAGACTTGTATAAAAACACATGAGTACATAAAACAGAACTAAAACCAAGCTCAGTGTATTGAGTGTAGAATTGTAAGCTGAGGGTAATACCAGCACACATGACGTCTTTGCGATTTCTCTTTCATCTTCTTTTATCTGGATCTATGAAAAAACAAATAGTCTGCAAAAAAACAGGTACAGATTGTGGCTCTTGCCTAAATTAACGATTCATTTTCCTTTCAACTTGTTATTATTACGTTTCCACATAATAAAACAGAACAAAGGTATCATTTAAATAGACAATTGTAGAAATAGCAAGCAAGTGGGTCAGTTCAATAACTAGGTCTTAAAGGGTTATTCCCATGAAGACAAGAATCTTAAATATACTTAGGATAACAAAGTAACACATAAATACAGTATTTAACAGATATAATTCCAACCTGTCTTTATCAGTCCTGGTGTTTATATTTTGGTTTTCCCTGGATACACCATTAACTCTTGATTATGGTTACACATATTCCTCCTCTACCATAAATAGCTTCTTTTGTACGGCAGGAGGCAGAGACCACAACAGACAGAAGTGTTTCCTGTCCAGCAGCCACATAAGAGACATCAGCAGCTCTACAAACTATAGGGAATATCAAGTCTTGATCTGAGGGGAGGATGGAGCATAGCAGTGCTGACTGTTTGTTATTGTTTAGGGGAGGTAGCAGTGCTGAGAGTGTCATCATTTCTTATATCCATCTCATGACTCTGATCAGTCTCATCTCTCTTTTTCTCATCTCTCATCTCTCATCTCTCTTTTTTGTCAGATATTAGTAGAATCTTCAGAAGCTAAACCCAGTACCCTGATAATCATAGCATAGAGGAATCTGTTCAACCAGTGTCTGCTCAACTAGTCCCTGACCACACTGATGAATCTTACACTAACCATCATTGAGTGATAGGAGCGAAAACAGCAATAAAACTAGTAAAATTGCAAAATAAGGGATTCAAAATGATCTTTATTGTGTAAACACCACTAGGGCAAACCCTTAAAAGGATACATCACAAAACATCAATAAAACTCCCCTCCACACTACACTAACCCACCATTGAGACTTGACGAATCTATGTTTTTATATAAGACTGAGATAATCTATGTTTCAATGTGAGCTTCCAAGAATCACAAGATCTTGGGCGCTGACAACGTGAGTATCCTCTTTGAGCCAATAGAGAGGGTTATGATGTTATGATACCAGTGATGCTCCATTTAGAGTATAAAAGATCTGACACAGAAAACAAAGTCATTTTGTTTGATGTTTTCGGTGGCAGCTAAGAACTTGCTGCACTGTATCTGCTATACTCTTAACAGCTTGGCTCAACTGGACTGCCTTTTCCCATATTAACTATGGAGCCATTCAGAAGTCCTGCAATGTACTTTTATAATGTGTGCAGAGCCTGGATATTTCTTTATTTACATGTCTGAGCTATACTGAATAGGTGGAGATAATTAACACTCTGTTCCTTCCTCCATTTACGCTGTGACTCACAACTCATCCCTCTCCCTGGCTCAACCATGTGCAGATTACAAGAAATAGATGAAAGGGGTGCAGTGAACAGACTGGGCAAGTAGTGAATAATTTCTGCAGATGTTTTTGTTGCCAGAACTACTGCTACTATTTAACTAGCCAAACACCTTGTTTGGCTAGTGCTCCATACTGTGGCCTGAAAGATTTCCTAGTAGGAATGCCACAAAACTGGTACACTGCAGGTTATAACTAAAAGTATGAAAAAAAAAGATTCTATGTCCTTCGACCTAATGTTTGTGTTGCTGACCCTAATTTATGGTCTTGTTCTTTATTTAAATACATTTTAAAAACACAGCATTTTTTATTAGTAAAAACCACACAAGAAAAAAAGACACTAGATGCATAACATGTTATAAATTAATATGGGATTCAAATAGTTAAACTGGATAAATCTGATATTAGCAAGAACCACACTAGAAAAACCAGACACAAAATTCATAACACGCTATAAATTAATATGGAATTCAAGTTGTTGAATGAATAAATCAATAAATCTTACATTTGCAATTGTATCTTTAAAATTCAACTCATTGCAAAAAAAATATTTTGGATAGTAAATAATTTTTATTAATCCCTTCTTTTATAATATAAAATGTGTATATTGCCTGAAAGATTGCATATAAAAGATTTATAGATTGTTGGGTCAACAGAAATTAAGTTTTAAAAATATTTTTTAAATTTAGATTCTTGTCCTTAGCAACTTATCCTGGTAACAAATTTATTTAAAAAGACATTTTTTTTCTTTCCTGTTTCAACCCCCTGTTCTTCTTTGACCTCCCTTGTCCTTTAGGCTTTGTGACCTCTTTTTTCTTAACTGCTTAATTTTTGTTTGTAAATTTTGGAAAATCAATAAACTGAATTAAACATAAAATTATATGGTACACAGCTTTCAATATTTGTATCACAATTGCCTTTTACGTATCCAAATATTACTTAGGTAAAGTTGTAAAATATATTTTACAGGTCTTTATATTCCAGTAAAATGTACAATAACCTGGTTCAGGGAATTTATTACATTATAATTTAACTATACTGAGGTTGCACATAATTATTTACATATCTAAAACAGTACTTAAAAGCTTCACTAGTTTTAATAAGAGCAATAAAGCAAAGCTGTTACATTACTGGAATTCTTTCTTTTTTTGTATCGCGCAACTTCTCATTATGGAATAGCAATCTATTAAGAAAAGCTATTTCACAACACAATTAAAGTTAATCAAAATCTGTTGTTCATGCTGTTATAGTCATTGAAATATTTTAGGATCTTGGATTTTGTAACAGGATATTGATCTATATTACAATCTTTTCACTCTAACTTATGGTAAGGCCCTGAACATATGGTCTACACAACTAGAAAAATGGCTGTAAAAAATATTAGAAATAATATATTTCATGTAAGTCCAAAAAGTGCAAACTAGTCAAGATTTTCCTAAAATAGGCTTCCGGTTCCGGCCCCACCATGTGAAGCAGCGAGGAAAGGGAGCTCCGCCACCCGAATCCCAGCAACACACCACAGCCAGCTCAATCACCCGGAATCGGGAGACATAGTAGGCAAGGCTGACAACTGCACACCCAGCAGCCCAGAAAGGTGAGCGGACGGGAGCACGGAGCAGCGGCGGCGTTGAGAAAAGGAGCGCACAGGGGAACACGTGGCAGCCATTAACAGCGCGACAGAAACAGAAGCTGACGGCAGCGGGGCCCGCTAGTATCATCCTTTCTCTTCACAGCACGTGCTAGTCTCAGGCACGCGGAAGCTACCGGAGCTGCCGATCGTGGGAGCATAGCAGGCCAGAAGCAAAAGGCTGGAGGGTGAACGTGGAGGCACGAGCGCCATAGCGTGGAACATCAGGGCAGCAGAGAAAGGAGGCAGCCCATCCCCCTGCAAATGGTAAACCCAGCAGACACTGCGATTTATTAAACACAGCGCTCCGAATTGTTAAAAGACCTGAATCACAGATTTGGCTCTATGCAACTTAACATCAGAAGGCACTATAAGACCCAATAATGCCGCTCCCTCACACCCAAGTACGGGCACAGGGGGGAGACGTATCCGAAGACGACTTTGGAGAATCAGATACAAGCTCACAGCCCCAAGCCAAAGCCCCTATAAACTATAAGAAGCTGGCTAAGGAGGTAGCAAAGAAAATAGCTCCTAGTATACAGGAGACAGTCTCTAATGCGATTGAAGATACACTACAAACCTTACAAATGGAGATAGACTCTCATGCTAATCAATTAGATGAAGCGGAAAGGCGCATCTCCGCTCTGGAAGATGACTTGGCGACGGCTTTAACAAAAATAACAGCAGCCACGACAGAATCAGCTAGAATGGCGGATAAGATAGAAGACCTTGAAAACAGGTCACGCAGGAGCAATATACGCCTGGTGGGATTACCTGAGAGGATCGCTCCACAGCAACTTTATAAAGTTTTCTCAGAACAGCTGCCACAGCTACTAGGGCTCCATGGCCCATTAAAAGTCGAGCGAACCCACAGAATTGGCCCTCCCAGAGAAATACGCCCTCCATCATCCCAACAGTCAGGAGGGGAAGAACGCCCAAGGCAGGCGATCGCAAAATATCTGGATTACTCGGACAAAGAGGCCATTCTGAGGGCATACAGGCGCATGAGAGAACCTCTAATAATAGAGAATACAAAGATCCTGATTTTTGCGGATTATTCAGCAGAACTCACCAGGAAACGGCGAGCATTTACCCCATTATGTTCAGAACTTTTCAGACGACAATGGAAATGACAGCTACTATATCCTGCTCTTCTCAAAGTGATATATCCAGATGGCTCCACACACACATTCACTGATCCAAGACTGGCGGAAGCGGCGCTAACAAAATCACCTAGTGGAAACAGACCCTCAGAGACTCAGAAGGCCCCTGCTCCACCCACTAGCCCCGGATCAAGACCATCATCTTCAGACAAGAGTGGGGGAAAACCTCAGCGGTCCATCAGACAACAAAGATAAGTAAAGACAAAAGAAAAGCAGGAAAGCCAAAGATTCTGTGAGTGACTATGTTACACAGCAAAATGGGATTGTGTTTTAAGAAGTAAGGGTGAATTGGCTAAAGAGATTTGGGATGATTAAGGGTGGGTAGTCTTCCTAGCATGGCGGAATAAGGGGAAGTTTAAAAAAAAAGGTATATGTGCTATCCATGTCAGAAATTTTAAATGGATGTTATTTTACTGATGTGTATGTTACAGTTAATTGAACAGTTTTTTATGGTAATCTTATGTTCAGTAATATGTTGTTATATGTTTGGCCTAACAAAAGGGGAGCAGAACGAAACTAAATATGCAAGGAATAGTCAGCAAAAAATGTCATGTCTTAAAAAACAATGTCCTTAAAAATAATATCCTGGAATGTCAAGGGCCTTAGGTCCCCACAGAAACGTTCAATGGTATTGAGACACTTGAAGAGCCTCCATGTAGATGTGGCCATGCTACAGGAATCCCATCTTATGGAGACAGAAACTAAATTTATGAAACGCCTGTGGGTGGCCGAGGCCATTGGATATTCGGAATCCAGTAGAAGGGGCTGTGTACTTATGTTAATTAATAAAAAGTCAGCAATAACGTGAGGTCCCATACAATATCGGAGGACAGGAGAATTTTGCATGTGATCCTAGATACTCCGACAGGAGAATTAAGTATGTATAATGTCTATGCCCCTAATCTAGAACAGCAACAATTCTACACGAATCTAATAACACACCTAGCATTGGACTCTTCACCACAGATAGTGGTATCAGGGGATTTCAATCAGTTGATGCACATCAGAGAAGACAGGTCACAACATCTTAGTGGTAATCACCCGCAAACAGAAACTGACTTAGCATAGATGTCATCAGACTTGGGACTGGTTGATGCTTGGAGGTATATGCACCCGGAAGGGAGGGAGTATTCTTTTTACTCAGACGCACATCAATCCTGGTCACGTATAGACTACCATCTTGTAAGCACTACTCTCAGAGATAAGATCATACAGACAGATATAGAAGCTATGGCCATCTCGGACCATACACCAATAACCCTATCCTTAAGGCTAACCAATGAGCCAGGAACAGACTATATTTGGCGCTTCCCATCCTATATGGCGCAAGATGAGGAATTTTTACAACACTTGAGGGGATGGTGGATAGAATACAAGTTTTATCATTCAGAAACCAGAGACAACCCAGCTATTTACTGGGAGGCTGCGAAAGTAGTCATTAGAGACCAGATAATGCATTACATGGGGCGGATCAAAAAAAGATCCAAAAAACTGTTTAATGACAGCACTAGGAAACTCCAAGCGGCATACAAAACATACCAGGCATCACCCTCGCCCACAAACTTAGAACACTGGAAAACAGCTAAGACTAATTACGAAGCACTGCTTGAACGACAAGACCATTACAAACAGACCAACATGAAAGCGCATCTTTTTAGATTTGGAAATAAATCAGGCCGAGTGTTAGCGAACCTGGCAAAAGGTCAAAGACCGGTGACACATATTCCTAAATTAAGAAACGAGCATGGCCAATTACAAAATGACCCAACGAAGGTATTAAATGTCTTCCGCCAATTTTATTCAGAACTATATACGGACCCCGACCAGTATGACAGAGCAAATGGTGATGCATATTTGTCCCGGCTGTCACTGCCTAAACTTACTCTAGAACAAAAAGAAATGCTTAACCCCTTCGCGATAAATACATCAAAAAGTGAAATTTTACCCTTGGACCCATTTACTTTTAAAGAATTGGCGGAAATGAAAACATTTGGCCTTAATATAGCCAAAGACCACATAAAATATTTAGGAATAAAAATAGGCACCACATCTTCATCTCTTTACAAATTAAATTATCCCCCGATATTCCATAAAATAAAAAATGAACTGACAAGATGGCAGGCATTGCCACTGAATATATCAGGTAGAGTGCAGCTGATAAAAATGATCAGTTTTGCCAGACTCCTTTACCCCATGCAGACCTTACCGTTATTGCTAAAAACTTCAGATGTGCGAGAGCTAAATAAGACATTCACTTCCTTCATATGGCAAGGGAAAAGACCCCGTATAGCACTGCAGAGACTAATAGCTAGAAAGCAGAGTGGAGGGCTGAACTTTCCAGACGTCAGGCGATATAATTTGGCGTGTCTGACTAGACATTTGATTGATTGGATAAATTCAACCAACTATTATTCCAACACCGGACTAGAACAGGCGATGTTGGGAAGATGTAGCCTGGTGGCAACCCTTCACATGCCCTATGGCAAGTTACCACCGATGGCTAGACAATCCCTGCTGCTGAAAGACACAATTGCAACGTGGAAGATATTACGCAAGAGATATAAACTCTCTTATCAGTTCTCAAAGCACCTCACATTATGGAACAATCCGGAATTCACAGCAGGGATGGTCAGCAGATTGTTTGTGCCATGGCAAAATAAAGGGATAATTCAAATCCAACAAGTGCTACACCCTACTGAACCTCGGTTAAAGTCTCTAGGTGAGATAACAGCGGAGTTTGATATACCCCCAAGGCAGGAGTTCCAGTATGCACAGTTGCAGGCATTTTGCACTTCCAAATTACGAAACCTAGCTAGTGAGATCATGACAAATAAATCTGACACGGTGGTGGGGGGTCCAAACACTAGACGCTCCATTTCCCTTTTATATATTTTATTGGAACAAAGAGGAGGTGATTCAGGGGAACACTTGAATTTTCCATACTGGGAGAGGAAGTTGAGGGCCAATGAAGTATCGTCAAGAATTCTAAAAGGATGGCTGACAGTGCGAAAACATGTGGTTAGTGAAAAGTGGAGGGAAACTTTTTTAAACTGATGCACTCAGCCACTTATGCTTTTAATATACCAGCATCGGAGTCCCGTCCAGACAGAATAACTGAATGTCCTAAATGCAAATTGCCAATGGTAGACCTGTATCACTCAATATGGACATGCCCCATAGTGCAATCTTTCTGGAAGTCCTTCCAAACATTTATCACGTCCCATTACAATATCACGATTCCCCTACAACCGTTGGCCCCCGTCTTCCACTCTGTAATACCCCAGGGAGAGGAGGAAGAGGAGGAGATAGAGGTCATGATATCCCCGATTCTTCATATACTCATGTTGATTGCAAAAAGATGCTTATTGAACCATTGGTTGGAATCGGAACTTCCATCGATGGAGGAAATAGTAATTCAAGCAAAATTATACTTAAACATAGATAGGATGGAGGCAGAAAAGAAGGGAGTAAAACAGATCAAAAAATTATTTCGTAAATGGCGTAAATTTGTAGTAAATCATTTATCTTCTGACGAAATACAGGACCTCATGAAAAAACTTAAAAACTCAGAATGGTATTTGACAGGAGACTTGCGAGGAACTCTAGGTAGACTTAAAGTTTAATTAGGGACAAAAGCGACATAGGTGTACAGGACATACTGACTGACATCACGCAACTATAATATTCGGAAGCTACTTCCCTTTGGCCTAAGTTATTTATAAGGTTGAGTATGTTCTGTTTGTATTTTTGTTTCTTCGTGTTTCCCACAACAAGCGGGACAAGAGACTTAATGGTGCGTAATGCACCTTGAGAAAAAAATTGAAAAATGGAAGGGAAGGGAAATGGGTATATGAATGAACGGATTGCTGACAGAAAATTCGAAAACAATGTAATTAAATTGTCATTCATGTAAAATGGACCTTTCTTTTTGCTTAATGTAATCTGTTATCATGTGCATGACCTAATTTCCCAATAAAAAAAGTTTAAAAAAAAAAGATTTTCCTAAAATAAATATTACAGATTATCAGTACAGACAGTCTTCGGGTTACATACAAGATAGGGTCTGTAGGTTTGTTCTTAAGTTGAATTTGTATGTAAGTCGGAACTGTATATTTCATCATTGTAATCCCAGCCAGAACTTTTTTGGTCTGTGTGACAATTGGATTTTAAAAATGTTGGGTTGTCATAAGAATCAGGATTAACACTAATGCTTCATTACAGACACCTTTGATAACTCTTACAGCTGATCAATGTAGCCTAGGACTAAAGCACAATAAATTACCAATATCCAGGGGTCCGTTTGTAACTAGGTGTCGTATGTAAGTCGAGTGTTCTTAAGTAGGGGACCACCTGTACTATGTTACTGAAAAATGAGTCGTTTACCAAGATGCAAATGTATCCTATGTTTGTTAAAGTTTTCAAAAAAGTGCAGGTGGCTTTGTACTTAAGCTTTTTCCCATGTTAAACAGGCTGCCTATTTTATAATTTTTTTTTAATACAACCTTCTATGTTTTCTAGAGCAATAACACTTGCTCTAGAGGACCTGACCTTCCCATTAAATACCCAATTATTTAAATAGGCACTGTGCAAGGTGACCTTCAAACGAATGTGCTCAGAAAAGGGAAAAAGTTATGGTCAGATTGCACGGCTTAACACAATGGCAAAATGGCAAAGTCTACTGAGTGAGCTCAAAGAAATCACACCAAAACAAAGTATGGTATAATATCTCAATCTCTGTGGAGAAGTGATGCCATCCAAGGCAAGATGTGAGATGCTTTATTTGTGTCACAAAGTATTATATAGAAACCTTCAGTGGGGCAGGACCTGTGCTTGGTTACTTAGGGATAAAGAAGCAATGTCTATAATCCATTGGTTGGTAATAATTACATAGGCATCACAGACACAAAGGCTCCATTTTCCATGGAGTGGATAGTATCGTAAATCCCTCTTGACAGATGTAAACATTGGCTGAGGGGGTCTGGCATTCCTTTGTTTCAGAGGAGTGGACTTTGATTAGCTTCATCCATAGTCATATGTCCTCTTTGTTTCAGCATTCAGCCAGCATATACAAAATCAAAACATTCTCATTAAATATATTACAATACTTCACAATGGATGTGGATCACAGAATACAACAGAAGTATTTGGGTCCGCATAAAAAAACAGATGAAACATCAATTTTTTTTCATTGATGAGGTTACAAAACCAGGTGTGATGTTTTCAAAGCAATGTTAAACCTTAATTTTTTTTGTGGACAGAGACACAAAACGGATGCATCATGGAGACAAAACGGAAGAAAAACAGACTCAACAAAGCAAAAAAGAACATATGTGCAAATGAAGTTGAGTACCAACGCCAATGTGAAAGAGCTAGAGATGGGCGAATTTTTCAGAAATAACAATAGGCCAATTCTTAAGACTGTGGAGGATATGTTCCAGTGATTAAATTTTCGAACAACAAGCCACCGATATGTGGCAAAGATTCCAAGAAAGAGGGTATTCTAATAGAACAATTAGGAAAGCGTACAGAAGGGCAAAATTTACAAAATGAAAATCTTTACTCTGTCCAAACAAGATCAAACCAGCACAACAGAATAACACCAAAATTATTATTACATATCATAATAACTGGGAAGAAACAACGAGGGTTATTAAACAATTTTGGCCCATTCTAAAAACTGACCTAGCTTTGAAAAATTGCATATCCCCTGTTCCTTTGAACCCAGCCAGAAGATCAAAGAACTTAGGTGATATGCTTGTTCATAGCCACTATGTTCCAGAAATCCAAAACACCTTTGGGAATCAAGGTCCATAATGGGGATGTTTCCCCCGACAAGCCTGACAAGGTAACGTCTGTGCCAGCTCGAAAGGACTGAGCTGAGGGCCAATATCCCACTATAACGTCAAAGAGTTCACTATGATTTCTTGATATCAACTTTGGCAACAAAAAAGAATTGAAATTTGGGGAATGCAGAACCCCAAAAACTGACACCCTGGACTTTGAGAAAAAAATCACTCCAGCAATTATGTTGATTTGACACGGATTTCTTGAAATCAAGTTAAGCGACAAAAAAGAATTGAAATTTGGGGTATACAGATCCCCCAAATGGACACCCTGACCTTTGAGCAAAAATAACTCCATCAGCTACTGAGTGCAAGCAGCTAGACCATAGAGACAGCCTATGCAGTGTGAAATGACAGGATTGCAAATGGCGGTCTGTTTTTATAGGGCTGTGATATCACATAAGCCTGCCGGTCACTGATTGGCTTACAGATCTGCACATGTGATCGAGGGTGTTCCTTTCTTCTTCCCAGAGTTCTCTGCCCCATGTAACATGTTGTGTTCGCGGCCATTTTGCTTATAAATGGGGGGGATTGTTCCCATGAATCACCGTAAACTTCAGATTCATGCAGAACCAAAGTTTTCCTGAAATTCTAAACAAATTCTACTTCCTTAGAATTGATTTGCCCATCTCTAGAAAGAGCCCTTAGGTCTGCATATTACCTGAGCTAAATAAGGGCTTTTAATATTCATATGAAGAGAATAATCCCATAAGACCAGATTTACAAGTCTTACACGCTGAGGAAAGTTTTTTTATATCTAGGAATTCATGTTTGAAAAGATAAATTTAATTACTTTAGCTTGGAAAGTGAACCATTATTTAATAAAATCAGGAAGAACATTAAAACTTAGACAAAATTACCATTAGGGATCTTGGAGAGATTTGCCCTGGTAAAAATGACTTTAGTTCCAAAATTACTGTTCTTTTTATTTCAATCTCCAATTTGATTAATAAAATCTTAAATCCAATAAATCAGTAAAGACTGAAATGGAAAAGGACTCAGATTAAAATACATCTCATTTCTTGAGATGAATATTGCTAACATGTTCATAGAAAAAGTTTTTAGAAAAGGATTATAACTTAATATCTTCTTGACAATGGGTATCATGTTATAGCAAAATACAGCCCTGACAATTGACGCGTCATATTCTGCAGCAACAAATGACCAGAAGAAATCATAATGAAGTCCTGTTCCAGATCAAACACAGAAGGATACATTTTATATATGTGAATGCCGCAAGTAAGTAAGATTCTGGGAAGAAGAAACTGCATTATAAAATTTTAATTTGGTAACTGATTTATCATGTGTATTTTCAGATCCATCCACCTTGACATTCCTGTACACTGTGGTCCCGGCTGTTCTGAAGAGATAAAGGGGGGATATCACCACATTGTCTTGCAGGCACTCCTGTACACCTGATACACATTGAAAGCCTCTGTATACATTGACTGGCGGCGACATTGGGCAACAAGTATGCCGGAGAAGGTAAGTTTAAGATTTTCTATAGCCCCCAGAACTGCTATACATTTTCTTAAAGCATGGGCAACCCCATTGAAGTTTGAATTATGACTAACAAAAACCACACACACATTTTACCTATGACTGAAATTCCACATATTCATCTGTGCTAAAACTATAGTATAAATACATGAAATATGAAATAAACAATATTTACTACAATGCCATGATTATATAGATTATATACACTCACCGGCCACTTTATTAGGTACACCTGTCCAACTGCTCGTTAACACTTAATTTCTAATCAGCCAATCACATGGAGGCAACTCAGTGCAATTAGGCATGTAGACATGGTCAAGACAATCTCCTGCAGTTCAAACCGAGCATCAGTATGGGGAAGAAAGGTGATTTGAGTGCCTTTGAACGTGGCATGGTTGTTGGTGCCAGAAGGGCTGGTCTGAGTATTTCAGAAACTGCTGATCTACTGGGATTTTCACACACAACCATCTCTAGGGTTTACAGAGAATGGTCCGAAAAAGAAAAAACATCCAGTGAGCGGCAATTCTGTGGGCGGAAATGCCTTGTTGATGCCAGAGGTCAGAGGAGAATGGGCAGACTGGTTCGAGCTGATAGAAAGGCAACAGTGACTCAAATCGCCACCCGTTACAACCAAGGTAGGCAGAAGAGCATCTCTGAACGCACAGTACGTCAAACTTTGAGGCAGATGGGCTACAGCAGCAGAAGACCACACCGAGTGCCACTCCTTTCAGCTAAGAACAGGAAACTGAGGCTACAAATTGCACAAGCTCATCGAAATTGGACAGTAGAAGATTGGAAAAACGTTGCCTGGTCTGATGAGTCTCGATTTCTGCTGCGACATTCGGATGGTAGGGTCAGAATTTGGCGTCAACAACATGAAAGCATGGATCCATCCTGCCTTGTATCAACGGTTCAGGCTGGTGGTGGTGGTGTCATGGTGTGGGGAATATTTTCTTGGCACTCTATGGGCCCCTTGGTACCAATTGAGCATTGTTGCAACGCCACAGCCTACCTGAGTATTGTTGCTGACCATGTCCATCCTTTATGACCACAATGTACCCAACATCTGATGGCTACTTTCAGCAGGATAATGCGCCATGTCATAAAGCTGGAATCATCTCAGATTGGCTTCTTGAACATGACAATGAATTCCACTGTACTTAAATGGCCTCCACAGTCACCAGATCTCAATCCAATAGAGCATCTTTGGGATGTGGTGGAACGGGAGATTCACATCATGGATGTGCAGCCGACAAATCTGCGGCAACTGTGTGATGCCATCATGTCAATATGGACCAAAATCTCTGAGGAATGCTTCCAGCACCTTGTTGAATCTATGCCACGAAGAATTGAGGCAGTTCTGAAGGCAAAAGGGGGTACAACCCGTTACTAGCATGGTGTACCTAATAAAGTGGCCGGTGAGTGTAGTTTTCCAAGAAGAATTTTACTACACACACACCAGCGATACAGCACCATGAAATATTCTGAGGTATATGCCATGGACTGACTAATCATCTGAAGATTATTTTTTTTCATAATGACCAGCACCAATGCCTGAATTTAGCCATTTAAATGCCAATGGCAACTTTTCCAGTAAGGATTTAAGGATCCAATCCCAAACCAGCAAAGGTCGGTATGACCCAGAACTTTTCGATTCGGTCCACTCAGGTCCGATACAGCATACTGGCAAAAAATCCATGAAAAAGTTGCAATTCCTTGTGCACAGTCTGGAATTTCCAACCATCCCCCTCCCTGCCATGTCTGCGCCAGTTCTTTTCCGTCGTCGACATTTCCTATTTGCCTGCAACTACCACCTTCCTCAGATGCAAAACTGGGCCAAATACAAGAAATTATAATGTGGCTCAAAATAAGGACCTAAGGGAAAATATAAAACTTTCTAGATATAATGTGTACCCTAGTCATTGCATTCCATCCAGAGTTTAGTATATTTGCTGCCACCAGTCAGTCCTCAGTCTAGTGTAAATACTATATGCACACGTTTAAAGAAAACCTACCATGAGAAATCTACCATTAGAAGTAGATCTGATTGTAGACTCCTCCTGCTGCCTCTGCCGTAATATGTAATTTAATAATCCTGGAACCTTTTTTTAACAAATTAGGTTAGGTTTCAGAATTATTAAATTACAGATTAGGGCAGAGGCAGGCAGGAGGAATCTACCATCAAGATTCCTCATGATAGGTTTTCTTTAAATGTTTAATATATACTTGTTATTTAATTTCTTGTTAAAAGGTAAGTTCATGGCAGATTTAGAATTGTCCTTTATCAGGGCTTGGGAATCAGAGATGCATAGAATTTTCTTGCCTGAAGACTAATCTAAAGCTCCTGAACTGTGTCATAAGTTCTCTATAACCAACAAAGAGCAGGAGGCTAATTACTAAGATCATGTCTTGGTGGTATTGGGTTCAATCCAGGCTTCATGTTATTTTTCTAAAGTGCACAATTGACACAATTGAGATGCGGACAGGCCCCAGGGACGATGTTACACGTATGGTGGGAGTGCTCTTTTACAGCCCTTTTAATCTCAAGTAGTCGACTTGGCCTGAAGGTTAACCAACTTGATAATGACTAGAGATGAGAGAGCACTAAAATGCTTGGGTGCTCGTTATTCAAGACAAACTTTTCCCGATGCTCGAGTGCTCCTCTCGAATAACGAACCCCATTGAAGTCAATGGGAGACTCGAGCATTTTTCAAGGGGACCAAGGGTCTGCACAGGGAAGCTTGGCCAAACACCTGGAAACCTCAGAAAATGATGGAAACACCACGGAAATGGACAGGAGGAGCAGCATGCATGGATGCCTCTGAGGCTGCTGAATCGCACCCTTATGCCAAAATTATGTGCAACAGCATGGCGATGACAGAGTGACCGAATGAGGCTAGATAGCATCTAAAACATCCAATAATTGACCCTGACACTATAGAAGGTGGCATGCAGAGGCAGAGGCAGCAGCGGCAGGCTAGAGAGTCGCATGGCGACATACCCCAAATGGACTCAGGCTTCAAACCAATGGGTGGCAGAGAGGAACCAAAGAAGGTGAGCAAGAAGCGCTGAAATGATTTCCTATGTAAACAAAAGGTTGACGGTATATTTAGTCAATAACACAGCATGGTGGCGACATAGTGACCAAGTTCCATAACGTATCTGGTGAAACACCCGAAAAATGAGCTTGACACAGCTCGTTTGATAAGGGGACGACATGTGGAGGCAGCCATGGAGACGACTTCCATGATTAAGAGTGACAGTATCGGCTCCTCCCCACCCAAAATAGGCCTGGGGGCCAGAAGCGTTTACTTTGAAGAAATTATAAATTTTCAAAGCAGGCGGGGTCGTTTGAATATTTCATCTAGGAATAATGGAATAGCATAGCGGTTCTATTTTTAATTGTTTTTTCGGAAATGGTTCCATGATTAAAAGCGACAGTATGGGGCATCCATATTGCGCTGCTATGATTGCAACTTCAGGTCTCCAGCATGGCGGCGACAGATGGGCCCGAGTTCCATTATGTATATGATGAAACACTCGAAAATTCTGCCTGACACAGCTCGTTTGATAGAAGGACGATGTATGGAGGCAGTAAAGTAGTAGTAGATTAAAGGTGCTGCAGTTAAAACTATGTTAGTTGGATCTTAGGATGGAGCTGGCGGTCCGCTGCCAGGCGAGCTTTCGCCTGTCCAAGCCCCTGTCTCTTGGCAAGAATTCACTCCCCTCACTGGCCTGATTGTCCATTTTCTCCTCCTCCAACTCCTCTTCTTCTGCCCATACACGCTGAACAGTTAAGGACTGAGCAATGCTTCCCTCTTCTGTCTCGCCAACATTCTCCTCCTCTTCCTCCTCATCCTCCTCCGATATGCGCTGAGAAACAGACCTGAGGGTGCTTTGGCTATCAACAAGGGAATCTTCTTCCCCCATCTCTTGTGATGAGCGCAAAGCTTCTGACTTCATGCTGACCAGAGAGTTTTTCAACAGGCCAAGCAGCGGGATGGTGAGGCTTATGATGGCGGCATCGCCACTGACCATCTGTGTTGACTCCTCAAAGTTACTCAGCACCCGACAGATTTCACACATCCACGTCCACTCCTCATTGTAGACTTGAGGAAGCTGACTGACCTGACTACCAGTTCTGGTGGAAGTTGACATCTGGCAGTCTACAATCACTCTGCGCTGCTGGTAAACTCTGGATAACATGGTTAATGTTGAATTCCACCTCGTGGGCACGTCGCACAACAGTCGGTGAGCGGGCAGTTGGAGGTGGCGCTGCGCTGCCCTGAGAGTGGCAGCATCTGTGCTGGACTTCCTGAAATGCGCACAGATGCGGCACACCTTTGTGAGAAAATCAGACAGATTGGGGTATGTCTTGAGGAACCGCTGAACTATGAGATTTAACACATGGGCCAGGCATGGCACATGTGTCAGTCTGCCGAGTTGCAGAGCCGCCACCAGGATACGGCCGTTGTCACACACAACCATGCCTGGCTTCAGGTTCAGCGGTGCCAGCCACAGATCAGTCTGCGCCGTGATGCCCTGTAATAGCTCTTGGGCGGTGTGCCTTTTTTTCGGCCTAGGCTCGGCAGGTTGAGCATCGCCTGCTGTCGCTTAGCAATGACACTGCTGCTGTGCCTAGAGCTACCGACTGATGGTGCCATGCCCACGGATGGTAATTCGGAGGAGGGGTGGGAGGAGGAGGCATAGTAGGCCTGAGAGACCTGGACCGAGGTAGGCCCCGCAATCCTCGGCGTCGGCAGTATATGAGCAGCCCCAGGGTCAGACTCGGTCCCAGCCTCCACCAAGTTAACCCAATGTGCAGTCAGCGATATATAGTGGCCCTGCCCGGCAGCACTCGTCCACGTGTCCGTGGTCAGGTGGACCTTGAAAGAAACGGCGGTCATCCGGTGTTTCTTTAAAGAACCTCCAGACTTCTGAAAATCTAGCCCTCGCCACGGGAGCTTCACTACGTAAAACATTTGGCGCTGATGCACCAGCTCTGGCCCTGCCTCTACGTCTGGCCCCAGCACTGCCTCTTCCAACCTGTTCTCGTCGAGGACTCGCCTACGTCTCAGAAGCACTGTGTTCACCCGGCCTATCAACCCAGCTTGGGTCTGTCACCTTCCTGCCCTGACAACAACTTCATCACTGTCTGACAACCGCGTCTCCTCATCGTCCGACGCCTCTTTACACACTTCTTCCACTACGTCAACAATGTCATCATCACCTACAGACTGCGACCGGTGGAAACCTGGGCATCAGAAAAGAGCTCAGCAGCAACCTGACAAGTGGTTTGTGACTCTGGGAAGGGTCCAGAAAACAGTTCCTCAGAGTATGCCGGTTCACATGCCAAATTTTCCTGGGAGGGGGTAGACTGGGGGGAAGGAGGCTGAGGTGGAGGAGCTGGAGGAGTGCTGATTTTGGTGACATGGGTGGACTGCGTGGAAGACTGGTGGACAAATGGCTAGAACCTGTTCGCACTGTTCTGGCCTCAACAGTGCTCTACCACGAGTCCCAGTAACTTGAGACATGAAACCTAGGGAGTGTAGCTCTGCGGCGTTCCCCTGCTCCCTCATCAGCAGGTGGTGTCTCACCCCGCCCAGGACCACGGCCTCTGACCCCTGCAGTAGTTGGACGCCCATGCCCTCGTCCTCTACCCCTAGCCCTCGGGTTCAACATTTTCAAAATTAAAGTGTAAACTGTAAATTTTTTTGTGTTTTTGTTTTTTTAACAAAATGATGCTATCCTGTTGCTATGGCTAGTTTCTAGCCTACAATGACAGCACACAACAGGATTTTGTGCTGTGCCTGATGACTTTTGGTTTTGAAAAAAAAAAAAAGAAAAGAAAAAGGAGACTGTGCCTAATTCAATCAAACCCCTAATAAATTGTCACACTTAGGTGTTTGAGATGGATATGTGTGTCACTAAGAGCTAAACAGAACGTTCGCAAGTCTCCCTGCAAATTCGTCACAATATGGTACTAGCTGCACTACTAGTGCCAGCAAGCCCAGCCACAAGCAAAGAAAAAAAATATATATTCTAGCCCTAACAAGGGCTGTTGGGTTCTTGTAGACTCACTCCTGCCTAACAGTAAGCTAATATAACACCCTAACGCTATCCCTGCAGCAGCAGCAACTCTCTCCCTAACGGCATCCAGACAGAGAATGATGCAAGCAGCGCGGGCAGGGACTAGTCTATTCCAGAGTCAACTGATCGGGCCAGCCAATCACTGCTATCGACTTTTAAGTGCACCACGTCATGCTGGGTGGAGTGCAGAGTCGCTAATGCTCGAACGAGCATCAAGCTCGGACGAGTGTGTTTGCTCATCTCTAATAATGACCCTGTGGTTTTGCTACTCTGAATGCTTTCCTCTCAGTCCCTCATAACACAGATCAATATTTGCAAATCTGGGGTGCATGGAGGGATTTCAAGAATTCTCCATTGTTCCATTTTTTCAAATGAACCTGGATGATGATACGGATTTGCTAGTGGGCAGCCTGCTTAAGTTACCAGCTGAATCCCCTTTTCCCTTGAATTTACCTATATCACCCCCTTGCTTTTTACCCTATTTTGTTTACATTTCCTTTTCATGCTGTTTTCATGTTGTATATTACTCGAACCAAATATAAATCCAAATTCTTTGATGATACTTGTATATCGCTATAAACCTGTGACTTATTTGTCTGTATGATTCTCTGTTGAGCTACATCTCTTCATAAACAACCTGGCCTGCAGCACCAACCTGGAGCACTCTTTTTTTTATTGTTATTTTCCAATAAAGTGAATTCAACTAAAAGTTATGGGATCTTTACACCCAGAATACACTGCATTGGACCCCAGATATTTGATCATATGCTCCCAGAATACACTGCACTGGGTGTGAGGGGCGGTGACAGTCGTTTCTATGGCAGCACAGATCATGGAAATGATCGTTAGGATGTGACTATTGAATCAGTATTGCAGTATATTGCTATATTCAAATAACACATTGGGACAAAAAATGTTAATAAAAAATAAAAAATTGATTTAAAAACTAATAAAAGTCCCCTTTATTCTCCCCTCAACTGTAAAAATCCCATATAAAAAAAGTGAAAATCAACAAACATATTTAGTATCACTGCGTCTGTAACTTGTTCAATAAAATTATTACTGAACTCGTGGTGAATGGAGTAAAAAAATAAATAAAAAATTCACAGTAGTTGTGTATATAGGGGGAAAATAAGTATTTCCCTCTTATCTACTGCCGATTTTGCAAGTTTTCCCACTTACAATGAAAGGAGAGGTCTGTATTTTTTTCAAAGTAAACCAAAAACCAGAGAAGATCTGGTGCTATGAGGCCTTATACAAATAAATTGCACTGATATATAAAACTTAATGTGTTTATTGATATACCTTGATTTGTTTTTACTGCCAGGCACCTATCATATCAGGTGACTATTACCTCACCCCCACTGAAATCTCAGTTGAGACACAAATAGTGACACATTGGCAGCAGTTACAAAACTTTGAACTAATCAAAGATCTCTATCTATCTACTTGGTAACAACAATCCTAGCAACAGTAGGTTTCCATTGAGACTACCATCACAGGCGACCCCATCCCTGTGCCTTCGTCCAGCAGTAAATATTTTCTTCCATTCTGTTTACAGTGATATACTGTACAAGATCTGCCCATGGAAAGGAATAAACAGAATAACATTACCAAAGAGGAACATGAAGCATTAAAATCTCTGAAAGAATATGACAATATCATCATACGAGAGGCGGACAAAGGTGGGAACATTGTCATATGGCCTGTTGATTTTACGTCAAAGAAAATTACTAATCAAATTATTTTATACAGTTCTACCATCTGATCCCAAGGAAATCTTCAAAAAGAAACTGGACCGACTGATAGAAACTGCTTTCTACTACAACATCATCACTAAACAGCAGGTCAAGTTCCTAAAAACAGATAATCCAATAACACCCACATTTTACCTAGTACGGAAGGTACATAAATCGTTGGTCAACCCTCCGGGGAGGCCGATAGTGGCGGGCATAGGCAGTCTCTGTAAGAAGGCATGCACTTACCTGGATTTTTTTGCAGCCTCAAGTCCTCCAACTGGAATCATATCTTAGAGATTCCATGCATCTCATGGAACTTCTACAAGACACACATGTTGATCCAGGTCGCTATTGATAACCATGGGTGTGGAGGCCCTCTACACCAGCATGAGCCATGATGCTGGTGTAGCGGCGGTTGCCTACTTTTTAAACAAGCAGGACTCTGATAGAAGACATGACTTCTTCATTTTGGATTTGCTAACTTTTGTACTCAACCACAATTACTTTGTATTCGATAGGACATACTATCGACAGGTCTCTGGCACTGCGATGGGCACAAGGTTTGCCCCCTCATATGGCAACCTATTTTTAGTTTGGTGGGAGGAGGTACACCTGCGCCCGTGCAGTGCCTTCAGGGACCACGCCGTCAAGTGGTATCGATCTATTAACGATGTCGTACTGCTGTGGAAAGGAACTGAAGAACAATGCTTACAATTCATTGAAGAAATCAATTCAAACACACTAAACATCAAACTTACCCCACCGATTTCTGACAGTAAAGTGAACTTCCTGGATCTACAATAACAAATTCAAGGAGACAAAATAGAAACTACATTATACAGGAAAAAGACAGCAACAAACAATATCCTCCACTACTCCAGTTTCCGCCCAAAATATTTAAAAGATGGAATACCGTTTTTAAGATTAAGACGCAACTGCAGTAATGAATAGGATTTCAAAACCAATGCCTGGGACTTAACACAAAGGCTATGCAACAGAGGTTACCCAAAACAGAGGTTACATGCGAGTCAAGAACAGCAATAGAAAAGATATTCTGCATCCAAAAAAAGCTCTACTGAGAAGAAAGTAAGATTGATTACAAACTTCAACAATCAGTGGGATGACATATACTCAATAATGCGAAAAAAACTTGAACATTCTACTCTGTGAACCCACACTAGTGCCACATGTTAATTCTAAACCAACACTTACCACCAGAAGAGCAAGAAACTTAAAAGACCAAATTACTTAAAGTCATTTTACACGTCCATCAATTGGCACAACAGGAGGATCCAAAATCAAGGGGAGCTTCGCATGTGGGAACTGCAACATCTGCTAGTATATGGCAGCACAAGAGACTGGGACCCAGTTAAAGGTAAAGAATACTCCTTAAATCATTATGTAAACTGCAAAACTAAAAATGTGGTATATGCAATTGTCTGTTCATGCCCCAAAGTCTACATAGGACAAACCAGCCAGGAATTGAGAAAACAAATTCAGCAGCAGATTTCTACAATCAATACAGCACATTGGAATCTAACAAAAGACAAGAATCTGACATCAGTGGCCATGCACTTCTTACAACACCATAATTGTAAGTAAAAAAATATAAAAATCTTTGGACTTGACAGGTTTCAAATGAACAGAGGAGGAGAAGTGATATCCAAATTACAACAAAAAGAATCCTGATGGATTTACGAACAACAATCCACAACAAGGTAATAGCACACACTTCCCTTCTGTTCAGTTTTGTGGGTTTTTTTTGTGATTATGCACTCCACACATTCATATTCAAAATAATTAATTAACTCAATGATAAATATCACCATTCAAGAATTACACCTTTTTTAATTTTTTTCAATTTTTTGTTCATTTTTGTTCCATTTAGCACTTTACAAACACGAATATAACTGGTCTTTTCTGTTACACACACACATCATACCACCTAGTACATAGTGCAGCAGTATCACAGTTCACATTTCTTACAAGGGCCCTCCTCAAACAGAGAATTATAGTAAAAGTATAACACTCATGCAGATTGTATACTAATATATTTTATTATCCTCCACAGTGACCTTTATGCTCTTTGCCACAGAATTTGAACCCTGTTTATTACATACCTTTCCATCGCTATTTAAATGTCCGAGATTGAAGATATACTGGAGATCAACAGACGTGCATGGACCACTGTATAAAGACTAAAACATATCAGATGGCATTTTCCACAAGCTGAATTCCCTGATGCAAGTGATCCAATTCTAAATCCAATTCTAAAAAATCTCCAAATTGCAATAGTTAACATGGACTGACTTGATCCTACCTGATAGCTGTATGTACATTCACCGGCCACTTTATTAGGTACACCATGCTAGTAACGGGTTGGACCCCCTTTTGCCTTTAGAACTGCCTCAATTCTTCGGGGCATAGATTCAGCAAGGTGCTGGAAGCATTCCTCAGAGATTTTGGTCCATATTGACATGATGGCATCACACAGTTGCCACAGATTTGTCGGCTGCACATCCATGATGTGAATCTCCCGTTCCACCACATCCCAAAGATGCTCTATTGCAGTGATGGCGAACCTTTTAGAGACCGAGTGCCCAAAATGAGACCCAAAAAACACTAGATTTTCCCAAAGTGCCAGCATGGCAATTTAGGCAGTAACAAACTTATTGCTACCAGAATTTTGGAGCTCCAATCCGACCCTGTCCACACCTTTTCACTCTTCAGACAGGACCAAGAAGCACAGGATGGGTCACTTTACAATAGCAGGGCACTACTTGGACTGCCTGAGTCTGCAGGAAGATGCCATGTCTGGCAAACTCTGTGCCTGGTACACAGCACGTGTGCCCACAGAGACTCCTCCGAGTGCCATCTCTGGCACCAGTGCCATAGGTTCGCCACCACTGCTCTATTGGATTGAGATCTGGTGACTGTGGAGGCCATTTGAGTACAGTGGAATTCATTGTCATGTTCAAGAAGCCAATCTGAGATGATTCCAGCTTTATGACATGGCGCATTATCCTGCTGAAAGTAGCCATCAGATGTTGGGTACATTGTGGTCATAAAGGGATGGACATGGTCAGCAACAATACTCCGGTAGGCTGTGGCGTTGCAACGATGCTCAATTGGTACCAAGGGGCCCAAAGACTACCAAGAAAATATTCTCCACACCATCACACTACCACCACCAGCCTGAACCGATGATACAAGGCAGGATGGATCCATGCTTTCATGTTGTTGACGCCAAATTCTGACCCTACCATCCGAATGTCGCAGCAGAAATCGAGACTCATCAGACCAGGCAACATTTTTCCAATCTTCTACTGTCCAATTTCGATGAGCTTGTGCAAATTGTAGCCTCAGTTTCCTGTTCTTAGCTGAAAGGAGTGGCAACCGGTGTGGTCTTCTGCTGCTGTAGCCCATCTGCCTCAAAGTTCAGAGATGCACCCGTTTCTGCCTACCTTGGTTGTAACGGGTGGCGATTTGAGTCACTGTTGCCTTTCTATCAGCTCGAGCCAGTCTGCCCATTCTCCTCTGGCCTCTGGCATCAACAAGGCATTTCTGCCCACAGAACTGCCGCTCACTTGACGTTTTTTCTTTTTCGGACCATTCTCTGTAAACCCTAGAGATGGTTGTGCGTGAAAATCCCAGTAGATCAGCAGTTTCTGAAACACTCAGACGAGCCCTTCTGGCACCAACAACCATGCCACGTTCAAAGGCACTCAAATCACCTATCTTCCCCATACTGATGCTTGGTTTTAACTAGAAATTAAGTGGGTGGAGATCCGGTAAACCAGGTAGATATAAAAACTCCCAAGCTGTTTTATCTACTAAACAGGTTCAAAGCAGCCAAACAGTAAAAAAAGATGCGTTTTTTAATGGACTGAAAATGTAAACGGTCCAAAAACGGGATGTGTAGCATCACCCTAAGAGCTGTCAGTTTTCCTTAAGAGGCCCCTCCTATTCTGCACTCATTACCTGTAGCTACTTGATTCCTGTATCAAAAACACTTATCTACACACTTAAACACACTCCAACCTCTCCACCATGGGCAATACCAAAGAGCTGTCTAAGGACACCCAGGAAATTCATAGAAAGTCATTATTACACAGAAAATGGAGAAACACTAAATGACCATCAATCTTCTTCGGTCTAGGGCTCCATGCAAGATCTCACCTCGTAGGATAAGGAAGATACTGAAACAGGTCAGTAATCAGCCTCTAACTACAGGGCCAGGAACTGGTCACTGATCTGAAGCCAGCTGGGAATACAGTCTCAAAGATTAACATCTCGCTACACGATATGGAGATAAATCCTGCAGAACACACATGGTCCTCCTGCTCACATGAGCACATGTCCAGGCCAGACTAAAATTCACCAATGACCTAGAGGAATGAATGATCCAGAGAAGGAATGAGAGAAGGTCATGTGGCCAGATAAGAACAAAACAGAACTTTTTGGTATTAATTCCACTAAAGAAAGAAGAAGGTTGAGTACAACCCCAATAATGTGACAATCGTTAGGGATGGTGGCAGAAACATCATACTGAAGGTGGTTTTCTGTATAGGGGGTGACTGCTTAATATTGTAGGGAGGATGGATGGGTCCATTTATAGCAGGATTTTGGGAAACAACCTCCTTTACTTAGAAAGAGCATTGAATATGGGTCATGGTTGGGCCTTCAAGTATGACAATGACCTAAAACATACAGCCATGGCAGCTAAGGAGTGGCTCAGGAAGAAGCATTTCACGGTCCTAGAGTGGCCCCACCAGTTTCCAGACCTGAACCAAATAAAAAATCTTTGGAGAAGCTGAAACTCAATCTTGTCCTGTGACAGTATCATGTCCCGAAAGATCTGGAGAAGATCTGTATGGAGCAGTGTACCAGAACCCCTGTTGCAAAAATATATAGAAAACTTCCTACCTCTGGAACTGCAAATAAAGGTCTGGACCAAATATTAAGTTCTGTTTTTATAGTGTATCAAATGCTTAATCCAATACAATGGAAATAATACAATGTTGAAGTGTATAATAAAATTACTGATTTCTCAATATTTTGTTGGTGGGAAAACTTGCAAAAACAGCAGTGTATCAAATACTTAATTTCCCCATAGTCAGTATATATATGCTTTTTGGCAGTGCTTTAGACCTGATAATGATAGTAGAGTAGATCATGAAGTAGTTTTTCTTTTTTTTTTTTTTCCATATTAGTGTAGCGTCTAGTTAGATATAGATATTAGAAGTTATTTTCCTGGAAAAAATTAGCTACACGCAGCATACGCCAGGAACAGGGTAAGCAAAATGAAGCGCAGCACAGCTCTAACTCTGCAACGGAAACAGATGAGATAGAAGATACAGAACCAGCATGCAGGTCTAAAGCAGGTCCTGTGAAGCCAAAGCCTGCAGTTTCCATTGAAACAGTATGGGCAGCGTAAACGCTCTTACCAGTATGACTGGTTTGAGTATTGGCTTGAGTATTCCGTTGAGCAAAAGGCAGTCTTTTGTTTCCTATGTAGACAATTTGGTCATCAACAGAAATGATATAATAAAAATGCATTACTTAGACTTGGAGGCTTCAAAAATTGGAAGCAAGCTCTGCATATGTTTAAAGAACATGAACATTCAACGACCTATATTTTGAGTACACAGGGCTGGCGTGCATTTAAAGATTTACAAAAAAATGTAAGCATAGTAGACTAGCTTAATATAGCTTCAGACGTACCTACTGAATATTTTCTTGGATTTAAAGAGTTGAAAGAATTTGATGCCCAGACTGTATAAGGTTCTATTGAGAATACTCTCGGGACACATGGATCAGGAAAAATATTGTGTGTTGCACAAACCTATGATGGAGCAGCTGTTATGAATGGCATAAGTGGTGGGGTGCAAGCCAAATTTCAAGAAAATCATCCAGAAGCCATCTTCGTTGCTTGCTATTCCCATGAGCTAAGCCTTGTTCATTGTTACCCCTGCAAAGCAGTACAAATATTTTTTGGAAACTTAAAAAACATTATACACTTTTTTTACAACATCTGTTGCGCATCAACAAATTCAGTGAAGTTCAGAGCTGTTTAGGGTTAGGGGAAAGCCAACTTGTCCAACTCTCACACAACCGCTGGGTCTGCAAGATTTGATCCATAAAGGCAGTGATTGCAAATTACTCTGCCGTTGTTCAATGTCTTTCAGAAATAATATCACCTGTTGTAATGGGATTACTGATTTGCATGAAAAAGCTGTCTACAGTTTTATGCCTCTAAGTTTCATTCCATACTTTCTACAACTGAATGTTTCCACAGACTTCTGCAAAAAAAGGATTAGGATTTAGCAACTACAGTTAATTTTAAAGAGGCCGTGTACAAAACATTACAAAATATGAGAATGCCTGAAAAAGGAACTGAAATATGCAATGAATCAGTAGCTTTGCTTAATGCAAACAACATACCCAATTCCAGAACATAAAACAGCAGAGAAAACAGAAAAAAATTGATTACTTTGTGGCTCAAGCAACATGTGGCAAGAGGGAAGAGCCAAATATGCTAGATACACTAACACAAAATGTACTTTACCTATGCTTAGACAGGATTGGACAACAGATTTTGTAGCAAAAAAACAGATATTCTCAACGGGGTTCAAGCATGAGTTATTGTGGCAAAAACATTTTTGTTAAGGAAGTATGAAGGTGCAACAAACTACCGGATACACACTCTGTATGATAACTTGGATCCACTTAGGTTTCCAGCTCTAAAAAAAGTTATTGAAATAGTTTTGACTATCCCAGTAAGTAGCTGCAGCTGTGATAGGTAATTTCCAGCACTATGATGTCTTCATAACTGGACAGTGAGTCAGTCAAGGCTCAACCATCTTGCCATCCTTGCAGTAGAGAAAAAAATCCTCAATTCAGTTACAGATAAGGCCTTCATTGATCATTTTACCAATAAACATAAAAGTTGTCACCTATTACTTCATGAGAAATAGTCTATATAAATTATTGCAAATTATTGTAGTTACATTAGTTTTCTGCCACACAATTGTTTCAACTGCTACTTATTTATTGTAGCCTATTTATGCCAGATTTTTCACATTCATTCTTATGACAGATTTATGTTGCATATTAAGGCATAACTTCACTCCAGTCTTATGAAATACTTAGGAATTAGTTGTACATAATTCACAACATATTTGTATACTATCTATGTTGTGATATTATGTTTGGCACATATGTTTGCACTATAGCCACCATAGCAGATAGACATACTCTAGCTCAGTGCATTGTAAACAATAATTTCAGCATTTACATTTATTAGAGAATATGCAGTTTTACTGAGTTATCTTGTTGTGAGGTGACTGCTGGCTCCCCCTGCTGGTAGCTGTGCCCGTCCTGCCTTCCTTCTCCCCTGGCCGAGTCTGCGCAGGAGGATTCCGCTTCTGCTCGTCAGTCATATCTCTGACTGAAGATTCCTTGGCTGCCTCACACTGAAGGAGGTCAGCTGCCCTTCACCCCCATGTAGCCACCATTAGTCAAAACAAGTAAAGGATCTGAGCCCTGACCTCTCCTCATCTCACACATGTCCTGCAGCCCTCCTCCTGTAAGTCCTGACTACTGAGTATTCTTCTATACTACCCTGCTGTCCTACAAAGAGACCATGTCCCTGACTAGCAGGAAACTATCCAGAGGTCAGCAACATGTGAGTGTCCTATCTATCTATCTATCTATCTATCTATCTATCCATCTATCTATTTATCTCATATTTATCTATGTATCTGTAACATGCAGAGGAGTTGTTGCAAATAAGCCCCTTATATGTGTGTTCCCCTGGTAGTGAGTCTGATCAGCTCCCCTGCAGGACACTACACATATATTCAGGTAATTGTGCAGCGGTAGATTCTGCCTGGATAGGCAAGGGTTACAGCAATGTTATGTTATCAACCAATGATGTTCCACTGTTTGTAACTGGAGTGCGATTGGAGGAGGAGACCACCTGACAAGGGAGTAACTAAACCCTTAGTCAGGGAAGGAGTTAAGTCAGTCAGAGCTCAGAGACAATTCAGTTCAGACCCAGCTCTCCACAGAGAGAGAGAGTTCCAGAAGCTTCTGACAGGGAAGCATCTTTGAGAGCACCTGCTCTGCTCATAGGCCTCCTAGGCCTCAGCTCATCAACCTGACACAGAGAGATACTGAACCACAAACAGGACAAAGCTGCAGCTTCCAGCATTGGACACAGCTACATCCCAGCTTGCCCCTGCATCCAGGTTGGTGAGACAACTCCTGAGGTTCCTCTCCAAAATCACTCCAGTAACCTGCACTTGTACAGAATTGTTTGACGTGTTGTTACCGTTGGTCGAATAAAGAACTGTAAGTTACTTTTATGCACAACATTGCCTCCATCTGGTACCTGCTACAGCTGTATCACCATCAAGGGCGCTCCATCTATCTACCAGGGACACACACTACAGACTCTAAGGGCTGCCCCAGGGAGAACCACTACTACAGCCTCTCCCTCTACATCATTTCTTGCCAACACCACCTGCTGGAGACCCGCCAGGCTGTAGGACAGCCCTCCGGCCCCCATACCAAGCACCGTGACACTAGCGTGCCTAGGCTGCAACCGCCAGCCACTCCGGTATTCTGGGCCCCGGCTGCCTCCAGGCCCGAAAAAAAAGGCTAGGCCCCGGTGGGGGATATTGCATATCTATCTCCTCTATCTATCTATCTATCTATCTATCTATCTATCTATCTATCTCTCTCCTATATCTATCCATCTCATATCTATCTAACGATGTATCTATCTATATCGAGTAAGCAGCACTCCAAACAACCTATGAATCTGAGGCACGGAGGAACCCTGGTAACACCCCATAGAACCCTTCAGGCTCATTAACATCATTTTAGATATTAGAAGGAAGGAGACCATGGATAACACATATAAGAAGATTACCACAGTCCCGGTCCCTGGATCTATGAGTAATCTCTATGCTTTATCAGGATATATTAAGATGGTAGATTTCCTGTAAGGGCGCTGTCACACCTGTGTTTGCAAACGCAGACCAAACCAAATAAAATATATGTTATATTTTATGAGAAAAAATATTTATAAAAGCTGTCTATATTGCCCCTAGCAGCCAATCCTAGCTCATATTTAATGTTTTATATTTTTTATATGTATTTGAAAAAAGTGTAGCTTAGCTGTTATTAGCTAAGCTATACAGTGACGAGGATTGAAAGGTGAACGAAACAATGTCATGGCTTTGGTGGAGGAGACATGGCGTTTCTATAGCAGAATCTGCTGTGCTGGGGACCAGTAAGTGTAGGGACTACTTTAACACATCAGGTGGAAGCATACTCTAAAAGCAGTGATGTAACAATGGTCAATGAGAGAGAGTGGCCTGTAAAGCATTTTAGGACTTGTGGCATAACTGCCTCTGTCAGTGCTGTGCATGTGCCCGCTAGGCCCCTCCCACACCTGCTTTTGTGTGACACAGAATAGATGCTGCAATAGCATCAAAATAACAAATAAAAAAGTATTTATAATTTCAGGTAACCATTATGAACAGGATTTTGAAATATTTTAACCTCTTTGGGAGCTTTTTGAAGTAATTAGTTTCGTGGCATAACACCTTTAATAAATGGTTTTCTTGTTACTGTTACTCGTTAGGTCATGACATCTATTTTGACTGTAGGATGTATTCATTGAGCTAAGCCTGTTGGATAATGATTCACACCATTATGCTAACAGTGATTTGCACACATAACATACTGACCCTCGATTGTCTATTTGGTTATTCGCATTGCCTTTTTGTTTCAATGACTGGATCTGTCTATGCCATGTGAAGTACAATATTGCCACAAAACAAAATGGAAACAGATGTGTTTTTTGCGCAGTCAAAACTACGACAGCTGAAATCACCTACGTAAATGTTCGCTTTGTGTAGGTAGTACACTTGGCTGTGCCCCCTTCACGCTCCTTCCCACCCCTTTTGGCTGTTCAGAAGGTGTTGTGATTATTTTAGGGTGTCTATGCCAGTTTTCTGGTGTAGAAGCCCTCATAAAATGTCACCCAAAGTTTGTACAGCTTTTTATGTTTATTTGTTGTGCTATATATTGGTTTTTATGTTGAACATTTTATATTGTTAGTATTCTGACTACAGATTTAAAAATGGTAAAATAAATAATAAAGTACAGTAACTTATCTCAAAATTCCTGGGGTCCGTGCAACAGATGTTTTGGGACCCTAGTAAGGCCATGGCAAATTATAAAATACAGTGCTAAATTCCAATAAAATAGTCTCTTTCATCTCCTGGAACCCTGTGTCCACTAATATCTTCCCCAGCTCTTAAGTGATGATGCAAATGGCACAACTATTTCATTGCTATGCAGTGCGTTGTACTAATGCTACAAAAAGGAAGCAGGTTACAAGAGAAGCTGGAAGAGAGTAACACATAGTGGTAATATTCCACACAGAGTTTATATATAGTTTGTAACTGTTGAGACACATACCTCTAAACAGAAGCTGTAACCACAAAATGGTGATACATACAATATATACATATATATATATATATATACAACATATACATAATATAGACATATTTATGGATGTATACACTTATATATAAAAGTGCTTTTAAAAAGTATTTTTATACACAACATGTTTTATGCCCATTTGAAGTTACACATCCCTGGATTTAGGACTTCAGAAGCTTACAGTATTTTATTAATATCAAACCATCTCAACTATTAAAGAGTCAGAATCATTGTCAAGAAAACTCCAAACAACAAAACTGGATACAACAGACAATCTCTCTTGGTGGCTGGATTAAAGAAACCATCTCTTTTTACATTATATGCTGACTTGCTGTAGCAGGAAAAATGCAGTGTTTCTAGATCAAATTCTTCTGTACAAGTTGGCAGGCTATAGTGAAGCACTTTAAAATCCAATTGCATTTGGTGACAAGAATTGGATTGTAATTAGATTGCAATCATTGTAAATCAAAAACATGGCCCATCTCTCCTTTCAAACCCTCTATCAACTGTGTGGCAGCACAGAATGGTGTTGCTTTGTTCGGTTTTTGTTATTAGAAATGAATCCCACACTGTTATGTAAGACAGCTCCTGATTATCAATTTCAATGCTCTCAGGGTAGTGGTATATTGTTCAGAGCCTTGACAAAAAATATTGCTTCAGTACTGCTTTATGTGCTTACTGGCAGGGGAAAGAGATGATTCAGTTCACAGAGCAACATATTGATCATAATGGGAAGAATGATAAAGTGCATCTGTATAATGGAATTTAAATGTTACTATTTCACATGAGTGCAAATGAAGAAGGACCACAAGCTGGCAATATTTTGGACTACAATATCAATTGTTCTAATTGTTGTGAAATGTGGATATTCAGTTTCAAGCTGTTACACCACCTGACCATGATCATTTGGAAGAAGTCAACAGGAGCTCAATTTGTTACAGAGAAAATGATGGTATGTGCTGCAGTACCAGGCATACCCTTGTGTAGATGGAGAAAAAAATCCAGGATTCATGGTGCAGTTGAGTGGGCTCTTAAATGGTAGGCCTCATGTACAAGGACATGTGCCAGTTATTTCAGCGTCACATGTCCCCACTTACTTCTCAGGCCTCATGAACACGGCCGTGGATTCCACAGCCCCATGCATGTGCACACAGCCCCATGCATGTGCAGGCTGCCCAGGCCAAAAAGAGTAAAGCAAGTCCTATGCCTGTGCGAGTTTGCAGCTCAGGCCGTCTTCTATTGTCAATGTACCTTGGGCACACTGTTTGCAAGGTGAGAGGAAACTTTAGATTGTCAAGGCATCAGTGGCCATACTCAAACATGTGTCAACTACTTGTGTGCTGCTTACCAAGTGAAAAAAAATGCCCCTATAACAGTTTGCAGCTAGTAGCCCACCCCGACATATATCCACTATTTAAAAATGACCACAACAGCTATTTACTTTACAAAAATATTATTTGTTTCAATTTTCCTTCAATAAAAACTTTTTGTTTTCACAAATAATAGAAACAAATGGGAAATCTAGCATGGTAATATTATTTGCAGTCTGTGTCAATGGCAAGTGAGATATACTTATGTGCCAATGACAATAAAAGAAGACTATGGAATTAATCTATTATTAAACTTTGTGTAATATGTTTGGTAGCATCGTCTTCTGTCCGCAGAAGGCAGCTTAAAAGTCATTGATTCTCTTCTGTGTTTTGTGTGTGTGTGAACTGTAGCTAAGATTGATACTGTGCTGGGATTAATTGGCCCACACCCAGCTCCCTGCAGTCCAGCCCTGTCCAGCAAGGGTTACTAGAGTGATGGGGATTCAGGAACTCCTTTTTGTACCTGGCCAGTTCCATTACACCGTGCTGGTTCTAGTCTCTTCATAACTGTTCCGACATGTTATTTCTTGTTATTATCTGTATCCGACCTCTGTTATGTTTACTCGACCTTTCTCTAGTGTTTAGATTCTGTGCCTTAGCCGCCTTCTTCTCTTTGACTCGGTTCTGTCAAACTCATGTTTGTGTGTATCTGTTGTTTGTTCCACTGTGTTCTAGTGTGAATACTGGTCTCTCCCTGTCCACTCCATAATACAGCAGCTGCCAAGGGAAGTACGCTTTCCTTATGGATTTGCTTTTCTGGTCCATTCAGTGGTGACACTGTGAAATATATAAATTGGCTTTAACCACTTATACCTTTGACAACTTATACTGTTACCTTTATTCTTTAAAAAAAATACATGAAATAATAGTATTTAAAAAAAATGTCATGTAAAAAATACAATAGAAGTGGACCATATGGGCTGCAAACAAGGATGAATAGGACCTGCTCTTTAATTTGTGTCCCAGCAGTCAGCTCACACAGAGGCACCAAAAAAAACTACTACTGCAATGTGAGCCCTTTGGCAGGCATTGGGATGCGTGCTAGCAGTTGAATCATCAACTTGTGTGCATGTAGCCTCAATCAGAGCAATTATTGCTAACAGGCTTTCCTAGACCTGAGCAGTAAGTTGCGCAGCAATACATATAGTGCCCATTTATTACACCATTACAAGATAGATTTGTTATTAGTAAATCTAGGTAAGCTATAGGTGACAGCTGTAAGATGTTAATAAGGCTCGAATAATTTATAAACTATATATGTGGCTAAATAGCAGTAAGAAATTGTATAATAACAAGTATCACTCAAGACTAGTTACATTATTTATCACTTTATTCCAACCATACATTATGCAGTTATTTAGGGCTTGTAGTTTGTGAATTTAAATGAAAAGCGTACGAGTTAAATGGTTTATTAAAGGTCTATTATACATGATGTTTTTCAATCTACAGTCATTACTTATGTATGTTGACATCACACAACAGCAAATTGTTTTATGCTAAAATGTCCACATATTTCACAGTCGTACTCAACAAGACAGTATTTATTGCAGCTTTTTGTAAACATGATAAAACTCAAAGGATACTTTTTGACATTGATAAAATATTATCTCATATAACAGCATTATAAATAGGTGGATGATTAAGGTCATACAGGACCAAGGCTGACTAAGAATGATATAAAATAAACCACAAATTGCCAGTATTTTAGAAATCCATAAAAACTCTTACCTTTGATTATGACAAATGATCAGGTTACTCAGCTATCTATATTCAAGACAAAGTACATTAAGTCCATTTTTTCCCTTTTATAACAATCTTTAACAAAGGATTATTTGGGCTTCAAGGACACAGCCCCATTTTTCAAATATGCGCTGTGTCACTAAAAGTGGTTATAGCTGTGGAATGCTTTAAAATATTCAGGAGATTTTCTGGGGTTTTGCTGAAAAAACAATTATACAATTATGATAATGAGGCTCTGTTGCTCCTTTGGCTGGCTCAATGCTTCTCCTCACCCTAATTATGCACTGCTGCAATCTTGTCCCGCCCAGCATAAGCCGAGAATACACCATCACTGTGCTCTCCCTGTGTGTTGTCCCTGACAGGCAGAAGTCATCCAGCTCAGGTTGATTAGTCCTGTCTGGACAGTTCAGGAAGCTCAATGTGTAATGTGTTCATGCAGGCACCCAGCCTTCCCAAGGTCCTGAATTTTATAATTGTTTTTTGAGCAGAACAACTCGCTTCAGGGACTAAACAAGATATGTTTCTGCATCAGTGTAGCTACAGAATTTTCAAGGTATGCTTGGTTCACAATGCATAAAAACAAATGGTAGATTTTTACATTGCACTTCAAATTAGTTTAATTTGGATGATATCTTTGGCAAACATTTTGAAAGATTCTCCATTTCCAAAGTTCTAAATCCTGTACTTTTGAAGCAGATCATAGCACCCAAATTAATTAATAACTTACATTTCCCAAATGTCTCCTTCATGTTAAGATGTTTTTTAAGAATCCACCTATGTTTACTAGAATGTTATATGGCTCAGAAATTACCCCATTATGGAAACTACACCCCTCAACATATGAAAAAGCACTTTTAAGAAGTTTGTTTACCATTTTGTGTTTTATAGGGGTTAAAACAAAATGGAGGTGCGGTCTACAAATTGTAATGTTTTTTGACAATATATTCATTTTGGGTCGAAAATTAAATATTTACAATGTCTTAATTGACAAAAGGCTCCAAAGTTTGATACTCCATTTCTCCCAAGTATACAGATACCCCATATGTGGTGGTATCCTGCTGAATGGGCGCACAGCCGTGCATAGAATGGAAAGAGCGCTATTCAGAGCAGATTTGCCTTGTCAAATTGAACAGGCTATATATATATATATATATATATATATTTTTTTTTTTTAAGTTGATAAATAGGGGCTTACTTTTTGCAACATGAGATGCACTTTTTTGGTACATAATTTTGGGGCATCTATAGCTAATTGATGAGATTTTATTAACGTGTTATTTATTGGTGGAAGAAATAAAAATAATCAATGTTTGGTAACATTTTTTTTTGGCAGTTCAACATACCATAAAAATAAAATGTCATTTTTATACTATGTTTTTTTTTCAATTTTTAGGGTATTTTTTGAGGGTATAAATAAAAAAAAATTTTTTCAGAAAGTTTTTAAATTTCCAATATCAATTCTGTTTAATTATATAGATTGTTACGTATGCAGAGATACCAAATATGTGGTTTTTTTGTGTATTTCTGTTTTCTATACTTTATTAGATGTTTTTATGGGAATGTGACATTTAAGGTTCTTATATTTTACTTATTTATTTATTTTAACCCCTTTGCACACCAGGATGAACTAATCTAGTGCTGCAGAGGGTGTATGAAGAGAGCTTCATGGGTTGAGCTCTCTCTATACACAGCAGGTGCCATTTTTCCATCCATAAATATTTGAATAAAAAATTATGGAACAGTCATATAGGTCCCACATTGTTACTACGCCAGCTTGTACAACAAAAAAGTATTTAAAAAGTTATTGGCCTCAAAATATGGCAAACTGGCAAATTTTTTTTTTTTTTTGTACAAAAGATTTTGTTTTTTTTAAATCTACTAAAACCTAAATGTTATACCTGTGATCGTACTGACCCAAAGAATAAAGGGGAATGGTCGTTTGGAGCATAGAATGAAAGCTGTAAAAACAGAGCGCACAACAATACGCTGCAAATGTGGGGGTTTTTTTGTCAATTTTGCCACACTTTGAATTTTCTTTTCCAGATTTACAGTGCATTGCATTAAATATTAAATGGCACCACTAAAAATCTCAATTTGTCCTGCAGATAACAAGCTTTCAAAATAAAAATAAAAAAGTTTTAGCTTTTGAACCAATGATACTCTAAACGCTGGTTTAAGTCCAAGACACTGTACTACAATACTAATGCATTGTAGTGCAGGGTAAACTGTCTGGCATGCAGATGCATGCACAGACAGTTTAAAGTCAGACTTGGAAGAGGTCTGACTGCTGCTGGCGTCGGGAAACCCCGGGACACTCGGCAGATCTTGTGGCTGCTCTGAAGACACGGAAGACACTTGCGTTCAGCAGTCATGTTTGACCACGGCATGTATGGGGTTAACACTCTGCTCCTGAGCCAATGCCAGAAGCTGGACGTAATAGCACCTCCTGGTGCAGGAAATATCTTCCTGCAAGCACCTACTATTAAGTCCAGGTGCAGGAAGGGGGTTAATCAGGTTTTTCCATTAAATGTAAATATGAATTGAACAATGGATTACACTTGACACATTTTTATCAGATGTACGTGTTATACTGTTTTATTCTGAAAATACTGTATAAACACTAAACAGTTCTCTATTCATTTTTAGTAAGGATGGTTCCACATTGGCGTTTTAATGCACATGGTGTTCTCTCTGCAGGCAGCATTATAATAGAGCAGGAGAAGCTGAGAAGAATTTACATAATGGCCCACATTTATTAAAGCGTTTGCGCCACTTTTCTTTCTGCTTTGCACTGAAAAGAACGTGCAGACTACTTCATTTTCTGACGTTTTCGGATTTTGCACAGCTGTGACAGGTATTTAACAGGGGATTGTGTTGCATGCAGCTGTTCCGGCTTTCATCCAACAGAAATTGGGGGACGGATGATCCAACTGATTCAGACTGAGCACGAGATTTAACTTTTAAATTCTGTCGCAAGACTAACCACTTACATGCATCGGGAAGAAGAAGATGAACCCCGTCGGACCTGAGCAGGGAAGCAACACATGCAGGATATCGGGCGCACGATCTTAGTGAATTGCGGAAGATGCATGATTGTAGGAAAATGCACTTTCTGTGAACTCCTCCGGACCAGTAAGTAAATGTGCCCAAATAACTTTTCCCAGTTTTTGTACTAAAATCAGATGCCTCGGCTTGTGTTTGGGTCAGCTTATACTCAAGTATATATGATATATATATATATATATATATATAGTAGTTCATTTTCTTGTTCCTACTCTTAAGTTGTGTCATTATTCGCTTTATGAATTTTGTTCTAGGCAAAAAAAAGGCATAAAAAAAAATATGCTTAGATAATAGAATAACGAATGACAATTGCAAGAAGAAATGTTTTGACATGGTACAAGTCTTCCTCTAGCAGCATTTAATAATACATGACAAGAAGACTCAGGAAGCTCCAATATAAAAGCAGGAGAAACATTCAGAGGTGTGAACATCTTTTGAAGGACACTTCTAAGCTTTTGCTTCTTTCTTCTATGAAGTAGTGATAGTAAGTAAACATACAGCAGGTACAGTTAATAATAAAATTATTTATTCTTTTGCTGAAATCATTTGAGAATAAAACCAAAAAATTAACAGTGCTGTTTACTGGGTAATGGGAAAAAATCCAAATACAGCAAAATTAGTGAAAAAACACATTTGCAACATTTTATTGTGGGCTTGGTTTTTATGCCTTTCACTGTGCACCCGAAGTGACATGTCTCCTTTATTCTTTGGGTTGGTGTGATCAAGGGGATACCAAAATTATTTATGTTTGTGTTTTTATACATTAAAAAATTAAAACCTTCTGTAAAAAAAAAAAAGTCTTTGTTTTAGGATCTTCTGGCAATAATAGTTTGAATACTTCACAGTAAGGAGCTGTGTGAGGTATCATTTCGCTGGTAGAGCTGATGGTTCTTTGCTACCATTTGGAGGACTGTATGACCTTTTCATATTTTTCAGACAGTTGGGCGCTATTTTCCGTTACGGGTTTCAACGCCAGGAATAAACATTATTATATATTGATAGATTGGGACTTTTGGTATGTGGTGATAAGTAACACGATTATGATTTTTACAGTTTTTTTTAATTTATATATAAGTTCTAGTGAAAGGGGGGTGATTTGAGGTTTTATTTCATTTTTAATATTTTTACAGGTGTTACTGGAGAGTGCTTTCTGCAATATGCAAACACTCAGCTCAGGCTGTGAGCCCTCTGCATATTCACGTACACGATCCGTGAGGTGCTAATACATCACGCGTCGCTAAGGTGATATATCTGTGCGCTGGCTAAAGCAGGTTTCCATCTTTTAGCGTACAGAAAGTGATAGTTTATCAAAATGAAAGGATGATAAAGGAGTTTCAAATTGAACTGAATAAAAAGCACTGGAATATGTAACTAACCGGGGAGTGAGGGTGCAGGACCAAGTAACTACTTGGTGCCAAAACGGGAAGTTAGGAGACAGGCCTAAACAAGGAGCATACCATAGGAAATTGTAATAATTGATCATCTAAGTGGCATTGAGAGGCAGCACTAATCAAGGATCATTTGGTGGAAGGACATAGACATTAGAAAAGTAGGGGACAGGATGAACCATTAATGAGCTGGGGAGGATTGTGATGCAGACCATGATAGAGAGAGGACCCATGCATACCATGGTCCACATAGACAATAATAATCGTACAGAGGGAGGATCTAATTAGTGAGCATATTTAATGTTGGTACATTCAGATTAAGAAGTTTTTACTGTGACTTAATGTGTATCACATTTTTAAAAATTATTTTTAAACACATTTTTAACACATTGCTGCCTGCACTTTTCTTTCCAGAGTTGTGTCATTTTTCTGTTCGAAGTTACTTGTCAGAAATCTTCATCAGCAGTAATGAAATAGATGGATTGCAACCTCTTCCTGAGTTTTTCCTAAACCTTAGTCACTAATAACTTCCACTGATGCTAAGCCCTCTTCATACTCACCGGGCGTTTGCTTCAGAATGAAGAAAACACCAGTTGCTAACACCCGTGATCAGTGTTGGGGCCGAGTGCTGGGCATTAACAAGCCGGTGGTGTGTGGGTGCCGCCATCTGAGTGAGTTCATTGGGGAGCAGCGATCCGTTGCCATGACAGCCTCGGGTCACACAGATCCCAGGCTATCATGATCTAGGCCAGGGGTCAGGAACCTTTTTGGCTGAGAGAGCCATGAACACCACATATTTTAAAATGTAATTCTGTGAGAGCCGTACCATATGCACATGCCTTCCAGTAGATAAGTAGCCACAGCACATGTCCCCCAGTAGATAGGTAGCCCCAGCCCATGGACCCCAGTAAATATGTAGCCACAGCACATGCCCCACAATAAACATGTAGCCCCAGTAGATAGCTAGCCACATCACATGGCTCCCAGTAACTAGGTAGCCACCGCACATGCACCCAAATAGACAGCTATCCCCAGCACATGTCCCCAAGTAGATAGGTAGCCACAGAACAGGTCCCCCAGTATATTGGGTAATCACGGCACATGCCCCCCAGTAGATAGGTAGCCACAGCACATGCCCCCCAGTAGATAGGTAGCATCATCACATGCCTGCTAGTAAATAGGTAGCCACATGCCCCCATTAGATAGGTAGTCACAGCACATGCTCCCCAGTAGTTAGGTAGTCACAGTACATGCTCCCCAGCAGTTAGGTAGTCACAGTACATGCTCCCCAGTAGTTAGGTAGTCACAGTACATGCTCCCCAGTAGATAGGTAGCCACAGCACATGCCCCCCAGTAGATAGGTAGCCACAGCACATGCCCCCCAGTAGATAGGTAGCCACAGCACATGCCCCCCAGTAGATAGGTAGCATCATCACATGCCTGCTAGTAAATAGGTAGCCACATGCCCCCATTAGATAGGTAGTCACAGCACATGCTCCCCAGTAGTTAGGTAGTCACAGCACATGCTCCCCAGTAGATAGGTAGCCACAGCACATGCCCCCCAGTAGATAGGTAGCATCATCACATGCCTGCTAGTAAATAGGTAGCCACATGCCCCCATTAGATAGGTAGTCACAGCACATGCCCCCAGTAGATTGGTAGCCACATCACATGCCCCCAGGCCCCAGTAGATAGGTAGCTCTAGCACATGCCCACAGTAAATAGTTAGTCATAGAAAAAAGGGCAATACTCACCTATCTGCTCTCCCTTCAGTGGCTTCTCATCACTCCTGCGCTCTTCTCTTTGACCCAGGCGCCGCTGCCATCATTGCTTCGTCAATGGCGCCTGGGTCATAGGGAAGAGTGGATGATTCTCTACTCTATGACACAAGCGCTGTCATCTAAGCAATGGGGTGGCGATGGCACCTTGGTCAGACAAAGGACGCTGGCAGTGGTAACATCCCTCCCTGCATCCAGTGATCATCGCTGTGTGTGTCTTAGATTTGTCTGAGAGCCAGATGCTGCCATCAAAAGAGCCACATATGGCTCCCGAGCCATAGGTTCCCTACCCCTGATCTAGGCTATCTATAACAATGTGCGGTTTGCAAATTATAATAGATGGTGTGCAAAATCCCCATATACTGCCGTACTGTAGTTTGTCAGTATATAGGAGGATCAATCAGACAACTTAGGGTTAAAGTACCCTGGGGAGTCTGAAAAATAGTAAAAAAAAATGTAAAAAAAAATATTTAAAAAAACCTAAAAATTTGGATCACCCCACTTTCCCTAGAAGTCATTTAAATAAAAATAAACAGTAAAAATCATAAACACATTAGGTAATACCACGTCCGAAAATGCCCAATCAAAATATAATGTTTTTTCACTATGTTTAACCCCGTAATGGAAAATAGTGCCCAAAGGTTTTTTTGCCATTATGAAAATTATAAAAAAAAAATCAATAAAAAGTGATCATGACCTATTGATCACTTTTTATAGATTTTTTTAAAATAATTTTCATAATGGCAAAAAAACCTTTGGGCGCTATTTTCCAGTCCCAAAAATAGAAGCATTGAAAATGTCATCAGAAGTCGCAAAAAATTACACCACCCACAGACAGCCCTGTCTGGTAGGTATGAAAAAGTTCTTAGTGACAGAAGACGGCAAAATGAAGAAATTAATTTTTGTACAGGAGGGTTTAATTTTTGTAAATGTATGAAAACATCATAAAACCTATACAAATTTGGTATCCCCGTGATCGTATTGACCTAATGAATGAAGTAGACCTGTCATTTGGGGCACACAGTGAAAGCTGTAAGATCCAAGCCCCCAAGAAATGGTGCAAATGTGTTTTTTCATCATTTTCACTGCATTCAGAATTTTTTACCACCACTATGAAGTGCAATTTGTTAAACAGAAAACAAGCCCATATACAGCTCTTAACATGGAAAAATAAAAAAAGTTATAGATTTTTGAAGGTGGGGAGTGAAAAAGACAGAAGCAAAAACGAAAAAAGGGCCTGGTCCTTAAGGGGTTCATCACATAAAGGAACATGCAGCATGTAATAAGTAGTAAAACAAGAGTTATATGAAAAGTAGTCTGTGCTTTGTGAGCACTAAGGTTTAACAGCTTCCCTGCTGTGCAGATATTGTCTGAAGAGCAGATGCTGGGGCAGCAGCAGAGGAAATATGGCAAAGCTTAAGGTGCAGAGAGAGACAGAAAAAGTTTTGCAGATTCATGGAGGGGCTGGTAGAGAACAAGGCTTTCCTGCTGGACACACTGAGAGCATTAACTGATTTCCCCCATTTTCCAGAAAGGAGGAAGTCGCAGACCCTCCCCTCCAACAGTTAGAATCCATCTTGTATAGCAAATATGGTACCAATATGCAAATAAGGGCCAAAAAGTGATCCTGGAAAGTTTAAATTCAGCTGTGGCATTATTTGAAGAGTTTGTTAGTAAGCAGCTCCTAGTGCCAAATTTCTGGGTGACAGCTCCTCTTTAAGTTGAATTTGTATGTAAGACGGCATGGTATATTTTATAACTGTAGCTCCAGACAATTGGATTTTCTACATTTTTTGCTGTAATGAGACCAAGAATTATCAATAAAAATACATTACAGACATCATACAGGCTGATCATTGCAGCCTGGGACTATAATAAAGCATCCAGAGAACTTCACCAGAGGTCACAGTGGGTAGAGGGGTCCGTCTCTAACTAGGGGTTGTCTGTAAGTCAGATGTTCTTAAGTAGGGGACTCTCTGTACACTGCGGGAAACTCCTCAGCTAAGTTATCCTTAGCCTAAAGCAGTTCAGTTTTATTGAAAACACGTTCACTTGCCATGTATGCAGGGCAATTTGGAAACATTATTTGGTAAAATATAAAAAAATATAACACATAAAAAGTCTTTGCAATATTTTCATATAATTGTAGTACACGAAGAAAATGCTACTTCTTGGACTTATAGAATGATTGAACCACCTGATAGATAGAAATGTGCAAATTACTTTTCAGAATAGAATAAATGAACTATAAAAACCACTAGAGGAGAAATACATAGCATTTTATGTGTTGAGGTCAAGATTATTTCACGCCAGACTGTAATCTTGGTGGGTAAGATAAAAATTAAGCTATATTTTCATCACTCATTTATAAGCTATGAAAGAATGATGGTAATCCAGAAATGTCATTTCTTATATCCAAGCTGACAAGTTCCTGGAAAAGGGCTGTGATTGGCTAATAAAAATATTTTTAGAATATACAGGTCAAATAAAAAATAATTGGATATTTCTTACATTCAGCTATCAATCTCATGAAAGAAATGACTTTAAGATATACCAATCTCCTCTATGCCTTTTGCTTGTAAAAGTTAGTGAAACAGTATTTATTTTTAGGAATATCGTAAATAAGGTAAAATAGTGGCAGGTCCATGACAATCTCACCTCAAGATTGGATATCAAATATAGAGCACATCTTTTATGGCACAAGCTACACCCTGCCCTCTTCATTTATTAAAATAACCAGTAATTTCTCTGGCCTCTTCATCTGAATAAAGGCTTTTGGTGCCACCTACAGGATGGATTCGATTTGGGAAATGAACATGCTAAATATTAGCCGTTTCACTTCAAAGCTATATTCCTGATTTAAAAAGATGCGAGGGGATTCTAGAGTATATCCCGTTGACCTTTTTATCTCATTTGAATACAGTATAGTTAAATATTTCTAAGTTATTTTATGCACATATATTACTGTTTGTACACGCTAAAGGCTCGCTGTATTTCAGAGCCGATTCTGCTCTGACAGTGAGGACAAAAGTACAGCTCATACATGTAGCATATGTCTTGGCTATAGTTTTGAACATTTTCTCTATGCATGTTGTGTTGCACATCTTTCCCATTTTAGGGATAATGTTATGACAATAATGCACAGCAACATTAATTTTTGCCATTTCTAAATTCACTGTTATCAACTTGGTAAGGACTTGGGTCTTCAAAGCCAAGTATGTGTTTGTCCATTGTAAGAAGGTAGTAAGCTATGAATATCAGATAGAAAATGTTCTTTTGGAATCAGTTCTTTCTTATACAGACGGTCCCGTTCTTAAGGACACTCGACTTACAGACGACCCATAGTTACAGACGGACCCCTCTGCCCACTGTGACCTCTGAATGCTTTACTGTAGTCCCAGATTGCAATAATCAGCTTAAAAGTCTCTGTAATGAAGCTTTATTGATAATCTTTGGTCCCATTACAGCAAAAAATTTAGAAACTCCAATGGTCACTAGGGAAAAAAAAATTTTGTCTCGAACTACAATCATAAAATATACAGTTTAGACTTACATACAAATTCAATTTAAGAACAAACCTACGGACCCTATCTTGAAAGGACATCTACCACCAGGATGAAAGACTGTATGCAAATGAGCCTATCACCTATGAAGCTGGGAGCCCCTCAGGCTCATTTGCATACAGTCCTTCATTCTGGTGGTAGATGCCCTTTAAAACATTTTCAATTATTTTGTGTATCACGTCGTCACTATTTTTTATCATTATAGAAAAATGCCCCAACAGAAATGTTAATGTTTAGTGATTATGATTCCATAATTCCATGTTAAGGGTTTCCAACTGCACTACTTTTGTATTTAGCTGATACACGTATAATAAGTAAAATTAACAATAAAGTTTATATTGGCGTTAGCATTAGGCAGTTCAGATATTTTCTTATTAAAGTGAAAAACTGTAAATTGTAAAACCCTTAAGCACTTTGAGAATTGTAGAATCAATTGAACAATCATAGAAAATCTTTATTGCATCATGTGAAGAAAGGCAAATGTCTAAGGCATTTTTGCAACTATATCATTACATGCATTTTACAATAAAAAATACTTTATTTACATTTCCAAAATATGCCATTATGTCCAAATTATTATGGCATCTTACATTTCTTGATCAATAACTTATGCAGATAGAAACAACAGATCCCTATAATACTCAGTATGCGCTTACAGATTACAGCTCGCACAGCATGGCTGCCACAGTTCAGGAATGACTTGCCACACTGAAAACATATCTTGTTACGTGCAGTCTCCAGATTTATTGCCATTCAAACATTTTTGGTCGCAACTTTTCGTGTTTAAGTTCTATGGGCTCAGTTTGCACATCTATGGGCAAATGTGCTGCATGGTACCATATTGAACGTGTATGACTCCGCGAACACCTGAATCTCATCTTGAATCCAATTAGAGGTGGCCCAACAAGGTACTAGAGCAGGGGTCTCAAACTCAATTTACCTGGGGGCCGCTGGAGGTAGATTCTGGGTAAGGCTGGGCCGCATCAAGTTTTCCACACAAAATGCACTTACAAAATATCATTATTCAGATTCAAATGTCATGGCGTCTCCCAGCGCAAGGAAAGCCCCGAGCGGGGAGACGTGTTCTCTCTATGAACGCGTCCTGTGCACCGAGGGGTCCCAAGCTCCTACCGCACTGAGCCCAGTCAGGGACACTCCATCCCCCCCTCCCCCCCGGTACTTGCCTCCCCGTGTCCCTCCCATCAAAGAAGATGAAGTCGCCGCTCTGACCTGCACCAAGTGCATTCAGAGCGGCGACTTCATCTTCTTCAAGTACCGGAGGGAAGGGGATAAACCGGTTACGGGCCCTTTCCTGTTTTTTCATGTCCATTTTTCACTCCCCACCTTCAAAAATCTATAACTTTTTTATTTTTACACGTAAAGAGCTGTGTGATGGCTTGTTTTCTGCGTAACAAATTGCGCTTCATAGTGATGGTATTTAATATTACATGCCATGTACTTGGAAGCGGGAAAAAAATTCCAAATGCAATGAAAATGATGAAAAAAACGCATTTGCGCCATTTTCTTGTGGGCTTGGATATTACGTCTTTCACTGAGCGCCCCAAATGACATGTCTACTTTATTCTTTGGGTCGGTACAATTAAGGGGATACCAAATTTGTTATAGGTTTATAATGTTTTTTACAAAAATTAAAACCTCCTGTACAAAAATTATTTTTTTGATTTTGCCAACTTCTGGCGCTAATAACTTTTTCATACTTTGGTGTACGGAGCTGTGGGTGGTGTCATTTTTTTGCGAAATTTGATAATATTTTCAATGATATCATTTTTAGGACTGTGCTACCTTTTGATCACTTTTTATCGATTTTTTATATTTTTCAAAATGGCAAAAAAGTGCCATTTTCGACTTTGGGCGCTATTTTCCGTTACGGGGTTAAACGCATTGAAAAAACGTTATCATATTTTGATAGATCGGGCATTTTCGGACGCGTCGATACCTGATGTGTTTATGATTTTTACTGTTTATTTATATTTATGTCAGTTCTAGGGAAAGGGGGGTGATTTGAAATTTTAGGTTTTTTTATTATCATTTTTTTTTTTTTAACTTTTTTGTATTTTTATTTATACTATTTTTCAGACTCCCTAGGGTACTTTAACCCTAGGTTGTCTGATCGATCCTATCATATACTGCCATACTACAGTATGGCAATATATGGGGATTTTCCTCCTCATTCATTACAATGTGCTATCAGCACATTGTAATGAAGGGGTTAAAACGAAATAGCCTCGGGTCTTCAGAAGACCCGAGGCTACCATGGAGACGGATCGCCGCCCCCCGATGACGTCACGGGGAGCGGCGATCCCAGGTAAGATGGCGGCGCCCATGCGCCGCTATCTTTTTGAGGCTGCCGGCAGCTTTGCCGGCAGCCATCGCTGTGAAAACACCCGCGATCGGTACTAGCACCGATCGCGGGTGTTACCGGTAAGCCTTTGCTGCAATATGCAGCAAAGACTTACCGGCTATGGAGAGGGCTCGGCCCGTGAGCCCTCTCCATGCAGGTGGGGGCCGCAAAATATTGTCCCGCGGGCCGCAGTTGGCCCGCGGGCCGCGAGTTTGAGACCCCTGTACTAGAGCCTCCTTTTTCAATCTTTCCTGGTAAATGTATGCATTCAGACATAAAAGTTTTATGTGATTCCAACCCCATTTTTGGAGGTATGTGTAATTAAATCAGCAGCTTACCCCAACACCCCCTCACCAAAGAGTGATTACTGGGGGTTATTAAATCCTTTGAACTCCTCTTGAACTGCAAAAAGGCATATTATTAATTTAACCCCTTAATGAAACATGAATAATCTATATATCATGGTGTTGTTAAGGGCGTTTGAAGAGGGCTCACGTTCTTCATCGGCTAAGTGTCATTTTGAAACTCAATTGTACATCTTGGATTCAATCAGCACCACCCTGTAACATCATTGGCTATGACAAACCCTTACCAAAGATCACATTCGCTGTCATAGCAGAATCTGTAATACCATATCATTGGCCAGTAAAGTGTTCTGTTAAACTATTTAAAATGTACAATTTATTTTGTTAATTAGAATCACAAAAAAGTCTAAAAGTACATCTAAGTTCAGTTGAAAGTCTTGTATATTGAAAGCGCAATAAACTGTCAATAATAAGGCTTAAGGAGTGTTTGTAACCTTTTTAAAATAAGTATCAGTTTGGTAAAAAAAAGGATGTGTAGTAGCCAGAAAAAGGTGTAAAATAAATCTACCAAATTTCCAATCGTGCAGTAACCCTGTAACAAAAAAACACCTCCCGATGTCTGTCTGTCTGTCTGTTACAGTTTTGCCACAGATAAAATTTTAATAAAAGTGATCAAAAGGTCATACAGTACCCAAAATGGAAGACTTGAAAAATTAATTCAAGAGTCATTTTGACACTTTACAAGTATGAAAACGTTACTAGCGTCAAAATATGTTGATGCAGTAATTGTATGTTTTTTTTCTTGAAAGGATTTATTTTGTTTTATAAATTTGGTATCTACATAATCATAGTGACCCAAAGAGCAAAGGGGAGGTGTCAACTGGACCACACACAAAAAGCCGTAAATATGAAGCCCATAGGAATATGGTACAACTGTGATTCTTTGTACTGCATTTGGAATTTTTCAGCTTCCCAGTAGATTGTATGGAATATAAAATACTGACACTCGGAAATATGATATGTCTGACAAATAACAACCTCTCATGCAAGAAAAAAAAATATGGCTTTTGGAAGGTGGGGAGTAAAAAAACAGAAATATACAAATCAAAATGGCCCAGGTCTTTGAGGGGTTAAGAGTGGACTACAGTAACGCACTCTAAATCTCACCTTACTGCTCTCCTCCATGTGTCTCAACCGTACATCCATCCTTTCCGGTTGTCCACATCATCCAACCCCCTACCACAACACCTCATTTTCCTGTTTGCTCCTGCATGTACATACAATTATGCCCAAGCTGCACCAGTCGGCTGTGATTGTACAGCACATTCTATGCAATGGCGTAAACTCCCAGTTTGGCATAGACAGTAGAGCTCAAAGCTGATGTATGCCTGCAACATAAGTGCACAGGATTCTGTTGTGGGGGGTGAGCAGAGAAAGAGCAGGACAGGAAAGAGCAGAAGCTGCAGCAAGGTTGTAATTTAGGAGGCTATACAATCACACGGCCACTATAAAGCCGAAAATATGTGGCTGAGACACTCAAAGAAGAAAGAAGTGACAGCGCAGCAAAATGTACATGGTGCTTAGTTCTCACTTACATAAAGAATCAAAGTTTACATTCCCCCTGTAAAAGATACAAATATGTCTGCCCTGAGTACAAGGGGATCTCACAGGACATGTACTGTAATTACTTTGGGGGTGGCGATCCTGCCGACAGATTCCATTTAAAATACATTTTATGCAACAAATGTTCTGAAAGTGCAACCAACCAACTTGCAAGATGAAGCCTAACAAAGATCCATAAATAGGTTGTTTTTCTGCATCTGGATTTCAGTTATTTTACTAAAGAAAAACGTTTTAACCCTGCATAATGAATCTGTAAACTTCAAAGAACCCATTTAAGATTTTCTGCATTTTATTTTAAAAATTCTCTTCACAGATTGAACTTTTTGATGTGACAAACAATCCAATCCAACCTGAGTCACATAACTTGACAGCTGGAGCACTCACATTCAGCCCTCTCTGCAGTTACTGTATAATGTACAGGGAACAAAGCTGCTCTCCTGTGGTGCATCAGATGTTGAGTTTGATGTTAATGGTGAAATTCTTTATTTGTCATAGTAAAGCAAGCTATAACACTGTATAGTTTATATGTTTTTTGTACTGTAAAGTAGCGGCTTCGTGTTTGTGAATCCAGTGATCGAGATAGGAATATAATGCAGAATTTAATAAGAGAAGTTTGATATTCTTGGACTTACCTAGTCCATATTTCTTTTTGTATGAAATTATATATATTTGTATTGGCTTTATAGGGAACCTATCTCCACATTTTCGCAAATACATCAGGTGACACGTTCCCATAGAGTCCAACTAAATGCCACCCTGCTTTTAGCTAAAAATTATTTCCCTCACATCCCCATAAAATCCCCATAAATAGCCAGTTCAAACAACAAGTCAACAACAAGTGTGTTTTGCTTATCTACTCGGATAAGATTTATGTTAGGCTTCCCTGGAACCACACCAGAAAGCTGGAGTACAAGCCCTGATAAATACCTACCAAAGTGCTCCATACAGTTCTCTTTCTATTTATGAGATTATTTGGGACCAGCACATATTAGCAAATATTTCACTTTAACCCCACTTACCCATTTTGGTCTCCCCAAAAAATTGGGGAAGCAGTCAAGAAAACAAAACTGATGAATGGGAAACCTAATTGATAAATACATTCAAATTGTAAATGTTTTGGAATCCATAATAATAGATGGAATACTAGCTGTAATAGATAGACTGTATGTTACTGATAGGGTGCTTATGGTATAGAAGATATAGAATTAAATGTGAGATTTCTAAGTCTGCTCTACCTTGGTGCATTTTAATTGGTTTAAGTAAAGGGTTTTTTTTTATTTTATTGTAAATTTTAAGTACACACATTCCCAAAACAAATACCACATAAAAAGACACAATACAACATGTCCCTACTTAGTTGTATTCCACAATTTTCTACAAGCTCTACATAGTCTGCTCTGGGAGAAATGTAGCCCACAAAGCCCACTGGCCTAGGATATGTTCATCAGTAATACGAAAGGAGATCTCTCCTGTAGGGCCCACCTTTTGCTTAAATGGCGGTAGTGAAGACAATTTGATGCCATAGTTAATTCATAATGCATTTATTTATTAACCCTGTTGCATACTTCCGCCCAATATCTAAATTACTGCATATACTCGTGTATAAGCCGAGTTTTTCAGCACAAAAAATGTGCTGAAAAAACTCACCTCGGCTTATACACGAGTCAAGTAAAAAAATAAAAAACTCAATACTCACCCTCCGGTGTCCGGATCGTTGGCGCGGGTCCCGATCTTCAGCGCGTGGCTTCCGATCTTCGACGCGGGTCCCAGTGGCTCCTCTTCTCTCGCCAGCAGAGTCGCGTCCATGCGATCTGCTGGCGGGCGCACATAATGATGCAGCGGTGTCGCCGCTGATGACATTATCAGCTGCGACAGCGCCACATCAAGTGGCGCCAACGATCCGGACACTGGAGGGTGAGTAATACTTTTTTTTATTTTTTTTGGCAGGGGGCTGGCTGTATTCTACATGGGGGCAGGCTGGCTGTATTCTACATGGGGGCAGGCTGTATACTACATGGGGGCAGGCTGTATACTACATGGGGGCAGGCTGTATACCACTTAGCGGCTGGCTGTATACAACAGGGGGCTGGATGACTGTATACTACATGGGCGGCTGGCTAGCTTTATACTACACCCTCGGCTTATACTTCGAGTCAATAGGTTTTCCCAGTTTTTAGGGGTCTCGGCTTATACTCGAGTATATACGGTATATAAAGTCTTCCCCCGAGATGCAATAAGTTGCCTTGCTGCTGTTAATATATATGTAATTATCCATTTCTGATCTATCGGGGGCAGGTAAACAGCTAGGTTTATGACCAAAGACACTAAAGAAAACACTTCTGTTTTGGGCAAGTCCACCACATATGTATTTGGTCACCTTTAACCATGCACCATGCAAAAATCAGAGAGAGATGGGTGTCCTTCATTACAGTCTCTTTTTGGTGTAAAGTACCATTGGAGATGCATTTTTATTTGTTCTATATGATAGGTGTACACTGCATATACAGTAACTGAGATATGGATAAAATATGGAGTGTGCCATGCTAAGTATATTCTTTTGGATTTGGAAAATATGACTTGACGGAACGGATTTTGTAATTGATCTTATAAATTAAGTCAATCAGGATCCAAATTTCAACACTCCATGGCTGTATGATGGGGGTAGTAAGAGCTAGAGGGCTGAAAAACGGGTTATGGAAAGTACTTAAAGAGGACCTGTCACCCTCAAAAACGGCACTATGAGCTGCTTACCAAAGTAAGCAGGTCCTAGTGCTAAAAAAAACGCAGCACTGCAGTGTGGCAGTCACCGGTGGCCTGAGTGAGCTGGGCAGTCCAGGAAGAGGCAGCTCCTCGGATCGCCCCTCATGAATAATGTACAGCATAGCAGTTTTTGTTTCCGATAAAGCTAGCGGTGTAACACTGCTGCGTCTGTTTTAGCACTAGGAGATGCTTACTTTAGTAAGCAGCTCCTAGTGCCGTTTTTGAGGGTGACAGGTCCTCTTTAAAATATCATAAAATATAAAAAGTGCTGTGGATGTTCAGACGTCCATGCTCAGGATGTTCATTCCTCTCACTGCAGTTAAAGATGCTCTAGACTTTCAGACCCAGTTATTCTGATTTCGATAAAAGTAGTAGTGGAAAAACCACAAACTCTTCCTCTCACTGCGGTTAAAGGCACTGTAGGCTTTCAGACCCAGTTATTCCCAAAGCGGTAAAAGAAGTAATGGGAAAACCACAAACTCTTCCTCTCACTGTGGATAAAATATAGCTACTGCAAATTTTTTCAATTTCCAGTTAAATTTTAGGTAGTGTGATATTTCTAGCCTCTACCAATTTGGCACAGCCAATTCTTTTGGGGTCCATGCCTGGTTCATCTTAATAAACGTGAGGATGTCCACGTAGACTGCAGACGGCATAATTCTCTTAGCAGCGTTGAACTAAGCGTGGGTCAGTTGCATGTAAAAAGTCTAATTTGCTCTACAAAAAGAAACAAAACAAAGAAATATTTGTCTTGAAAAGATATTTAGGATCACTGCAACAGACACACCCACCAACTAACTTCTTTAGCCACTGACATAGTTGCAAAAATGCACCTAAAAAGAACTAAAAAAAATCACAAATACTGCAAAAAGAAGAGAAACAAAATGATACTTGTCCCTCATAGAGTGCCTGTACTGGCCGCGTGTATAGGTTGTGCCTGGTATTGCAACTAAGCTACATTTATTTCTATATGTCTGAGCTGCAATACCTGTAAAAACAATGATCAAATCTGGTGCTGTTTTTGCAAGAAGGAAGCCATGTTTCTCAACTACCAGGCACCCTGTTTAAGAATATTCATAAACAAGAGCTTGTCCAATATTTACTGTATAGGTTAATATTTCGTATGACTAGGGGTACAAGCAGTTAAACAGAGAAATGAAAGTCCCCTGTAAATAAAGCTTTAACATAAATATGTCAGTGGTGCTCTATTAACTTTTCTGCTGCTCTAAAAGGAAATCTACCATGAAAACTCAGAAAGCTCTTGTGTCCCCCCTTCATCCACATAGACTGTAAACTCTTGTCTAAACCTTCATCCTCATACACGATAAGGTCTTGTGTCACCCCCTCATCCTTATAGACTGTAAAAGCTCCTGTGTCACCTCTCATCCTCATAGACTGTAAGCTCTTGTGTCATCCCCTCATCCTCATAGACTGTAAGCTCGTGTGTCACCCTCTCAACCTCATACACTGTAAGCTCTTGTGCCACCCCCTCATCCTCATAGACTGTAAGCTCTTGCCTCACCCTCTCATCCTCATAGACTGTAAGCTCTTGTGTCACCGTCTCATCCACATAGACTGTAAGCTCCTGTGAGCAAGGCCCTCACTCCTATAGTTCCATATGACTGTTGCACTCTGTAATGTAATATTATATTTGTATATGTCCCATATGATTTGTAAAATGCTTATAAGTCACATATATGTTTGTGTGAATGTAACCTTACTTATAGATGCAGGCACCATGACTGTGGTAATCTTAAATTTCGTATCCATGGCCTCCTTCCTTCTAAAACTCACTTTTAAAATTGCTAATGAGCCAAAAGATCTCATGAGGGTGTCACCAGAGCCTCTCTGTGCTGCAGATTCAAAGGATGTTACATTGTGAAGGAGCACTTCCCCTCCTACTGTGTGCTGAAAGTGAGATACAGTGAGATTACATCAGGCAGAGGGATAAGGAAGTGCTTGAGCAGAGGGTGAGGGTGGGACAGTAACAACCTGTGAAGCTGCAGCACAGAAGGGCTTGGGTAACACCCCCAGTAGCACTTCTGGATCATTAGAATAATTTTAAACATTGATTTTAAGAGGAACAAGGCCAAGTATAACAAATATAAGAAGATTACCGCAGTCTCGGTGCCTGGATCTATGAGTAAGGTTACATTCACACGAACATATGGGTGACGTATATATGGCTGCAAATTTTCAGCCATATATACTTCCCCTGTAGTCATCTATGGTGCCCAAGCTCGGTGCGGAGAGCACACATTCCGAGCCATGGCCACAAAAAAGATAGAACATGCTCCATCTTTGGCCATAAGAATGGGCGTGCAGGGAGGGGTGAGCAGGGGTGTCCCTGGTTTATCATGATGCATTTTGACAGTAGATTGCCTATAAATTAACACTTTCGTTCCCACAGACGTCTTTGGGAATATGAAAACTATGGATGCTACACAGGTGTCATTTAACATAAGCATACAAACCTGCAAGAGATTCAAAATCTTCAAAAACGGATGTGACACAGATCACACACAAACTACTTACCACTCAGAAACTGATTATGCACTGATGACACATAGACGGCAAAAAACATGCAGTTAGGCCATAACTGGGCAGGCACAGAAGCGGTGCGCTAGAGAGGAGGAGGAGTGACCCCTCTCCATTGAGATGCACGGAGCACATCCTTGCACACAGGGAAATATAGGACATGTCCTATCTTTTCCCCATGTACACGTGTGCAGCACTGCATTATTGCCTATTGCTGTCTATGGGGGACATATGTCACCCTTAGGTCTATGTGCATGAGCTCTTAGCCTGCACATATGTCAGTTCATTCTATTCTCTGTCATGTACTGAGAAGCAGGATAAAATTTTCATATATGGGAGAATTTTTTCCTTTTATTAAGTTTGAATACCTTTCAAAACAATATAAAGTGTCTTATAATCACCATTTTCTAACACCTAGTTTTTATACTTCAGTGAGGTAACAAGATGACATTTGTATTTATAACATTTTGTGAAATGTACATCCTTTTAATCGCTTTTTATCCAAATATTTGTTGAAATGATGGAAAACATGCATTTGGACAATCTGCAGAGGGTGGCACATGGAAAAGAGGAGGTTAAAGTAAAGCTATAGAGTGGGCTGAAGAACTGCAACTCTCAGCAGTTGTTTCAGCTGCTGGGAGTTGTAGTTCTCAGATGTAAAATTACTAACGTGAATTGGAGTGCTCTTTTATTTCTGTAGATACATATTGCTAGGGTTAGGAGGCCACGACACAGGTTTGCCTCCATCATTGAGGTGCTGCCGCCGCCGCGCACATCAGGGTTAGGATGGGTGGGCCCTATTCTTCAGAGCAGAATGTGCTAGAACACTAGTGTGAAAACGATTCACAAGCCATCTCCTCATTGGTGAGCCCAAATGTTGGTCAGCACCAGGAGGAGGCCGCATCCTCTGCTCAGCAGCTCCAGGGCTGGAAATGTTTTCTGCCCAGTTGCTCAATGCAAAAACACCTACATAGAAATAAAAAGATGAACAGATGGCAACATCACAGTATGTGAGAAAAGAAGATTTGCCTGACTACATAGCTGTTAACAGTGTGTTTAACCGGTTAAGGACCGGGCCCTTTCCTGTTTTTTCATGTCCATTTTTCACTCCCCACCTTCAAAAATCTATAACTTTTTTATTTTTACACGTAAAGAGCTGTGTGACGGCTTGTTTTCTGCGTAACAAATTGCACTTCATAGTGATGGTATTAAATATTCCATTCCATGTACTCGGAAGCAGGAAAAAAATTCCAAATGCAGTGAAAATGGTGAAAAAATGCATTTGCGCCATTTTCTTGTGGGCTTAGATATTACGTCTTTCACTGAGCACCCAAAATGATATGTCTACTTTATTCTTTGGGTTGGTACGATTAAGGGGATACCAAATTTGTATAGGTTTTATAGTGTTTTCATACATTTACAAAAATGAAAACCTCCTGTGCAAAAATAATTTTTTTGATTTTGCCAACTTCTGGCGCTAATAACTTTCTTTTATACTTTGGTGTACGGAGCTGCGGGTGGTGTCATTTTTTGCGCAATTTGATAGTATTTTCAATTATATCATTATTAGGACTGTACGACCTTTTGATCACTTTTTATAGATTTTTTTATATTTTTCAAAATGGCAAAAAAGTGCTATTTTCCATTAGGGGGTTAAACGCATTGAAAAAACGTTATCATATTTTGATAGATCGGACATGTTCGGACACGTCGATACCTATTGTGTTTATGATTTTTACTGTTTATTTATATTTATGTCAGTTCTAGGGAAAGGGGGGTGATTTGAAATTTTAGGTTTTACTATTATAATTTTTTTTTTTAAACTTTTTTATATTTTTATTTTTACTATTTTTCAGACTCCCTAGGGTACTTTAACCCTAGGGTGTCTGATCGATCAGCACATTGTAATGGAGGGGTTAAAACGAAATAGCCTCGGGTCTTCGGAAGACCTGAGGCTACCATGGAGACGGATCACCGCCCCTCTATGATGTCACGGGGAGCGGCGATCCCAGGCAAGATGGCGGCGCCCATGCGCCGCTATCTTTTTGAGACTGGCGGCAGCCATCGCTGTGAAAACACCCGCGAACAGTGCTACGCCGATCGCGGGTGTTACCGGTAAGCCTTTGCTGCAATATGCAGCAAAGACTTACCGTCTATGGAGAGGGCTCAGCCCGTGAGCCCTCTCCATGCAGAGCGACCCGACCGCCGCCGTGAATACACGGCGGGCGATCGCGAACTGGTTAAAAAAAGACATGTATTACACAATGTAACTTAACACATGTGGTCATGCGTGTGTTAACATTGTGGTAAAGTAAGCATTTGTAAGTGCAATGTTAGCACATGTGTTAACAGCTATATAATCAGGCAAATCTACTCTCCTGAAAATGCACTGCCGCGTGTGAACCCACCCTGACACCTCTCCAGAAGACCACCTCTCTGAGAGGACCCTATAGGACTGTTTTTTTATTTCTTTGCCACTATACTCTATGGAAGCCATACCTTATGTGAAGACCACCATTTTACAGTGCAAAGAGATCTGCTAAAAGAGGTTGCACTGTATATATACTGTGCTGTGTGTGCAGGATCTGATCCATTCATTAGAACCGATGGGGGGGGGGCATACACATTTTTCACTATATTCAAACTTTCACACAAACAGCTCTGCTAAACCATTCCTGGTATGTAATTGGATGACCTGAAACATGTGATTAGTCACATGCTTATGACATCACTGCAGGTCCTGGAACTTTTCTACTATATTCAAGCTTTCAAACACAAAAAGGTCTGCAACATAACATTCCTGGTATGTAATTGGATGACATGAAGCAGGTGATTAGTCACATGCTTATGACATCATTAATCATTGTCTTTTGGACATTGTACTAGATGGGTCTTTGTATTCTCAACTTGGGCCTACTATTTTCCATTGTAGATTGTTTAGAGATGATAATTAATGTGTAATTTTGTATATTTTTGGAAATAAAAATTGATAGATTTTTATGAAATAAGACAGACTCCTTTTTTTGTTTGGATAAATTGCTAATAGTTTTTTGGTGCCTTTGATAGTTAGCATTGATGGGCATTTTTAGTCTTTTTAACTGCAAACTTGCTGACAAATTGCTTCAGATAGCTAATAAGTATAAATGCTTATTTTGGCTTGGTGCAGAACTACGCAAAAGTTTTTATACTTTACCGTTGTACTTTAACACAGAAGTAAATACTTCAGTAAAGCTGAAAGTGTGAAGTGATATTTTAGTTTAACACTTGATGATGCCGTCACTGCACAATATATTGCGATGGTGCCTTCTAGATTTTGATGCACCTGCAAACTACAATGTGACAGCACCTTTCCGACTTTTATGCAATAGTAAACTGAGATTGTGCCTTTGAGTTCTTGCGGGATGAAGCTGTAAATACTGATCGTACTAAGCCTGGTCCTGCACTGTAGCAGCAGTAGCTAAATTTAGTTCTTCACAGTGCTGTAAGATTTCCACTTGTCCCTAACTCAGTACCCCCAAAAGGGGAAATCATTGAATTTAAAAAGTCCCCGACTATCCGACTGTCCCTATAAACATAAGCTACCTCTCTCTAGTTCTGCTTGTAACAGTGTCTGGACATGGAAGCCTGCTCTTATACTGCAATGTCACGCATCACATTTATACATAACTTTGTATACACAATTTCTTTTTTCAACCAAAACATTTTTGAGCCATGACAAACTAGACTCTTTTGATAGGACCCTACTCTGCTACATGTCTCCCCTCAGTATATAGATATTCCCTGCACATGCTCACTCAGCATATAGATAGCCCCTACACGTGCCTACTCAGTATATAGCCCCATGTGTCTCTATTTTGCTGAAGCTGTCTGCAATCACAGCCAAAGACAAGAACAACTAGCTAGTGTTATTTATACATGAAGCCAAGTTAACTTTCCATAAGCTACACACTACTGAATTGTCTGTCTCCAAGTCAGTCAGTCATTTGTACTAATAGCTAACTGCTATCAGGATTCTTGCCTTTTAAAACTAGACACACAGAGCCCCACAACATATTTCTTCAGAACAACGGCTTGATCAGGGGTTAGGGCTTAAGTGGCGTGCGGCCATTAATGCATGATATTTAAACCTATAGGGTTCACACCCCCAACGATGACATCCAATCTCTCTGCAGTGGGAACAAAAGTGGCCAATCATACCTCCCTTAGAATGTGAAAGATCTCACAACCAATAGTCAGGGGACCACATCAGCTGGAATGTAATCAGCAAGAGATGTAGCCAATACCACAATCTAGTTGTTATGATGAGGAGTGTGCATACTCAGATCAATGTCAGCTGACTTCTTAGCGATCACGTGACCATTCAAGTGTGATGTCACTCAGATCAACATCAGCTGACTGCTCAGTGATCATGTGACCATCCAAGTGTCACATCACGGGGCCGTCAGATACTGCAAAGGCACACTTTAGAATCCAACCGTCAGCATCTATGGACGCACACACACACTTCAGAGTAGTCCGGCAAAGTATATACACCATGCCAGTGTGCATGTCAAAATGCTTCAAAATAGTCAAACAGCCTATATTTGCTATCTAGGTGCACATATTAAGGCACTAAGGTTATAAAATCAGTTCCCTCATATGTTTTACAAACTGCAGAAATAATCTAAAGTAGTATAAACAATTCCCTCTTGAACATGAAGTTCTGCCAAGTGGCAATAGTGTCAGGCTTCTGGGTTAGTTAACCCCCTGTACCACCGTGGACAATGACACAAGCTGACACCTGGGAGCAGAATCTAAGTGGCACTCGGTTTTCACCAGAGCCCGTCGCAAAGCGGGTTGGACTTGCTGCAGCGTGATACAACCAGGTCGTTCGACAGGTGCGACCTGTGGGAGCCAAGGTCGAGGTACAAAGTCAGCAGGCAAGTTCGTGGTCGGGGACAGGCTGGAGGTCAAGACAGGCGGAAAAGGGCCAGAAACGGTCTTTCAGGTGGAAAAGGGTCAGGGCTGGCACAACAGGAGGTCAATACACAGGAATAATAATAAGGGTAGTAGCTCTCTCTTAGGCATATAGCACGAAGATCCAGTGGCGAAGACTGGGAGAGCGTATGCACGCATGCACCCTAGGAGACGGGGATGCGCGCACTGGGAAGCCGGGATGGGAGCGTGTAGAGGTGAGTGAGGTTGGGAAGAGCGGCCGCCACGGAGGGTCGCAGGAGCACCCGTGACAAATAGTATGAGTATTAAGAAGTTAAATCAATAAAAATATGGATTTGAGTATGGTAAGCACAAATCAGGCCCATCCTTAATTAAAGCCAAAGCAGAGGGGACATTTGTTTTGGGCAAGACATATTCATATTCTTTTCATGCCCAAATAAGCTACTATAACCCCTAACTATGCCCAATATATGAGTTAGCTCTTCATATTCATAAGCAGGGGCGAACTCCCTCCCTACAACTTCTCGGATAATGCATTGTACCTGCATCATGCAGTTATTGCAGGTACTATTACCTTATATACTCGAGTATAAGCCTAGTTTTTCAGCACAAAAAATGTGCTGAAAACCCAAACTCGGCTTATACTCGAGTAAAAAAATAAATATATCTAAACTCACCTTTCCGGCGACCCCTGTATATCTTCTGTGCAATCTGTCCGGCAGCGGCGGCAGGCTATATACACTGGGGCATGGTCTGGCAGGCTATATACACTGGGGCAGGGTCTGGCAGGCTATATACACTGGGGCAGGGTCTGGCAGGCTATATACACTGGGGCAGTGTCTGGCAGGCTATATACACTGGGGCAGGGTCTGGCAGGCTATATACACTGGGGCAGGGTCTGGCAGGCTATATACACTGGGGCAGGGTCTGGCTGGCTATATACACTGGGGCAGGGGCTGGCTGGCTATATACACTGGGGCAGGGGCTGGCTGGCTATATACTGGGGAGGCTGTGACCAGTGCATTTCCCACCCTCGGCTTATACTCGAGTCAATAGGTTTTCCCAGTATTTTGTGGTAAAATTAGGGACCTCGGCTTATACTCGGGTCGGCTTATACTCGAGTATATACGGTAATTAGCGCACGCAGCACAGCTGCTTTTGCATCTTTCTATACACGCAGCTACACAGGTCACGCAACTGATGTCATTGCGCGACCTGTGTAGTGGGGAGGAGTGCTGACACATACCACGTCAGCTGTCAGCTCTCTGGGCCACCATGCAGTTCTGCGGCTTGCTTGGTATAAGAGGCGCAGAGTAGTGATGTCACTATCCTGCGCCTTTACACCAAGCTACTGAAGACCGAGGACAGGAAGAAACCTGCTCCGAAGAACAACAGGTGAGGATTGTTTTCTTTTTTTAATTATAGAGTGGAGGCATTATTGGTATGAATGGGGCAGTCAGTATATAAATAAGACAGGCTGGGGACATTAATTCTTTTTCTGGGGCTAGGTGCATTCACTGTATGCTGTGGGCATTCATTCTAATGCTAGGGTTGGCTGGGGCTATTAATTCTATGTCTGGGGCAGGCTGGGGCTATCAATTCTATGTCTGGGGCAGGCTGGGGCTATCAATTCTACGTCTGGGGTGGGCTGTGGCTATTAATAGCGGGCTGGGGATATTAATTCTATGTCTGGGGCAGGCTGGGGCTATTAATTCTATGTCTGGGGCTGGCTGGGGCTATTAATGGCAGGCTGGGGCTATTAATTCTATGTCTGGGGTTGGCTGGGGCTATTAATTCTATGCCTGGGGTTGGCTGGGGCCATTCATTTTATGTCTGGGGTAGGCTGGGGCCATTCATTTTATGTCTGGGGTAGGCTGGGGCCATTAATTCTGTGTCTGGGGCAGGCTTGGGCCATTAATTCTATGTGTGGGGTAGGCTGAGCCCAATAATTCCATGTCTGGGGCAGACTGGGGCCAATAATTATATGTCTGGGGCAGACTGGGGCCAATAATTTTATTACTGGGGCAAGCTGGGGGCATCTTTAATAAGCCTGGGTCATAGTAGGAGCTCTATCAATACTGTGTGTGTGTGTGGGGGGGGGGGGGGTCCCATAACACTAGGAGTGTAATAACTGCTACGTCTGTTGTATCACTACAACACTATAGTAAGCAGCTCCTAGTGCCGTTTTTACAGGTTACATGTCCTCTTTAAGCCTTTAAACTGCTATTGCAGTTTAGTAGGTTTGGACATCCCATTCCTTCTATATGAATTGGTAAGTTGAGGATTTGGAATGATACTCTCGCTTTTTGGTTATTCCAGATATATTTGAGATATATTCTTTGAATACAACAATTTGTGAAATGGTGGTTACTGGGATTCTATATTTCTATGATAATAGACTGAATGTATAAATAACGTGTCAGTACAATTATGATTATAGCTACTTTCATAGTTTTGTTTAGGATTTGCTTTGGATTTGTGATGTAACAAAAACACTGAAATTATTTTTTAATCAACATCAATCCAGCTGTTTTTTTTTAGGCTAAGCTATGATTTTCATCCGTGTGAACTGTGCTTTAGTGGCTCGGCTGGAATCAGTCACGCCCGATTCTCTGCAAGCCTTGCTCTGGAGCGGCAATGATTAACATGCTCTGACTCTCTGAGCTCTCCCCTTCCACCGGGATTACTATTTCTATAAGTATTGTATGTGTGTAATACCTGTTGATGGTTGAAGTCTTCTTTTCCTGCTCTATTGTATATGCAACTTTGAGCCTCGTCAGCCATGTCTGTTGTGACCAGGAACTACTGACCTTCCTTTAGTGTTATTTATTTGTCTTCATGTAAAAACTTTAGCACAGGGAGGAAACATCTTTGTGGTTATCCCATATCACTTAAAATACGCTGAGGGAAGCAGACTGTGTAGTTTTAGGCTTCACTGTCTTATCTGTCATCCCAGAGTCCAGTGTTCAAATTACAAGGGGGGAAAAGTAAACTGTATCTTTTACATTTATCTTTTCCTTATAATTTTCATTGCATGTGATAAACAATTAATTCTATTTATGGTCTGTAAGGTAATGGACACAGAGATACAAATATGTTGTACCAAGTAAGTTATTGGAGCCCTATTTGTACAGTATTCAAAATGTTCAAACTTTTTTTTATGGTTTCTTTTCACTTAGTACAAGGAGGGGGGTAGAAGTTGTGATTATCTCATATTAAGGTATTGCAGTCTATTACAGCTGTCGGCTTGATGGACCTATTAAGTAATTAACAATGGGAGGCATTTTGGCCTAATGTATCAAAAGGCATCAAAGGAAGTGCATTTGTGTCCCCAATCACAGTATGGGGGTCAATTGCAACCATTTTACTTTCTATATCCCAAATATACCGGCTACCACAACATACAATTTCACCTCTAACATGACCTTAATGCCATCAGAAGCAAATCTTCTCTTGTCACAAAATGGTTAAGCATCAATAACTGTCATGAGCTAGATAATTGTTTCATTTAGTCTTACTGATATCTATCATTTTTTTACTGCCAAAAACAGACAATAAAAAGGAATTACCTCTACTCAGCCCTGACACATGCCAGATCTGGAACTAGGCCACCATTTGAAGGGATGCCAGCATATACGCAATGTCATTTGATTCAATAAGAAACTTTATAGTGCAATGGTCAAGCTGAGGACAAAGTAGCTTTACAAGACTAAGGGATAGATAGGATGACCAGTCAAGACTGTAAGTAACTCAAATATATTCTCAACATATAGTATTTGAACTAAAAAGTAATACTAAGTACTGTATGTAAGGGCTATATGTATTTCATATGACAGATCTTAATGAGCAGATCAAATTTATGGTTGCTAAACCAAATGTGTGATCTCACTTTATAGGAATGTTTTTACTTCACTTTCCATTAGCAAGAATTCATGTCCACTTGAAGGACATTCTATGCTATTACATTATCGACACATTTAATTAAGATAGTGAGTTCTAGGAAGAGCAAAAATTCAATTCTTATTCTAGAATTCTTAATTCTTATTCATAGACTAGATGTGAAGTTGCTTCTGACATTCCTATTCTTTGTGACACTACAATGAATTCATCATTCCATATTGAGCATAATATTTTTTGGCCATGTTCTCTTTTGTATTTCCTATTCTTGGTATCAACCGCAGATGTGGAGGCTGACCTCCGGCTGCATGGAGCCCCGACTGAACGTTAACCATGGGAACTTATCATGTGATGATGAAACCGCTACCACTCTACTGCACCAGATTTATCTGTATGGAGGGGAATGGCGCGCTATTGCTAGTGCACAGGTGGGCAGCAATGACCTGCAACAGGAACTTTTCCTCAAGGCGCACCCCCCTTATAAAAATAAGGTGGCTCCAAGAATTGCAATTATTTCAGGGCCTGCACTTTTAACAAGGCACAGATAAAAAAAAGATCCCAATTAGATGGCATTATTGCAAACTTATTTACTTTAAAGATAGCACTTGAAGACAAGAGGGGGGGTTTCAGAGCATGTAAACTAGTGACTTGTAATGGAGTGTTCCTGCCTTGCACCTGTGCACTAGCTATATAGCCTGTGCCAGTTGCTGGCATGGAATTGCCTGGCTGCACCGCTGCCCGCCATATATATCAGTAGGCTGAAGCCTATCCAGCACATGAAGGGGGCAAAGTTAACGTCATACACTGACATAATAGATGCTCCCAAAGTTTCCTGGGCTAATATATGCAATTAGTACCAAATGTTGAACAAACTCTAGGACAGTGATGGCGACCCTTTTAGCGGCCAAGTGCCCAAACTGCAAATCAAACCCCCCTTATTTTTTGCAAGGTGCCAACCAAAAATTAAAGGAGTAACTTTTTGCTCCCTGTTCTTCAACAACTTTCAATCAGATAGGTCCTCCAAAGATAATTCAGCCCTGTCTACTCATTTTCACTCTCCCTACAGTTCTAAGTAGAAAAGAAAGTAACAAAATATGACTGAAAGCAGCATCTTTGAAGTGGCTTGCAACTGCAGGAAGATTATTTGAGTCCTGTCTGGTGTGCTGGGGTGATGGCCCGGGTGCCCACAGAAAGGGCTCCGAGTTCCGCCTCTGGCACCAGTGCCATAGGTTCGCCACTACTGCTCTAGGACATTGATAATAGGAGAATTATAATAGAATGAGGGGTATAGTGTCCCCAAAGATATGCTCAACTGATTATGTTGTGCTAATGACTGTTGCCCTTTTACGTTAGCCCTTTACCCCTGATGAAGCCAGTTTACTGGTGAAACATGTTGGGGGGCTAAACCTTCAGCATTTTAATCAGCAGTGCCATGTACCTAGTTGCTGGTCAGTATCAGTGTCTACATATTTACCATCCAGTAAGGAGCTCAGTTGGGGGGCCTCGTGTTATCATAAATAATCAATGAGAGGACAGTTCCACACCTCCTGCCAGGATTGATGCATTCCTATGCACAGCCTATAGCTAGGAGCTCACTCACAACGTTTTCTGTCACCATATGAGTACAGTTAACAGCTCCTACAGTTTATGAGTGTGCCGTTCCACACATATATATGAGTATAGGACGGAATTGCTATAGCACTATACTCAATGTGTGTGTAACATCTTACTAATCCTGCCTCCACTTTGGGCTTGTTTGCAGTGCATAGCATTGCACTCTTGAGTGCTTTTCTTGTCTATCTACATTAGCACACTAAGGGCCATTATAAGCTGACTATTTTGACATCAGATACATACATGTTAGTCAAATCTATATCCCTTTCCTTTTTGTTGGAGTCTCTAGAACTCATAATTTATAACTATTAGCACATTCCAGACAGAGTTCAGACAGTACAGACAAAGCCCATGGTATATTGTTCACTGTGCTTTTAACCCTATTGTTATCCCCTGAACACGTTATAGCACAGCTATTTTTCCACTATTATGTGTGACGTAATAAAAGTTATGTTTTAAATAATCACAATATTATTTATCCGGATTTGGGCACAATTGGTCCATTCCTTCTTTTGTGTTCTTAATGGCTGTTGCATTACATGTCTTCAGGGCTGTGTGATGTACAGGTAGTGTTTTAGATTCAAAGAGACTAGAAATTTCTAGTACTGACCATAGGTAGCTCAAGCCGAAATGTGCAGCATGATTGTCACGGGTGGTCCCACGACCCGCGATATGGCTCATCCCGCCAGCGCGGCACCCACGCTTCTCACCTGTCCTCGTTCCTGACTATGGTCCGGTGGCCGTGTGCGCGTCCCCATCTCCTAGAAGATATAAAGGGCCAGTGCACCGTTTATTGGCGCTGGCCACTTCCCAGAATCCTTTATATTCCAGATTCTCCCTGCACACCTTTCTGGTTCTTTGTGCCTCACAGCCTTTCCTTTGCTATTAGTGTGTTTTCCCATTACGACCCTGTTCTGTTCCTGACTATGCTCCTGCCTTCCTTGACCTGTTGCTACATCCCCGACTCTGATCCTGTGCTGCCTGTCCTGACCTCCTGCCTGTCCCTGACTACAATTCTGCCTGACGTCTGTGTACTTCACCTTGGCTGCCACCGCAGGCAAAGTCACACCTGTGGAATGACCAGGTGGTAGCTTGCCGCAACAAGTCTAACCCACTTTGCGGCGGGCTCTGGTGAAAACAGGGTACCACTTAGATTCCAGTCCCAGGTGTCAGCTTACGTCATCGTCTGCGGTGGTCCAGTGGGTCCACTACCCCTGAAGCCTGACAATGACTAAGCCAGGGGCCTAGATAATTCAATTGACTTGCAAGGTAGTAATGCCAGCCCAAGTTGGAGTATAGCCAACTGTAACTTAGATCTGGATGATCTCCATAATAAATGCTATTATTAGTGAGTTAAAAGAGCGAAAAAGAGAGTGTGGACCTGGTACAAAAACACATAACATATATAGTCATTCAGGCAGTACCAGCATATTAATTAGATTAATTCTACCAGGGACTGAAAGAGGGAAGGAGGACCATAACTTAAATGTATCTTTAACATGGGTGCGGGTGCATGAAGAGGGGTCACGGGCTGCATATTGCAGCAAACACTTACTAAGCACTGATAGCAGCAGGTGTGTACCCGCCCATCGCTTCAAAAAAGATTGCGGTGCCCAAGCGCTTGTTGAAGATCGACGGTCCCCATGACATCGTGGGGGGGGGGGGGAATAACCCATTTTAACCCATTTTAACCCATTCATTACAATGTGCGATTTGCACATTGTAATGAATAAGGAGGAAAATCCCCATATACTGCCATACTGTCTAAAAAATAGTAAAAAAATTTGATGAAAAACCCTAAAAATTCTAATCACCCCCGCTTTTCCTAGAAGTCATATAAATATAAAAAAAGTGTAAAAATCATTAACCAATTAGGTATTGCTGCATCTGAAAATGCCCAATCTATCAAAATATAACAACAGTTTCTCACTGTGTTTAACCACGTAACGGAAAATAGTGTCCAAAGTCGAAAATGGCACTTTTTTGAAAAATATTAAAAATTCAATAGAAGTGATCAAAAGGTTGTACAGTCCTAAAATAGAAGCATTGAAAACAACACCCAGCGAACACTGAAGTATGAAAAAGTTATTAGCACCAGAAGATGGCAAAATTAAAAAAAAATTTGTACAGGAGGTTTTAACTTCTGTAAATGTATGAAAACATTATAAAACCTTTACAAATTTGTGATTGCACCGACCCAAAGAATAAAGTAGACATGTCATTCTTGGCGCTCAGTGAAAGCCGTAAAATCCAAGCCGACAAGAAAACAGCGCAAATGCATTTTTTCACCATTTTCACTGCATTTGGAAATTTTTTTTTCCGCTTCCCAGTACATGGCATAGAATATTAAATACCATCACTGGACATCACAGGGCAATTTTTTACACAGCTCTTTACATGCACAAATAAAAAAACGTTTTGATTTTTGATGGTGGGGAGTGAAAAATGGAAATGAAAAAACAAAAAAGGGCCAGGTCATTAAGGGGTTAACTAAAGATAAAAGTGGGTCTACATTAACTTGTAGCTCTGTCAGAGACGGTAAATATATTGAGGAGCATTATCCCTGCTCTGGGCAAGGAACATTGGTCTAATTAAAACAAAGCCTGGAGTAGGATCTGAGTACATCAGTAAGCTCTCAGTAGGGAGGTATCCAGAATTTCTAGCCTTTTTTGTTTTTTTTTAAGCGGTTGATTTCTTTTAAGGTCCTACAGATAGGATGATGATTAGGCCATCATGTATATACCACTATTATTTTGTTGATCTTATATGTATTTTCGGTGCTAAACCATAATTTAGTAAAAATAATGAATTCCATTCATCTGAGATAAATGATTCATATATTTACAGATTCTCAGATTTTTATTAACGAAAATTTCATGCTCATTTTTATGCCCTATTAAATATGCATATTCCTTCATTTTCTAAATGCCAAAATGTTAATTATCTTTAACATATATGAAATGTTGTCACGGTTTATTATAAAAGATCAGATCATGATCCCTTATGCACTAAAGTTCAATATACAGTAGCATTTCACTTTCAATATAGCACGGAAGAAAGCACTGGGTCTATGGGGATTCAATACATTTAAATAGTATTACTGCAGGCCAAGAACAACTAAAGCTGATGGATGGGATTGATTTGCACATGTCTACAGTTTTGAACTAAAATGTTATTGAATCCAGTGGAGCATCACTGCCTGCAATACAGTATTGTGACTATTTCACAATATCCAGACACCCTAATACATTGTTAATGCCACATCCATTTTAAGTATATTTTTCTGGCATGCATCACTTGGCCTGATAACATTTGTTACGTTTGTTTTCTCAGCAAGCAAAAGTCTGCTAAGGACAAAGTATTTACATTATCTGTATTGTTTGAAATAAATAACATTATGACAAGAGCAACAAAATGTTAATGAGTTCATATATCCATCAATTATCTCTTTTTAACACCTTAAGGACACAGCCTAAAATGGCCTTCAGGACACAAGCCTATTTTTCAGACCTGACATGTATCATTTTGTTTGATAATAACTTCAGAACACATTAACTTATCTGTGTTATTTTGAAATTGTTTTTTCTTGACACACTGTGCTTTATGTTCGTGGTAAATGTTAGTTCATATGATTCATGTTTTTTATTAAAAAAGGGAAATGTAGCAAAAAATTAAAAAAATCAGCGAATTTTTCTAATTTAACATGTTTTTTTTTTCAGACAGACAATCTTACCATCCAAATTACTTAATAAATAGCATTTACCATAGCTCTGCATTATATTGTAATAACTTTGTAAACATTCTTACATTTTTCTAGGATGTTAGCAGACTTACAATAGTAACAGCAATTTATAGGAAAATTTGGAAACCGTGTTTATGGACTATTGCAATTTTCAGAAATGCCCCCATCCAGCTTTTCAAAACCACTTTTAGAAAGTTTTTTTTAACCCTTTCGGTGTTTCACAGGAATTAAAGAGAAATAGAAATAAAATTTCGAAAAATATTTTTTTTCACTAATATATTAATTTAGGCCTAAAATGTACAAATTTAGGAAAAAACACCCCCCCATTTTATTGCACAATTCCTCCCAAGCACGGAAATACCCCACATGTGTGGCCTTTTCGACCCCCTCTGTGTTTCACAAAAATTCAAATTAATATGCAAGTCAAATTTTGAAAAATTATTTTTTTCACTAATATATTAATTTAGGCCTAAAATGTACAAATTTACAATGGGTTGTAGGAAAAAACACACACCACATTTTATTGCACAATTCCTCCCGAGCACAGAAATACCCCACATGTGGGTGTAAACTGCTTTTAGGGCATATAGCAGGGCACAGAACAGAGCGAGCACCATTTGGTTATGAGTGGGTAGATTTTCCTGAAACTGTTTTAGGCCACCATCATTCATTTACAAAGACTCTGGGGAATGGGAACATTTAAAAACCCCAACAAGTGACCCCATTTTAGAAACTACACCCCTGAAGGAATTTATTAAGGGGTATAATGGCCTTTTCTACCCCCTCTGTGTTTCACAAAAATTAAAATAATATGGAAGTCAAATTTTGAAAAATAATTTTTTCCACTAATATATTAATTTAGGCCTAAAATGTACAAATTTACAATGGGTTGTTGGAAAAAACACACAACTCATTTTATTGCACAATTCCTCCTGAGCACGGAAATACCCCACATGTGGGTGTAAACTGCTTTTAGGGCATATAGCAGGGCACAGAACAGAGCGCCAACGAGCACCATTTAGCTATGAGTGGGTAAATGTTCCTGAAAGTTTTATGCCACAACCTTTCATTTACAAAGACTCTGGGGGATGGAAACAGTTAAAAACCCCAACAAGTGACCTCATTTTGGAAACTACACCCCTGAAGGAATTTATAATGGCCTTTTCTACCCCCTCTGTGGAAGTCAAATTTTGAAAAATATTTTTTTTCACTAATATATTAATTTAGGCCTAAAATGTACAAGTTTACAATGGTTTGTAAAAAAAAAGCACACACACCATTTTATTGCACAATTCCTCCTGATTACAGAAATACCCCACATGTGGGTGTAAACTGCTTTTAGGGCATATAGCAGGGCACAGAACAGAGCGCCAACGAGTGAGTAAATTTTCCTGAAAGTGACCCCATTTTGGAAACAAAACCCTTAAAGGTTTCCAGGATAAAGCAATAGTGACTTATAGGCCCCATTCCACACTTATAGTAGATTTGAGCTAACAGAATAATGTAACACCACCATAAGTGAACCTTATTGAAAATGACACCCAGAAAGCAGAAATTATTCATCTAGGGGTATAATGAAAGTTTTTGGTGCTAGTAAAATTAACCCCTTAAGGACCAGGCCCTTTTTCGTTTTTGCGTTTTTATTTTTCACTCCCCACCTTCAAAAATCTATAACTTTTTTATTTTTCCGTGTACAGAGCTATGTGATGGCTTATTTTCTGCGTAACAAATTGCACTTCGTAGTGATGGTATTAAATATTCCATGCCGTGTACTGGGAAGCGGGAAAAAAATTCTAAATGTAGTGAAAATGATGAAAAAACACATTTGCGCCATTTCTTGTGGGCTTGGTTTTTACAGCTTTCACTGTGCGCCCCAAATGACAGGTCTATTTCATTCATTGGGTCAATACGATCACGAGGATACCAAATTTGGATAGGTTTTATAATGTTTTCATACATTTACAAAAATTAAAACCTCCTGTACAGAAAAAAAATTCTTCATTTTGCCGTGTTCTTGCGCTAATATGGAGCTGTGAGTGGTGTCATTTTTTGCGACTTCTGATGACGTTTTCAATGCTTCTATTTTTAGGACTGTGCGACCTTTTGATCACTTTTTATAGAATTTTTTTTTTTTTTCAAAATGGCAAAAAAATGCCATTTGCGACTTCGGGCGCTATTTTCCGCTACGGGGTTAAACGCAGTAAAAAACGGTTATTATATTTTGATAGATTTTCGGACGCGGCGATACCTAATGTGTTTATGATTTTTACGGTTTATTTATATTTATATCAGTTCTAGGGAAAGGGGGGTGATTTGAATTTTTATGTTTTTTTAATATCATTTTTTTTTTTTACTTTTTTTTATTTTTTTTTTTACTATTTTTCAGACTCCCTAGGGTACTTTAACCCTAGGTTGTCTGATTGATCCTAATATATACTGCCATACTACAGTATGGCAGTATATGGGGATTTTGCATACCATCTATTACAATGTGCAGATCGCACATTGTAATAGATAGCCTCGATCATGACAGCCTCGGATCTTTGTGTGATCCCAGGCTGTCATGGCAACGGATCGCCGCTCCCCGGTGACGTCAAGGGGAGTGACGATTGGAGCCAAGATGGCGGCGCCCACGCGGCTCTTTAATGCCGCGGCGATCAAAGGGTTAACACCCGCGATCGGTGCAAGCACCGATCGTGGGTGTTAGCGACGGGCGTTTGCTTCATTATGAAGCAAATGCCCGGTGAGTATGAAGAGGGCTCAGCCCGTGAGCCCTCTTCATACTCCCCCATGCGCAGTAAGACGTAAGGGTACGTCTTATTGCGCTATGTGGTTAAATCCAGGCAAAATCTATTTGCACATGTTGTGAAGAACACTTGTTCCTTCTGTATTCATCTAGGGGTATAGTGAAATGAAATGTGGTTTTAAATTTTAGGTATAATATCACTTTGTAAATGGCCAACATTGCAATGAAATTTTGGGCATGTTTGTTCAGGATCATGTAAAAATAACAAAAATGACAAAATAACAATAAAATTAATATTCCAGGGAAGTATGATAAGCGCGGAAACAGTCTTTGATGCACAACCCAGGCTTATCTGGGCAAGTGTCGCATTGATAACCAGTATCTTTGCGTGTTCCCTTCTTGTAACACACACGGCATTTTTTGTATGGCCGTCTTTTCTTTTCTGTGGGGGGGGGGGGTGTCTCAGATGGGAAATGTTGTCCTGGCACAATTCTGCTGGCGTGACTAGTATGGGATGTGCTTGCACCCTCTTCATCCTCTTGGAACAGTAATTGCTTTATTACTTGTTCTTGGTATGCCAAGCATGTTACTTGTTGGCGGGTCTTGCGGTAAATGATAAAAGAATTATATAATGCAGTTTGCACTAAATGCACTGCAACCTTTTTGTACCAAGTGCGGGACTTGCGAATCGCATTATATTTGCGAATCGTATTTGATCGGCTAGATCAACCCCTCCCATGTGTTGGCTGTACTCCTGTATGCAGACTGGCTTGAGGACTGTGGCGTTGGTTCCTCTAACAGAGACAGGGGTGCTGTAATCTGCATGGATAGATGTGAGGACAAACACATCTCTGGTCCTTATATTTTGTCAGCATGATGTCACTCGGACACAAGAACTTGCTTTCACCCCGTCTCAATTTAAGGTCCACCAGATTTTTTGGGAGGCCTCTTTGATTCCTCCTTATTGTTCCTTTTTCAAGGAGGCACTGAAAGAGAGGTACACTTGTATAGAAATTATCTATGTAAAAGTGATAGCCTTTACCCATCAGGGGGAATAAAAGATCCCACACAATTTTACCGCTTGTGGTTAGGACCGGTAAAATTGTGTACACAGATACACAGGTACACAGATCTGGGAGTCCTTTCCCTCATAGATACGGAATTTGTAGGTGTATCCGCTTTCACTTTCACAGAGCTTGTAAACTTTGATCCCGTATCTAGCTCTTTTGCTTGGCAGATATTGCCGAAATTTAAGCCTACCTCTAAAAAGTACAAGTGACTCGTCGATGGCTACATTTTTTTGTGGGGTGTAAACCTCCATAAATTTCTCATTAAAATGAGTCACTACTGGCCTAATTTTGTACAATCGGTCTTGGGAATGGTCACCAGCAGCAGGACACTGACTATTATCACTGTAATGCAGAAATTTTAACAGCGCCTCAAAACGTGGTCTTGTCATTATAGCCCTGTACATTGGTGTGTGGTATAAAACGTCACTGGACCAATATGACCGGATGCTAGGCTTTTTAACAAGTCCCATATTAAGAAAGAGCCCCCAGAATTTTTTTTAATTCTGTGGCATTAGTTGGGTGCCAACTCTGGCTTCTAGCATAATAAGATGTGGGGTGACTGGCCAGAAACTGTTCTGCATACAGATTTGTCTGTGTAACCATTAGGTCTACAAATTCCTCTGTAAAAAATCAAGTTCCTTGTACCCATCTGTATTAAAATTTATTCCTGGGTTGGAACTGAATGCTGGAATTTGGGGAGAAAACATATTTGGGGGCTCCCAACCTGGGTCACTTGACTGCTCTTCACTCTGCCTACTGCGCCTTTGTGAGGGTTCATCACTGTCACTAGAGGAGGACATTAGAAAGTGTTCTTCATCACTTGCAGTGTCTGTATCTGAACACATGAAGGCATAGGCCTCATCCGCAGAATACACCCGTTTAGCCATGCTAGAAACTATATATATATTTTTTTTTAGTTTTTTAGTATTTTTTAATAGTTTTTTTTATTTTATGGTAAAACAAAAAACTAACTGAAACATCAGCGCAGGGAGGGATACAAACGCTGAAGATCTGTGTAGGTGTAAGTATATGTAATAATGTACCCCTACAGTACTAAACTGATACTATATCTATAAAACTAGAAACTATATTTTTTTTGTATTTTTTTAGTTCTTTAGTATTTTTTTTATATATTTTTTTTAATTTTATGATAAAACAAGAAACAGTAACTGAAATGTCAGCGCAGGAAGGGATACAAACGCTGAAGGTTTGTGTAGGTGTAAGTATATGTAATAACGTACAATTTTATATACTGCTTTTGTGTATACAGTATATATCCCTAACCGCTAGCCCTGATCACTAACCCTAATCGCTGACCCTAATCACTATAGATATTCAGCAGCCCTAACCACTATCCCTAATCACTATCCATAATTACTAGCCCTAATCACTGTCCCTACTCACTAGCCCTAATTAATAACCCTGATCACTATCCCTAATCACTATCCCTAATCACTAGCCCTAATCACTAGCCCTGATCACTAGCCCTAATCACTAGCCCTAATCACTAGCCCTGATCACTAGCCCTGATCACTAGCCCTAATCACTAGCCCTAATCACTAGCCCTAATCAATATCCCTGATCACTATCCCTGATCACTATTCCTGATCACTAGCCCTGATCACTATCCCTAATCACTATCCCTAATCACTAGCCCTATTCACTAGCCCTGATCACTTGCCCTGATCACTAGCCCTGATCACTAGCACTGATCACTAGCCCTAATCACTACCCCTGATCACACAAAAAAAAAAAAGACAGCTCCGGCTGTCACACTGAATAAAGATGAGGACAGGGGTGTGGAGGGAGTCGGATTGGGTTTTGGGGGGTATTTGTTTGTGAGGGGACACTTTCCACACACTGAGGTGACAGAGCTTCGGTTCATGGCTCTGATCCTGTCACTTCTGTCACGAAATATGACAGAATCAGACCCGGGAACCAGCTCTCCCCTCCCTCTTTAACAGTGATTGGTCAGGTTGGATTACCTGACCAATCACAGTGATCGTCGGGCAGGGACAGCTGTGATAGGTCCCTGGCCCGATGTCCGTGACGATCCGCTGTCGTTGACAGCTGTCGTCACGGACTTTTCACCATGTGTTTACACATGGGGACAGTTTCAATGTATGACGATATAGATCATCTTTTTGCGTCAAAGTACCCGCTAACGTGTTAATTGCAGCCAAAGTGAGATTTCAAAATGATTTTTGACTTTGGCATACATTTAACTGCAATCTTTTAATTGAATACATATACTTGTTATATAATAAAAGACTTGAAATGTAGAAATGCATATATTAGAACTACAAGTGGAAAAAGCAGAAGGTGACTCCTAGATTCGTTTTCTATTTTTTTATTGTAGTAACATACTTACAAACAAAATTCCTTCCCCTAAAAAAGCAATGGCCAGTGGTGGATTAAGACTGCCATGGCCCCTGGGCTGTATGAAAATTATAGCCTCTACAAGTCTGGAATTACTCCTATTAGTCCTATATATGGTACTAGAATCAATGCTTTTGGAGATTGGAGGATGTATCCCTTTTGTCTGCTTTCAATCTGTGGTTTCAAGACCTTTGGAGGTCCATCAAAATTCTGAAATGGCTCTTGTGTATTTGTATATGGAGAGAATTAACAGATGTACAAGAAGTTTATGGGTGAAGGTCCTTCACCTTCAATTTGGTGGGTGGTTGGGGGAAAAAAAAAGCAGTGCCACTCTGTATTTTACTTTTTCTGCTTACATCCAAATATTCTGTACTCAGATCTGTGGGACACAATTTCCAAGAGTGCATTATCAAAATATACTTAGACCAGTTTATAATCTGATAATGATCATGTGAAGGGGAATATCTATACATGAGCTTTATAGTTTTATACATGAAGGGGAATATTTGTATATGAGCTTCTAGTTTTATATTTTTATATTTTTATACTTTTATATAGCTGGCAAATACTAAAGTTTTTCCTCCTCAGCAATATGCTCAGATATATTACTTAAGATGGCGCCGGTATCCACACAGCCAACACCCTATTTCCAGGAAAAGAACAACATTCCTGATTCCAAGAAGGCTTCATCCCTCATATCGAAACTCAACGCCCAGGACATTATCTGTCCAGATACTGGAACTGACCAACCAGGGCAGTCGGATGCTAGACAAATTTGCTTAACCCTTGCCTACTATGATGCTATATGATGTATAACCACACCTTTCTCTCTTCTGTATAAAAGCTACAAACACGGAAATAAAGTCAATCTTGCTGTCATGAAAGCTGGCGTGCAGAGCTTGTTTAAGATTAAAACTGAATAATCTTGTCTCAGATTTTATCTTGAAAACGTGCACACTTGCTCTAATTTGAGGTGACTGACTGGACCGGTTAATTGTCGATTACGACCCTGACAATCGTAGTTTGGAAGTAGGATGTATTTTGTGAATCAATTTTCTATAGGCAAATGTGAGGTTGATACTGTAGTACTTTATTAAAGGAGTTGTCCCAATTTAGGAAGTTATCCCCAATCCATAGGAAATGGGTCTGGCAGGTGGGACCTGCCAATCACAAGAACAGGACCTCTTAGCAATTAGGCGAATGGGGAGCTCATCCTTACTAAATGATGGACCGGCATGCCGACCATGTGCCCAGCCACTACATTCTATTCTTTGACATCGGTCAAAGATTGCCTAGTACAGCATTCAACACACTATTTTTAAATAAAGTTTCAAATGTTACATGAAAATTTTATACAAACCTGAACTAATTTGACTAATATTAAGCTAGCCAATGGCAGCCTAGTATTACTGTTCAAGTGCTTTTGTTGTTCCCTGACATCCACATAGCAATTTGTAAAAATAAAGGATATATCAAGTCCCACTGACTACTCTATTACCATATCAAGGTACAGGAGGTACTGCATTTATATCAATTTTTTCTTTTCATCCTCCTCCAATGGAACATTGCTACTTTTTTAAATGCAGAACCTATTTCTTTGGGAAATGCATATAAACATAGGAAAGAAGGAAATGATTTTGGAAATGTGGCTTTTGCGTAAAATGAGTGAGAGCAAATCTGCTTATCATTTAAAATATGCATTAACAGTACTTTTGTCAAATTTTCAGTCATTTTGAAATTGGGCAGCGTTTTCATTTTTGCACTTTGCTTTTGATTTACTAGAGATTTTACATGGAACCTAAAAGTGCTGAGTTGACTGGCATTATTATTTGAAATGGAAAACATCTGTGCTTTCCATTATTATGTAAATGCTAGGCTCTCTGGTTTCAAGGCATCTCTGCAATCATGATTTTTCATAATAATGAGTTGTTACTCTTTATTTCTGATGCTGTAAAAGGCTGTAAATGGGAAGCTGAAGTCTACTGTTTATCTGCAAAATACAATTAGATGTTAGTTGCCATTTGCTATTCATGTCCAGGAGTAGGTATTTGTAAGAAGTATAGGCCTTGTAAGACATTGCTTATTACACTCTAATTATTCCAAGTACGATATAACAAGTATAAAGCATTTTTTTCACCATATCCTACATGTTTCATAATAATAATTTAAAACTCTATAAAAAAGTTTTTGGTTTTTGTGTTTCCATCTTTTGCTCCCCATAACTTAATTCTTTTTCAGTGTACAGAGCTCTATAAGGGCTTGTTTCCTGTGTAACAAATTGTACTTCCAAGTTACAGTATTTTATATTCCATTCCTGAAAAAATTTTCGAATGCTGTGAAATTGAAATGCATTTGCGCCATATTTTTTGTGGGCTCAGTTTTTCAGCTTTGACTTTGGACTCTGAATAACACCTCCTCCCTTTAGTATCATAGTGTATAAGGCTGGAAAAAGACACAAGTCCATCAAGTTCAACCTTTAAGAATTAAATAAATGTTTTATCCCCATAACCCGTGATATTTTTTCTCTCCAGAAAGGCATCCAGGCCTCTCTTGAACATGTACAAAGTACTCGCCATAACAACCTCCTGCGGCAGAGAGTTCCATAGTCTCACTGCTCTTACAGTAAAGAACCTTATTCTCTGGGTCACAATAAACACATGGATACTACATTTAGTATAGGTTTTATTATGTTTTAATAGATTTTTAAAAATTAAAACCTTTTCTACAAATAAAATTTCTTCATTTTGTCATCTTCTGACGCAAATTACGGAGTACGGAGCTTGCGGGATGATCTGACATTTAATTGCTGCCATTTTGAGGACTGTACAGCTTATTGCTCACTTTTTAATGAATTTTTTTATTAGTTGCAAAATGGCAAAACGTGGCGATTCTGACATTTGGGAGCTATTTTCCGTTATGGGGTTCATAGTTAATATAGAGATAATATTTTTTTATATTTTGATAAATTGGGACTAATGGGGCGTAGTGATATCTAACAAGGTTGTGAATTTATTTGTTTATTTTTATATCAGTTCTAGGGAAAGCGGGTGATTTGAACTTTTCGTTTTTTTACTTTTTTTTAACCTTATTTTTACTATTTTTAAGGGTACTTTAATTCTATGGTTTCTGATCACTGTTGCCACAGACTGCAATACCATTCTTTCATGTACCAATATTGTACATAATCTGTATAGGTCTGGCACAAACAGGATAGTACAGATCTATGTTAATGACAGGTCTTGGAGTCTAACAGAGACTCCAGGCTGTCATGACAACAGGTCGCCAACCTCTAATGACACGCCAGATGGTGAAAATGTTAACCAGTATGGTGCCACAGGCCTTAGCATGCTTCCCACATGTTAAGTGTTAACACTTGTGATCGGCACCAGTACTTATCCTGGATGTTAGCGCTAGGTGATTGCTGCAACAAACGTTGCTTAACAACATTTTTCTCCTATCCATAGGATACAAGATAAATAACTGATCGTGAGTCACAGGAAAGGTGTCATCTCGACTGCACAGCGAAAGCATTAAAAATAGAGCCCATTAGAATATGGCGTAACTGTGTTTTTTCACAATTCCACCATAATTGGTATGTTTTTCCAGCTTTCCAGTACATGGCACAGCATATTAAATGGCGCCTCTAGAAATTACAATTTGTCTCACAGATAACAAGTCCTGATATAGCAATGTAAACGAAAAAATCTAAAAGTTACGCCTTTTGGAAGGAGCAGAGTAAAAAAAAACATACAAAAAGATGAAGTCCTGATAAACAGTCAATTGTCACATTCAATGAAAACAGTCAATTAGTAACACAGATAGATCTACACATATAAATAAATAACAATGTACTATACACTAGTAAATAATCCTATACTGTACTATAATAAATGAAATATACTGATAAATCCACAAACAGAAATTGTACTAAGCCAAAATTTCCACAAAAACAGACATTTTTCATTGACAGTTAAGACAGAGACAAACATATGTAAAGTGCAGATAAAATTGAGCAGAATTATGAAGCAGCGTGATGTCCACTTGAGAAAATCCATTTTTAGAAATGAATTTCCCCACTGATGTCCTATTGTGCCTTGACATCTTAGAGAGCAGCATGTGGTATTAGCATTAGCATCCTGGCCAGAGGAGATAAAACCTTTTATGATGTACACAAGTAGGAAAAAGTTCATGCAAATGCAGTACATTATTTGAACTTCCACTAATGAAGTAATTAGCACATTTATATTGTGCCCCCAGATTAGAATTATAATAAAAATAAAGCATGTGCTGCATATATGAGATCACTAATGGACGACAGACCTTACCTTAACATTGCTAATGAAAAATCTTTACAATTGCTATTTAAAACCATTTTGGGGTTAGCTGTCACAAACTTGCAGGTGGCACAAAATTTCTACAATTGCTGCAATAAAAAAAATGAAGCTTAAGGGCTCGTTTACATTGGCATTTTTTCACATCTGTGCTTCAGTGATTTCCATGAATGCCTCACATAGCCAGTGGCCTACATTTATTAAAGCCGCCCCTGCAGCAGTTTTTTGCCTGACTTTGCATGTGTTTATAGTGTTGGCTGCACTATACCCGATGCAACACAAAATTCAGCTTAAGTTAAGTCCGCTGTCATGCGCCTTAGTGTTCCTACTGACGATGTAGACTAAGTCCGCTGACATGCGCACTGGAGATCCTGGCTTACGATTAAGGCAGAGTCTGCTGACATGAGCAAGAGGTATCTCATAGTGCGGTAAAAGTATAAGTCCGTGAACATGTGCGAGGGAGGCAGAGCAACATCGGATCTGACTGATCTCCAGAGACATACCCTGATTGAGTCAGCGACGATCTCCCCACCCTACGGTGAAATGTGTATAAACAGAAACATAGCTAGTTATATATATACATATATAATATATACATAGCACCGTGGGGTTGATACCTTAGTAACACTGGAGGGCTAGACCTGTTATCCCAAGGGCAGTATAACATATAAGTGGGTTATAGTAACCTAGTGTGAATTAAACCCAATAAATAAATACGGATCCCCTCTAGAGTGTAAAATACAGATACGGTGCAGTATTCCTATATTCGGTGACTATGTACACAGCCGGTTCCCTATATCTATCCGGAGATGATGTATACTGCTCGATAGTCCTGATCACCCCACTATGGTGAAAGCTGCTGTCCTCTGCCCTTTTAAAACACAATATTGGATGAAGCCTTATACATCTTTTAATAAATATCAATAAAAGTTACTTTTTAGTGACCAATGGCTTCATGCGTCCCAATTGGACAATTTTTTTCGGTTTACATTTGATTTAAACCCAGTCACAATGTGGTCTACATTAAAAAAACTTTTCTGGTTATTTTGTATATAATTTTTGGCACTTATTTCTGCATGCTGCAAGGCCCAATGCTCACTGACATTGTACAGCTTTGGGACACTTGTCAATCCCCAGAGGAGGCCGTTGGAGGATTGGTCCTTCTGGTAGGTGGCACAAGGGGGGTATGATCTACAACGGAAGCCCCTTACATGCCACCATCATGCGTGTCAGTGGCAAGTAAGGGGTTAACATCGGTAAACGGCTTTCAGAAAACTCCTAGTTACAGATGGACCTCCCTGCCTACTGTGACCTTCGGTAAAGCTCTCTGGTTGATGGCAAATTACTGACGTTTAGACCTAGGCTGCAATTTAAAAAACAAAATAGGGACAAAAAATTTTTACCTGGAGATGCAATTACAAACTATACCTGTCCCAACTTAAAGGCATTGGCCAAACTTGGGGCCGAATATACGTCCCCATAGACGGGCGTCTGAATGTACCCTAATATAGTGTAAGCCCACTGTATCTCTCTTACAGTCCATCTCACTGACAGACACGCCTGCCTGATGAAAGCTCCGGTCCGGAGGGGAGCAGGATGAGTCATATTTTTGTGCTGCAGGCCCCAACTATTTATCAGAGCTCAGACATGTAAAACAAAGATTTACTTTAAAATATTAAATATGAAAACAATGGCTCAGTAAGGCGTCTGTGAAAAACAACACCAATGTGAAAGAGCCCTTAGAAAGTGGTCATATTCACTTATTATTATGATTCAGTTAATGACAAGTTTCACAGTTTCCCTTAGGCTACAGTATTTTTCGGACTATAAGGCGCAACGGAGTATAAGGCGCACCATTAATAAATGCCTGTTAAAACGTCTAGGTTCATACATAAGGCGCACCAGATTATAAGGGGCACCTGATTATAAGTATTAATGACCAGCAGGTGGCAGTACTGTGCAGTGTCTGTAAGTAAGGTTCATATATAAGGCACACTAAACTTATATTCCGAAAAATACAGTACTTAAACACTAATGTATGTGCGCCCGGCTGTAGCACTGCTTACCACACAAACCCTCTCCATATCAATACATGGCGCCCACGTACGCCGTATGCGTACGGCTGGGCTTCGTCTATAGGGACGTGTATACGTCACCAGATTGTTTGTGTGAAAGGGGCCTTACAGTGGTATTTACAATTACATTTTATTTTATTTCTTTTGTCTATGTAAGAAACAAAAACACAAATATTAGGCTAAATCAACTAAATGAATAGTCAGTTCCCATTTCCTATTATAAAAAATATCAGATGTTCTGAAACTAATTTATTTTTGTCTGCTGTATATCTTGTAGCCTTCCTGTGAAACATGTGGAGCGTATCTCAGATACCATTAATTCAGCCACTTACTAGAAAAACTGAATTTCACAGTGGGTGCTTACTGAGTATATTCCAACCTATCACTCTGTCCAAAGCCACAACTGATTCAAAGAAAGATTTCGCTCAAATGTATTACATCTGACTGCAGGCTTCAGCTGGCAAGTAATACTAAAAGCAAGAGTCTTCTCAATAAACATATTATCTTTTCAATTAAAAGTCTATTCAATGATTGGTTCATTTACTTTAACTGCACAAAAATAAGCTACTCAATCATACGTGGGGAGAAGTAGAAAGGGCATGTTATTTAGATTCCCCAGCTGAAAGACAACCAGAGCTTAAAAAAACAATGTTCAGCCTACATTGTTCCCTTCACCATTGATTCATGAGGTTTCTTTGTTCATAAAAAATTTAAAAAATTATGGATCGCAGAGCTGTAGCAACATTAGTCCAATTGTGGGACAAATTTCTATAGATAATTTCCCAGTGGTCTGTCTATAGTGGGAGATAAAGGTATCTCCCGCTCCCACTGGGTTGTCTGTCATACAAATTGCCCATGTTGGAAGGGGGTGTTACATATTTTTCATTGGAGGCCACGGCATGACGAACTTCCTTATTATATAGAGAATTTTTCTGTTATGCACAAAGACAGATTTTTTTTCTTACTTTTGGGCTCAGTGAGCAATTTAATTTTTCTGTATTCATTTGATGAGATTTTTCATCAGAGGCTTTTCAGGAGATTTCAATCAATAGTACCCCTTGCATGCTAGATTGACATGGCTAGTAAAATGGCCTCCCCATTTTGGCCTTTGCTATAATAATGCGTAGTAGGGGTATCACTTTTTCTTTGGGGGGAGGGGTGTTGTACTGTGTAGACCAGGGGACTGTGAGACGCTGTTAGAAACCTGGAAAGGCCAGGTCTTGTTACGTTGTCTCTAGACATGTGGGGAGGGTAGATTCCAATACACACCACATTAAAGCCTAAGTCATTGTAGTGTTGCCTGCATCTTACATCTTTCAAGGCGTAGTCCCATTACGATCAGTTGAACAGGGGGGTACCTCCCACTTCTGTTAATACCTGGGGACAAGTACACTACCAAACTTTTTTGCGTTTAAATTCTTTACTTCTAAAATCCCTCATTTTTTATTGCTCCATTTACAGAGCCATATGACGACTTACTTCTGGAATTTTTTATGCAATACATACACACTGTCACAAGGGTGTGCATTCGGCAAAACATTGGCAACAAGTGCTGGCAGTTTGGGAATGCTTTCAGAGGCTTAGGGCTTTTTACAGGCAGCATTCAGTTTATACAAGTGCAGAACTACTAAGAGGAAGTTGAAGGTTGCCCACGTTTAAATAGGCAGCGATGGTACACCAAGATACATACAACACCCCAGGTACCCTGAATCCCTCAATTACATTGACTACTACTCATACTAATATTTTTGCAGTTTCCCTAGAGTCTAGCAGCAAAATAACTATATTTATTATATTATATATTATTATATACAATTTATTATTATGTTATATTTGTTCTTCAATGTTTGAGTAAAACCTATATTGGGGTTTTTCATTTACTGTGGTTTGTGTATATATTGGAAGGGCCATCCTGTAGATCATCACGTCCTCTTCATTTTTAAAACATGAAGAATGTTTTTTTTAATAAGCTTCATTTAATGATATTCATGGAATCACACACTCAACACATGAATCTTGCACTTCCTTCATTCACAAAAATTGGCATTTAAAAGCCTTCATTCACTATCCACCATCCGACACACATATTTATTACTTGGCCTTAAACAAGTAGTATTTACAGGAAAAATATAAGAATAGAATAAATACTCAATAGATTGTTGCTCACTCTGGGTACATTTGTACTTTCTGGGCCATCATTCTCTGATGGCAACATCTTGAAAGTTGTGAATTATTTGTTCAGAGAGTAAAAAGTGCTTTTAAGGGCAGTACTATCAGTACAAAGAAAGTAGATAAAAGCAGAAAAAACAGATATGCAGAATAAACAGATATAACTTATGGGTTATACATGGGAAACAACATGGGGCACATTAATCATAGGCTGGCACTAATTGATACTGCCCTCAGACCCTTCCCTCCCCCCACACCCGGAGACCAAGGTTCCAACGACCGGCACGCAGGGAGGGATTGCGCCATAGCCTGGCGAGGCACAGGCTATAGGAAGTGCACAGGCGCGGGGGCGTTACCTCTGTACCAGGAATAGCAAAGAAATCACAGTTTGTACACCTGTTTACCGGCGCACAAGCTGTGATAAAACTCCCCCATGTGTGTTAGCAGGTAATGTGGGTACCATGTTTCCCTTTAAGGCAGATAAATATTGGAGATTCAGGATCTATGGAAAAATCAGCGTTGCGAATCCTGAAAAAGAAACGTATTGTAAATTCTTCTAGCTATTTTTTTTGCTTTCATGAACAAGGCAATTTGTCTATATTTTTAGATGTACTGTAGTGCGGACAAACTAAAAAGTGCATCAGATGGGGAAATGTAATTTTACAGGACATACACAAATTCAGGACTTAAATACCATAATTTGTACAAAATATGTTATTATACTAAAATAAAAATGGAATTCAACTACAACCTCATACACCCTGATGCCTAGACAAGCGGTGAAATTAATATACCTACTATACATAAGTGAATACATACTTTGATAAATAATTAAAGTTTGTGGCAAGTTGTGGCCACAGACTTTTAAGTACTTACCAGCTGTAGCCATTGGTTACCAAAGATATATATATATATATATATTTAGGACTATTAGGTACTGATGATTATGTTAATGAAAGACTCACGTTAAAGGGTTATTCTCGTCTGGGCCTTAACATTCAATTTCATTAATCTGCCATAAATATACATTTTTTTCAATTACATGTTATTAAAAAAAATTGTGTGAAGATAATTTCTCATAAGTGTAGTCATATGGTCCCTTAGAAACAAGACGGTGTCCTTGGATACGACCACCTCTGCTGGAAGGATTGCACAAAGAAATAAAAGGTTTTGGTATATAAAATGTCCAGTAGTTACTGCATATACTACAGCCGTCCCATTGTGATGAACTCTGAAGCTATGTGGTCAGGCAGGACTAAATAGTGCATGTCTGGCCACTGCTGCCAAAATGTGAGGTTGTTGTATCCTGTTTCTTAGGGACAACATGGCTACATGTTGAAATTATCTTTACACATGTACATTATTTTTGATAACATCCAATTGAAGAAATGTTTACATGGCAAATAAATTAAATTAAATGTGAATGCTCAGATGGGAATACTCCTTTAAAGTAAGTTAGACAGACTTATGGTGGGGCTCCCATATCAGTAATCAAGTTTGACTGATGCTCATAACAATAGTAAGATTTATCAAGGCTTGTCCTGGAATAAAACTGCTATAAACTCCCATATTTCAGGATATGGTAGAAGCGATCAGGGTTAAAGTGGGAATCTAAATAAATAGTTAAAAAATAGCTTTAAAAAAGTTATGTGTTATCCAAGGCCTCCTTCCTTCTAAAATCAACTTTTGATTTTCCCAGAACCACACTATGCTGCAGTTTTACAGGCTAATACAGTGGGGGGAGGGAGGGGGAGCACCGGGCAGGAACAGAGGGGGAGGGGAGACATTGTAAAAGCCGGTGAGAGACTCTGGGAACCAGCCCAGGCACCATGACTGTGTTAATTGTCTTATAATTGTTATCCACGGTCTTCTTCCTTCAACTTTTAAAATTATGCTAATGAGCATAAGGGCCCCTGGTGGTGCTAACAGCGCCCATTCATGCTGCAGCTGCACAGGCTGTTATACTGCACACAGTGGGAGGGGGCAAGTTCTCCTGCATAGTGTAACATACTGTGAATCTGCAGCATGGAGGGGCTCTGGTAACACCACCAGGAGATTTTCATGCTTGTTAGAATAATTTTAAAAGTTGATTTTAGAAGGAAGGGGACCATGAATAACCAATATAAGAATATTTTCCACTGTAATGATGCCTGGATCAATGAGTAAGTGTCCCTGGTTTATGAAGCTTGATTTTGATGATAGAATTCCTGTAAGAACCCTAACGCTAGTTTATACAGAATACCAATTGCTCTCTGTACAAATCAATACTTTCTTTTGTCAGAACTTTAATTTGTTGTTCAAATCCCTTGATTCTAATAACAGACTTGCCTTATTTAGCACTGACATTTACCAGTTTGCCAGAGGAACTTATATTAGCTCAGTGAATGATTTTATTAGCAAGTACATTTGTTCTATCTGTTCTTTTTCTGCAGTCTACCACATATCGTTCTTGGCATTCATTTCAGTGTAACAGTTTGTTACAGTTTAATTTTTGATACATTCTTCTTCATTTTATGCTAAATAATAAAGGCAAGATCAATTAGAACAAGCTTTAACGATCAGTTAATTAATCATTTAGTCTTCATCTCTGTGATGCTTAAAATGATCTCTTGCATCAGTTGTGACAATTATTTTTATCTCATTTAAAACCCTTGTTGAACATAAACTTTTTATAAGTTGAAATAATTGGAAATGCTTTGTAAACTAATGAGAGAATTTTCAGTATACCAATTAATTCGCCATATTTTCTACCAATTGTTCATCTGTGAATGCAAATTTATAGAGAAATGAAAGATCAAATCATATGAAAACTGAAAGTTATGAGTTTGTCAAAGGGATATTTTGGTTTTCATGATTTAATACTATACTTGCTCATCTTTATTAAAATTAGTGCTGTATCTATAAAAAGAAATAAAATTGAAAGCTCCATTTTAGTCCTGTGTCATGCAACAGTAGGAGAACTGGTTTAGGACTAATCAGGGAAGTAGTCATTTAGCGCAAAACCTCATGTATTGTATCAAATATTTAGGGTATGATCGTAATGGAACACTCAACAGACAGGACAGTGATTCCTAAACTCCAGACCCCCCAACAGCCCTGCCTATTAGCTTCTGCGTATCCTACTCATATGGGACAACCATGGAGCCAGTCAGTCCCTCGATCACAGTGCAGACACAAAAGCATACAAAAACATAAAAACACAGTAAGGGGTAGTAAACAATCCAGGTCACAACTGAGAGAGCAAATAAGGAACACTGATACAAATGTACGGACACAATATACTCGCACTATATCAAATAGATTGTTCCCAAAAAATCAAATAACACCACAAAGACGAGGAAACAAAACCAAAATGTAGAAAGCATAGAATAACACTTTATTTGAACAATTAAAACAAATCCATTTTGCAACACCAAGGCGGAGGAGTGGTTGCGAATACGTCCCACCATGTAGCTTGCAGCCTGTGTAGGGTCTAGTCAGCCCCACAGCATGTCACTACATCACACTACATAGTCCTTAAAGGATACAGGGGAACATTGCAGTGGTAGATCCTGTCTGGTAAGGCAGGAGTTAAGTGTTTTGTGTGATGTCATATGTGTCATCCAATCACATGTGTTATACTTTGTCTCTGTGAGCTGAGATGTAAGCTGAGATGTAATTGGAGGAGTAGCCACCACCTGACCAGGGGGAGTAACAAGACCCTGTCAGGAAACTTTCAGAAGAAGTGAAGTTCTCTCTGAGAAGAGAGTGCAGTGTGAGGAGAGAGTTCACTCTCTCATATTAGAGACTCAGAGGAGTCAGTGCAGCTAGCACACCAGACCAAGAGCAGGTAAGCCTAGCCGCTGCCTGAAGAGTGGAACTAATAGCTAGTATAGTGAGGAAAGGGGTATCATCCTACCTTCAAGGGTGATACCTGAAGCAACCCAGGACAAGCTGAAGCATCCTTCCAGGACACAGCTACCTCCCAGCCTGCCCTCTGCATCCAGGCTGGCGCTCTACATCCTGTGGCTCCCTCCAACTGCATCTCGGCACTCCACTACTCTGTTAAAGGCGCGTTGCTGCGGTTCCTGTCGGTTCCAATAAAGAACTGTAAGTTGTTTTTGTTCAACCTCTGCCTCCGTCTAGTCCCTGCTATTACGGCTGCCATCATCACAGGCACCCTGTCCACTACCCAGAGACTCATACTCTAGACACCAAAGGGTTGCCCCAGGGAGATCCGCTATAGCAGCCTCTTCCTCATCATTTCTTGCCAACACCACCCTGCTGGAGACCTGCCAGGCTGTAGGACAGCCCTCCGGTTCCCCATACCAAGCACCGTGACACTAGCGTGCCTAGGCCGCAACCGCCAGCCACTCAGGTACTGCGGGCCCCGGCTGACTCCAGGCCCCGAGAAAAGGCTAGGCCCTGGTGGGGGATGTTGCAATTTAAAAAGACAACATACACAAAAAAGGTCCACTTAACAGAGGATAAGAAACACATTCACATGTATATCCAGATCAAGGGTGGACCCCACCCAACTGGTGTTTTACCTTGCTTATTTAACCCCTTAAGGATGCAGCCATTTTGTAGCTTAAAGGGGTTGTGTCACCATAGCAAATGGCTGTAATTCAGCTCAATGCATTGTGACAAGTACTTTCACCATTTACACTTATTACACAATATGCAGGCTTACTGAGATAACTCCCTTTGTTCTGGCTGCTGGCGCCCCCTAGTGGTAGCTGTGTCCCATCCTGAGCTACAGCTGATCTGGCCGAGTCTGCGCACAAGGATTCCCCCAGCTGCTCTGCACTACAGATCACTCCACGGGCTCACATCTCCTCTCCACACTGAGAGATCAGCTGACACACTGCAGCCAATAGGAGGTGAGAGAGGAGGAGGGGCAGAGATTGTGCTGTGATGGCCACTGCTTACCAACTTCACAGGTGCTTCCAGCAGCAGATACAAGGTAACTGCAGCCAGACATGGCTATCTGCTGCACAGAAGAGTCCTCCCCTAACATGACTTACAGCAGCCCACTCCTCCACCATTATTCAGGTCACACAGGAGCCTACAGCAGCAGATACAAGGTAACTGCACCCAGACATGACTATCTGCTGCACAGAGGAGTCCTCCCCTAACATGGATCATAGCAATGTAGCAGCCTTTCCTCCCTCCACCATTAGTCAGGTCACACAGGAGGCTGCAGAGATAACACAAGTAACAGGCTGAGCTCTGACCTCTCCTGATGCAGTCCTCCTCCTGTACTCTCCTCCATGCACTGTCCCTCCATGCTACCCTGCTCTCCTGCAAAGGGGCCCCTGTCCCTGTCCTTATCTATCACCTGTCATCTATCTATCTATCTCATATCTATCTATCTATCTATCCATCTATCTCCTATCTATCTATCTATCTATCTATCTATCTCATATCTATCTATCTATCTGTCTATCTATCTCATATCTGTCTGTCTATCTCATATCTATCTATCCATCTATCTATCTCCTATCTATCTATCTCATATCTATATATCTATCTCCTATATCTATCTATCTCATATCTATCTATCTATCACATATCTATCTATCTAGTGATTTAGTTGCAATTCCTTACAAAATACACAGAAAGAGATCCAATTAACGGCCCCAAAGTAAGATACACAAATACAAAAGTTTATTAGTAAAAGTCATAAAAACAACCGAAAAGGTCCATGTTAATGCACCTAATTTTGTACAATCAATGCATACAAGTAGAGCAAAAGAATGTATTCTCACAGCATCATGGTCGGTCACGCGGACAGTAAAGTGTAAATATGTCGGAGGTCTAGAAAAATGCAGGGACGGCAAACTCCATGCGTATCCTCACTTTGAAATGACTTCCTCAGGGGTAAGTGTCACTTTGGCCTGACGATACACGTCGGGTTTGCCTCCCCTGCACCCACCTAGACTTCCGCCATGCATGTCAGCTTGACCAACCATGTTGCTGTGAGAACATGTGCATATGTGTACTATGTGCAGTGTCCTGTGTAGTGTGCAGGGGGCGCCAGATTCACTGCCCCCTGTACTGCTTTGACAGACTGCACCAACTTTTTTGGTGCACTTTTAACATGGGGCGTATGACACATTTCTATTGGACTTCTATTGGATCAGTAATGCAGGGACTATTTGAGCACAGCAGGTGGAAGGAGACTCTGAAGGCTGAGCACACTGTAGTACTGAGGTGTGGAATAACTGCTCCCACATCTGCTTCTGTGTGGAGCAGAATAGAGGCTGAACAAGCATCATAATAACAAATAGAAAGGTACCTTTAACCCCTTAAGGATGCAGCCATTTTACAGCTTAAGGCTCAGTCCCATTTTTTGGATTCTGACCTGCGTCTCTTTATATGGTTATAACTTTTGAACACTTTTACTAATCAAAGCGATTCTGAGATTGTTTTTTCCCCACATGTTGTACTTCATTTTAGTGGTAAATTTTGGCTGATAAGTTTTGCGTTTATTTACAAAAAAGGAAAAAAATTATGAATTTTTAGAAAAATTTGCCATTTTCGAAATTCAAAATCACTGCGTTTTCAGGCAGATCGATTTACCACCTAAATAACTTGCCGAATAACATTTCCCATTTGTCTACTTTACATTTTCATAATTTTTGAAATGCTTGGATAATTTATTTTGACGTCACGCGGCCTACAAATCGAATAGCGATTTTCCGTATTTTCAGAATTGACTATTTTGGGGATAAATACTGTTTGAAATTAAATTTTACATATTTAGCATCAAAAACCCCCTATATAACCAACCCATTTTCAAATCTACACCCCACAAACTATCAGAAACAGCATTTACAAAGATTGTTAACCCCTTGAGATCTTCATAGTAATTGAATCAAAATGGCGGTGAAATTTAGAATGGTCAAATTTTGACGGTTATACGTTCATTTAGCCCTAAAATTTACACATTTCCAAAAGATAAAAAGAGAAAACCCACCATAAAATTTGTTCTACAATTTCTCGACCCCCCACATGTGGACATTACTTGTGTTATGGGGGCACAGCGAGGCACAGAAGGGAAGGAGGGACCTGCAGCTGCCAGGATTTTAGTTTTCTCATTGCCCCCTATTGAAGGCTATAAAGTTTTCGCTTTTCCGTTATTTGACGGCATTTTTTTTGCGCAATGAGATGCTTTTTCCATTGTTACCATTTTGGGGTTGGTATCACCTATTGTTGAAAATTTAGGAACTTTTTTTGAGGTCATGAGTAGAAAAGCATCAATTCTGTACTGGATTTTTTACTTTTTTTTGTGTGTGTTCACCGTATATCCTAATAATCCTGTTATCTTTATTCTATGGGTCGATACGATTACGGGGATACCAGACATGAATATTTTTTCTTATGTTTTACTAAATTTGCCAAATAAAACTATCATTTTTGCATCGCCGTCTTCCAAGTGGCATAACATTGTTATGTTTTTGGCTACAGAGCTGGTTGATGGCTTGTTTTTTGCGGGACATGTTGTTCTTTGCAACAGTATCATTCTGGAGTACATATGTTTTGTTGATCACTTTTTATTGCATTTTTAGTGGGATATAATAGGTAAAAATCATAATTTTGGGCGGGTTTTTAACTTTTTTTTTTACGCCGTTCATCTTATGGATTCAATAGTTATTTAGTTTTATTCTATGGATTGTTACGGACGCGGTGATACTATATATGTGGGGTTTGTGTTATGATTTAGACTTTTTTGAGCGTTATATGTCTCTTTATATGTTTTGGGGCTTATGGGCATTTTTAGTGATTTGTAAAGTTATTTTTTATTGAAAAACATTTTTTTTTACATTTTTTACTTGATCCACCATGGGATATGAACAAGCAATCATTTGATCGTGATAATACTCTGCAATACTGATATATTGCAGGGTATTAGCAGTGCCAGCCTATGCAGATGCATAGGCTGACACTTTGCCTTTAAGATGACGTCACAGACGCCATCTTAAAGGCACTGCCTTCAGGCTTCTCAGGGGTCCCGATCGGACCCCAGAGGTGCCATAGCAGCGATCAGCCCCCCGAAAACTTCGTGGGGTAAAGACCCCCGGAAGGCATGTTAAAGTTTTGCGTTTATTTACTAAAAGAAAGAAAAAACTATGAATTTTTTGAAAAATTTGCCATTTTCAAAATTGGAAATCATTGCTTTTTCAGGAAGATAGATTTACCACCTGAATAAGTTACTGAATTTTAGCTTTTCAATACGATTACGGGGATACCATACTTGAATATTTTTTCTTATGTTTTACTAAATTTGCCACATAAAACTCTGTGAGGAAAAATCTTTAATTTTTGCATCGCCGTCTTATGAATGGCATAACATTTTTACTTTTTTGGCTACGGAGCTGCTTTATGGCTTGTTTTTTGTGGGGCATTTTGTACTTTGCAACAGCATCATTCTGGAGTACATATATTTTTTTGATCACTTTTTATTGCAATTTGTGTGGGATTAAATGGGTAAAAATAATTGTAGGCAGATTTTTAACAGTTTTTTTTTATGGCGTTCATCGTGCGGATTCAATAATTATTTACTTTTATTCTATGGGTTGTTACAGATGCGGTGATACTATATATGTGGGGTTTGTGTTATAATTTAGACTTTTTTGTGCATTAAATGTCTTTTTGTTTCTTTTAAATGTGTTTTAGGGCTTATGGGCATTTTTATTAATTTATTAGTTAATTTTTTATTAAGTAACATTTTTTTTACATTTTTTTATTACTTTCACCATGGGAAATGAACAAGCAATCATCTGATTGCTTGATCATGATAATACTCTGCAATACTGATCTATTGCAGGGTATTAACTGTGTACGTGCATAGGCTGACACTGTGACTTTAAAGGGGTTATCCGGGTTTAAAAAATTTTTTATGGCCGGGCTGGGGAGGGCTATTTAAACATAATAAACATGTACTTACCTCCCCCGGTGCTGCCGATGTCCTGCACCGCGGCCTGTCTTCTCCGTGCGCCGGTTTCATTACACCAGCGCACAGGGAGATTTCGGCCGGCCGGATGCTCCCACGCGCACCATCTCCCAGCGCTTACAACGCTGAGAGATAGGGACGGATGGGAGGAGCCGTCCACAACGCGGACCGGAAGCTCCCTGTGCGCGGCTTCCGTGCCCCTGTTTGTTTACAGGGGCACGGATCGAAGTGACCGCGGCGCGGGACATTCGCGGCGCCGGAGGAGGTAAGTCCATGTTTATTATGTTTAACCATCCCTCCCCAGCCCGGCCATAAAAAGATTTTCAAACCCGGATAACCCCTTTAAGATGACATCATAGACGCCATCTTAAAGGTCCTGATCGGACCTTGGGGCTGCCATAGGAATGATCGGTGCACCCTGAAGACGGCACGGGGGGCCAATCGTGGGGGAGACACCCCCGGAAGGCAGGTTTCATGCCATGGTTGTGCTGTAACAAGCTCTGTGACAGCTTGTTTTCAGCTTAAGAAATTGCACTTCATAGTGACAGTATTTAATATTCCATGTCATGTACTGGGAAGCGGGAAAAAATTCTAAATGCAGTGAAATTGGTGAAAAAATGCATTTGCGGTGTTTTCTTGTGGGTTTGGGCGGGGATAATACATTTGTATAGGTTTCATAATGTTTTTATACATTTACAAAAAATAAAACTTCCTGTACACATTTTTTTTTCTTCTTCTTCTGGCACTAATATCTTTTTCATACTTTGGTGTACAGAGCTGTCGGTGGGGTCATTTTTTTGTGACTTTTTAAATGCTTTTATTTTTAAGAATATACAGCCTCTTGATCACTTTTTTTTAGAATCTTTTTATATTTTCAAAATGGCAATTTTCGAAATCAGGCACTATTTTCCATTACAGGGCTAAACGCCATGATAAAGCATTATATTTTAATAGATTGGGCATTTTGGGATGAGGCAATAACTAAAGTGTTTATGATTTTTTATTCTGTACATTCTCTTACCTGGGATCTCTTTTAATATTCACATAATTGAACTTTCCATTCTTTGTGATCTGATTCCTTGTCCCTTTCCTTTTTCTTTCCCCTTTGCCTTTTTTCCGTTCCTTCCCCTCCTTACACCTTTCATCCTTTTTTTTGTCAATTCATTTTTGTTTTGTTTTCTCTTTCCTTTTCAACACATAGGTCATTGGCCATTTTGTTAATTTAGTTATCAATTGACTATTATGTGTGTTACAATTTTTGTCTTGGTCTATCATGGAAATCTGGAATCAGGTTTAATTCTAGGTCCATAACATTTTATGACATGCTCAATGTTTCTTTGAGAAAGACTAAAGTGTAGCAAACAAAGCCGGTATTTGTTACTCTTATTCTCCCCCATGATCTTAACAGCCATCTCATCCACATCTGTGAAATTATGACTGGAGTGAAGTAGCTACTGTTTTATACAATAAATTTTGTAAGGAAAATGGTGCAAAATTTTTGGGGTGTGAAATCTTTATCTTGACCCTTACAGCTCATTCTGCTGAGGCAGCTGCTAACTATACAGGACAACATTTTGAATAAATTTCTTCCTGTCAAAAAAATAACAAAAATTATATATAAATTACAGCATTACAGATTTAATTTTACCTATTAATCATAGTAGAATTTTTTTTACCTAAACAAAACGGAATACAATTATAGAACACTAAATGGCTCACACAACCAGGCAATATACTGTTCTAGAAAAAAGACATAATAGGACATTTTTTTTTTTTTAAACTTCAATTTATTTTGACAAAAAATACCTTGTTGGTCTTCAAAGTTTACTCAACAATAGAGGCACAATAATCCAGAATAATAAATCTGATTATACTAATGTGAATGATCTTTTACCCTTTTATCACCAACAGACATTAATATCTGAATGTCCAATTCTGTTCCTCTTTACACAACGATAACTTATGATATGCCTTTGATAGCATAATCATTTTTCCTTTTTTTTTTTGGATCCAATAAAATTTTTATTGAAAACCAGCAAAATAGTTTTCCATTTTTTAACATTTAACAGTATAAACAATAAAACACAGTTGAGAGCGTTAACTGGTTGAGTCTTAACTGGTTGAGCTGCCATAAAATACTACCACGGATTTGGCAATGATAGGCCGCCATCTTCCTTGGATCTCTGTAAAGTGAGAATCTTAATCCTCGGGATCCATTTTTTCTAGAGCAAATCCCGAAAAATACTATTAACCTTGTGGAATAATTTTATCGGGATCCAGATGGGGGAATTGTGAAGGAAATATAATAGTTGTGGCATCATAACCATCTTAATAAGATTGGCACGACCAACCACAGTAAGGGGGAGTTTACACCAGTCCTGTACTTTCATTTGCAACCTATAGATCAGGGGTAGAATATTGTGCTCAATAAATTCAGCGGGGTCTGCCGATATTTGGACACCCAGATATTTAAACACCGACACCACAGAGAGGCCATGCTCTGCCAGTGATCTAGGACACACCTGTGGGGATAATGGCATTACTTCTGATTTCGTCCAATTAATTGTAAAACCGGATAGAGACCCAAAAGATGTTATTATATCTATTGCCGCATGCAGAGATGGTGTCCAATCATCTAGAAAGAGCAACAGGTCATCAGCGTATAGTGCAACTTTCTCTTGGTGTCTTCCGTACTGTAAACCCTTAACGGTTACTGCGGATCGTAGGGCAGTCGCCAGAGGCTCCACTGCCATCGCAAATAGTAGCGGCGACAATGGACATCCCTGACGGGTCCCTCTATTCAATGGAAATGGGGAGGAAAGTAGTGAATTTATCTGTAGTCTAGCCATTGGAGAGGAGTACAGTAAGCGCACCCATGCAAAAAATTTCGGTCCAAATCCAAGTTTTCACAGTACTGCGAATAGATATGGCCATTCCACACTATCAAATGCTTAGGCCACATCAAAAGACACGACCACTGCATCCGGTAATCGGCTACGGGAGGCTTGAATGTTAAGATATAGCTGGCGTAAGTTGACAGCTGTGGACATATTAGGCATAAATCCTGCTCGATCAGTATGTATAACTGACTTGATGACGTTAGACATTCTAGTTGCTAGCATTTTGGCCATTGGCTTTATATCGACTGTAAGGAGCGAAATAGGGCAATAGGAGTCCATTTCCAGCGGGTCTTTCCCTGGCTTCAATAGAATTACTATAACCACCTGTCTCATTGATGGTGACAGTTGGCCCAGGTCTAAAGCCTCATTATACAAAGTGAGTAAGCGAGGGAGGAGAATGTCTTTGAACGTTTTAAAAATTTCCACTGGATTTTCATCTATGCCTGGGGCTTTATTATTGGCCATAGAATCTAATGCAAGTTCTAGCTCTTCTAATGTAAACGGAGCTTCCAGTGCCATCCTCTGTTCGCTATGTAATTTAGGTAACATAAGACTATCCAAAAAGCTGTCTAATTGCTCCTGCGTGGGGTTAACCTTTTTAATGACGTGAGAGACTTGATTGGATAGATTTATCAATCACATTTTTTGTATAAAAAATAGCAGGGAAATGACAAAAAATGACAGTAAAATAAGTAGAAAAATTGAATAAACCTTTACCAAAATATGTAAAAAATATGTAACAGCTTCAGTCGTCCTTCCCCTGGTTCCACTATAGATCTAGTGTAGAGACCCTCAAAATCAACCTCGCCTGCAGTCAGCTGCTGCAGAACCGCATCCTACACACCTCAGCTGCAGAACCTCATTATACAAGGACAGCTGCTTCAGAAACTCATTATACAAACTTCAGCTGCTACAGAACATTAGTATATAAATGTCAGCTACTGCAGAACATCATCATTCACATCTCTGCTGCTGCAGAGCCCCATGATACATGTATTTTAAGTTAAGGTGTGTATCATGTTTAGCATCAATGAGCTCTATGGGAAAGAAGCAGGAAGGTTTCTGTAAACAGTGTCAGGTACACAAAGAGCTTTAGAGGAAGCATAGTCAAAAGTAAAATAAGCCACCTTTGCAAGGCAGCAGCTAATACATGCTGGACATCAAATGGTTAATGCATTGATGTGGGACAGGAGACACTGGGGGAGTTGAGGATTTTCTCTCCTGGTGTGCCCTGGAGATGTTAACGGCTGCTGCTCTCGGGACAATGCTGTATATCAAGAACTTTTTACTCACTGTCAGCAGAGCTGATCTATATCAGTGTCCTGTGGACTCTGATATAGATAAATTGAAAGATTTTCTGTAGGGGAGGATCAAGGTGGGTTGTGTGGGCCCCTTCTGCACCACAAGTGGCGGGGGCCCAGGGGCGCATGCCTTGCTTGCCCATCTTAAAATCCGGCCCTGATTGTGTCTGTGCCACAATTCTGCAGCATGAACAAAGTGTACAAAAAAAAAAAATGGTGCATTCTGCTGGAGCAGTGCAAGGGGTGCCAGTTCATATGCGTGATGTATGTGAAATTAGGACCGCCGATAGCAGTCGTGAAGGGGTTAAAATAAAATGGACATCTCTCTCTCTCTCAATAAACCATTTGCTGTGACCTTTCCACAAACAAAACTTTGTATCTCCACAGAAGAAAGATTATTAGCTAAAGTTATTTTTTCGCTGGTAGCAGTTTTGTTAGTTTTAGAGGAGGGCTGACTACAGTGATAAATGACTCTGCGTACTGGGGACTATTGAAATGTTAGACAAGTAAATGCTAATGAGAGAAATTAAACTTGCTAATGACCATCTCATAACACATAACTTACACCAGCACCGAGAGGAATGGAAAAGGCATAACAGTTGCAGGTAAATAATACAATAGCCATGACATTTCAGATACAGCAGCTGTCAGGTGAGATGTAGTAGTAAGAAAAGACAAGAATTAAAACACCAGGAATACAAAAGGGCATAGAGAATGAATTCTCTACCAAACAGTGGTGTGTAATGATAGCTAAACTGTATATCATAAATGTGTTATTAAAATTTACTATATTTACATACAACATAAAACAGCTTGCTGATGCTACATAACACTGACATTCAGCACTGCTTGCTCCTTACAAAAGGCCCAGCCTCATGCAGGACCTTTGCTGAGGGACAGAAATTTTGCTGTTTACCATTTTCATGTTGTGCAGTGGCCTGCTGCAACGAAAAGCACAGGAGCCTTGGGGCCTGCTGTCCTCAATGATAATTTGGAAAAGAGTGTCCTGTGATCATAAGCCACTATCTTATCTCTGCCAAATTTATTTTCATACCAAGTGCGATGAGAATAATATAATAAACGATATTAACACTACTATAGAAATTGAAGAAAAAAGGAGGGTAAGTAAACAAGAAGAAAAATTATCTCCCTCAAGATCTTGAAGTTAGATGTTTAGCTTCAGACGTTGTTCTTTAAACAGTTTATGTACATATGCTATAGACCAGTGATGGGCAACCTTTTGAGCTTGGTGTGTCAAAATTCCCAAAAAAAAGGTGATGTGTCACCTTTAGAATAAAACCTAATTTTGTAATAACATGTCCAGCAGCGGCCTCCCCTTATTAATAACATTTCCAGCAGCGGCCTCCCCTTATTAATAACATGTCCAGCAACAGCCTTCCTTTCCTAATAAAATACCCCAGCGGCCTCCCTTTACTACTAAAATACCCCTAGCGGCCTCCCTTTACTACTAAAATACCCCTTGCGGCCTCCCTTTACTACTAAAATACCCCTAGCGGCCTCCCTTTACTACTAAAATACCCCTAGCCGCCTCCCTTTACTATTAAAATACCCATAGCGGCCTCCCTTTACTACTAAAATACCCCTAGCAGCCTCCCTTTACTACTAAAATACCCCTAGCGGCCTCCCTTTATTACTAAAAAAACCCCTAGCGGCCTCCCTTTACTACTAAAAAACCCCTAGCCGCCTCCTTTTACTATTAAAATACCCCTAGCCGCCTACCTTTACTACTAAAATACCCCTAGCCGCCTACTTTTACTACTAAAATACCCCTAACCGCCTCCCCTTAAATATAATATAATAATAAACTTATATACTTACCCAGTGATGTCTTCTTCCCTGTAGCTTTACTGGCAGGTCTGACGATAATGGCGGCATTGGCTCCTCCAGTGCAGCCTGGAGGAGTCGGAGGAGTTGCAGACGGTGGGCGGACCAACGCGGCGCCGGACAGGTAAGCAGGGGGCAGAAACACGGGGGAGGGACATTAACACAGGGGCAGCACATTACACAGGGGCAGCACATCACACATTATAATACAACATGGGGACGCGTCTCACTAGTTCGCCCGACCCAGGGTTACACTACCACGGCTTCTGAGCAACGTCCCTGAAGAAGTCGTGGTAGCGAAACCCTGGGTCGGGCGAACTGGCGAGACTGGTGTCCGCATGGTGTATTTTATATGCACTATTGTTCGCTTTAATCTTTTGCAGCAACCCACAACAGGTATAGTGGGTGCAAGGGATGAGGAAACACAGCGGAACTGTCTGAATAGTGGTGTATTCCCATCAGAGTATCTTTTTATGTGGAAATATACCTTAAGAGTGGAAGTGGAATGAAACTGTGGAGTTGTCAATTGTAAAGGACACAGAAGGAGCTCCGGTTAGATTGTTTTTATTTGTATGTTATAGCAGAACATGTCAGGTACTTGTGTAGCTGATGTTTGTGTCTCACACATGTGTATCAGGAGGGAGAGCATTTCAGCAGATAAAGCACAGACACCAGCAATGCTTTACTATGCATTACACACAGACATGAGCAGGGGGTGGAGAGGGGAGGGGTAAAACCAGTGACATTACTGCCTCTGACCATGTTCTCAGCCTCATTTACATAATAAAGAAAATATGATTTTATAATGATAAATGTATGAATTGACCAGATAAAGGCTGGGATGGGATCCTTGTGAGCTGCTCCAACAGGTAGCGGTGACAGAAATAGTGACAGAGACCTGAAGACAGGTGCCTTTAAGGTTAGGGTTGTTTTGGAAGAAAATATTTATTTGGTATCATGTTGTGTAGAATCCCTGTTTACATGTCATTAGGTATTTTTTTTTAACAACTTGCGGATGGAAACCATAGTTCACAGAATTTCTTGTTTATCTAATGTTATCTAAGTTTGAATTAAACCACAATTTGTACAAATGAAGAAAAATGAACTATGATAATGTGAATTCAATTTATTGTCAATATTCAGGTTTTTTGGCAAGGTAGAAAGTCAATAAGAATGACCAAAATATTAGACTGACTCATAAAATCACAAAAAAATAGATATGTTGGACATTTAATGGACATCTGGACTTAAAATATAGAAAAGATACCATTGTGCAGTACTTTATGGGGGATATTTATCATACGCTGGCGCTCGTGCGCCAGCGTATGATCGCCCCGCCGCTGCAAATTCGCAGCCCGATACATGAAGAGGCTTCTGCCTCTTCATGTATCGTGCTGCCAGTTGCGCAGCGGTTTTCCTACGCCAGGCAGGGCCTGGCGTAGAAAAAGACGCAACCGGCAGCAGCGTATGATCGCCCCGCCGCTGCAAATTCGCAGCCCGATACATGAAGAGGCTTCTGCTCCAACCTGACCCCCACATACAGTACCTCCGCTTTCCACCCCTCCGCTCCCGGAAGCTGCATCGTACTCCCGCCCCTGCCGGCCGACTTCTGACTGCCGCCAGCAGCCACCAATCCCCCCTCCGCTCCCGGCTCCCCCTGCTGTCCATGGTCCTGAAGCAGGTACCATATAATTTGCTACCGGTACGTCTAACTTTCGGGGTACGTCTTACATTAGACGTCCCCCCTTACACCCCCGCTACGTCCTACTTTCGGGGGTGTCTTACAATCGGGGAAACACGGTAGTGCTAGTTCTGCGTTTACAAATGCAGCGTCAAAGTATGGGGACGGGCTTTGGCCGGTTTGCATATGCATTTCTATGGATCAGTGATCTGTTCACCATTTTTTGATAATCTTAATAAAGAAATGAAATAAGAAATGTCTGAACTGTGTGTAAGAATCCTTTGAGCTCAATAACATAATGCAATTCCAATTTACATCAGCTAATGTAAATGAATATAGTTGGCAACAATTTGAAATAAATTTGCAATCCATTAAAAAATCCCAAACCTGTTGTTTACCATTGCCTGTATTTTCATCCAAAATATTAGAAAAACAGGGAAACATCTTCTTATTTTTAATTCCATTGTCTTCCTTTTGGCAGCCTAGGTAGAATCCATGCATCATCTGTCATGGCTTACAGCAGCCAACAATGTCTGCAAAATGTTGATATCCAGCATAATTGTCACTGATGCCTAAATAAAATGAAACAGATTATTTCACTTTAAGCATGCCAAAGGCAATGAGTGGCTTAAAATGAGGGAATAAAATACTCCAATAATCCAAGTTCCACTCCAGTGTACAGTATATTCTAGATTTGACACCTTAAAGCCTTTCTGTAAGTATGAAAAGTGAAAGGTTGTAATTCATACCAGGCCACACATAATCATTTTATTTCTATGGGAGGCATGATATACACAGAAAATGCACAAACAGAAAAAAACTATCCAAGTTTCTGATTTCTATATGATTTTACAATTAAATAATTTCCATGCCCCCTTCATTCTCATAGCTAGCTTTGTGTCTGTAAAATGACTGGCTGGAGCCTCCTTTTACTAAAAAAAAAAATCTATGATGGGCAATCAGCCCCCAAAACTAAAAATACATTCTTGTAGAGCTTTTCCTCACTAGCCAGAAGATCTCCTGAGGGATTAAGTGATTTTCTAGATTTTCTATGTTCATCCAGCATTTGCCCTGCCTGGCGTAGAAATAGATGCAGCTGTCAAATTTCACATATTAAAATTAGCCGGCTGCAGTAAATGCGCTAGGATAGGAATGCCCCGCAACGGCCCACTCCTTGTCCGACCCTTCACGCCTCTCCAGCCCCCCCCCCCCCCAGGTGTGGAGGAGGTGGAAAGAAGGAAATAATCACAAGTTCTAGCAATAAGCTAGCTGATTATTTCAGGGCTATTGCTGATTATTTCAAGGCTTCCGCGCCACTGGCGTATTTCAGGGCTTCTGCAGGAGGAAACAAACATTTTAATAGTTGAGATTCTGCTGAACCAAGATAAGTTATGTTTGTTATAGCTTGTTATAGCTACTAAAAATTATGTTATTTGAGAGTCAAATATTTAATACCGAGCGCAATCCAGAAAAAGTCCAATGGTAGAATCCACTGGGTGGCAACACAGTGCAAACTTAGGAGGAAATTGATGGTCTATGAAACAAAGCAGAAAGTCAGGCAGCATAAACCAAATTCACTGGTAAAGACATCCAGCCACAAGGATAACTTTATAGCTGGCTCAGGAGATAACTGAGAGGCAGCTAATCCATGTACTGAAATTTTTACCCATTGCCTATGTCAGTGGTGGCGAACCTATGGCACTGGTGCCAGAGGCGGCACTCGGAGCCCTCTCTGTGAGCACCCAGGCCATCACCCCAGAATGAAGTTCACCAGACAGAACTCAAAAAAAATCTTCCTACAATGACAGGCAAATTTGCCCTCCTCTATTCAACGGCATTGGTGTCTTTAGGAGGCTGAACGATTGAAAGTTGTCAAAGAACAAGGAGAAATAAATTACTGTTTAAATTGCTGCGCTGGCACTTTGCAATAAATAAGTGGCTTTTGGTTGAAGTTTGGGCACTCGGGCTCCAAAAGGTTCACCATCACTGGCCTATGTAATAGATTGGTTATCAATTTTTAAAACCTGCCACAACTTTCAACTGATCTGTGTTAGCGATCTGACACCAATGGTGATATCTTATTCAGAATTCTGTTTGACCAGGCTTACTGCACCTTGTACCTCTGTTAATATATACTCGAGTATAAGCCTAGTTTTTCAGCACAAAAAATGTGCTGAAAACCCAAACTCGGCTTTTACTCGAGTTATCATGAGATTTATCATATATGCTATACGGGTCTTTGAGTGGCCATCCAGTAGCTGTAAAGGGAATTGTAGCCTGACAAAGATTTTGGTAGTAAGTTGCAATATGGTATTGGGTTTGTATTGAAAGCAATGGAGAAAATTGAGGATGGATTTGATTTCTTCATTTATATGATTAATTCAGCCATATAACTTTTTTCATGTACACTTCTAAAAACCTATCAGCAATGTAAAGTACAAATCTATGCAATTACTTTAATATTTTCAAGGTTTCAAAATATAATTTAGGGATAAATGAAACTTGTTTGTGAAAACCATATTAAAACAAGAAATTTAAAAAACATTTTTGACAGTGTTTTTTATTTTCTTTGTTGACCCGGTGCCCCCTGAAAAACTGCCGATTTTACCAGGGAAATTCTGGACCAGCTATATATTTCCTTTGCTATTGCTGCAATACTTTAAAAATGAATGTGGCTTTGTAAAATATAAAAAGACAAATTGGGAGATATCAAAAATCAAAACATGTAAAAATTTTTTTAGGGAAGACGAATGCTGCAGTAAAAGAGGATCAAAGTTAAAAAAAAATACATTTCCTCTGTAAGTAACTGAACTAATTATTTTAGAGCAGTGTTAAGTAAAACACAATTTAAAAAAATTCTATCATGTATTGTTGATTATGAGCAATTTAGATGGAAGCTTTCAGCAAATGTTAAAAAAAAAACACTAGAAAACTTCATTTAATCAAGTGTACTGTACGTGCCATGTACTTATCTCGACATGGTGCCTCCATCAGCTCTGTGTATTCTTGTTTGTATTTTTGAGAGCGCAGCTGGTGTAAGCAGACAGACATGTCTACTTTAGCTAAATGCCCCATATTGAACAATCACTAGATAATTCCAAGTATTCAAATCAAAAGGCATATCCCTCAAATGTAATCACTTTCATAGCCGCTGTGTTTGCACATTAGTTGAATCGTTTGCATAATATTAGAATTTCTACACGACAAGTGGGTGCATTTTCACAAATCGCATTATTTTATGAAGAATAATGAAGGACGTTTAGGTTGTGGAACAATATTCTGCAGATCCATTAAACAGTGTTTCTTTTAGATGTAAAAATAAAGTAACTGAAGTATGACAAATAATAAGATTGTGGAGAAATCACCAATGCTTGAATTCCATACTTTCCAATATTTACAAGGTGGGTAGTGTAAGACAGGCCTTAGGACTCATTCAGTGTTTCCTCTCGTGTTAGTAGATACACAGGAAGTGCTGGGGGAACCATAACATTTCTGGAACAGCAAGAAAATGATAAATATAATTTTAGCCCTCATGCGCCTGAACATAGTTTTCACGTGTGCTAATTCTCTTTGGTTTCCTTACCCTGTGTGCCTTGCACACCTGAGTAAAAACTTATGGGAATGTGAAAAATACATATTCAACACAGTTGCCATCCATGTGCTATCCATATTTGTGGATCAGTAGCTAGGTAACAAAATCATGCAACACTTCCAGGGGTTGGGACAAGCTATACAATGTACCATTAGAGATATACTTAGTAGATCCAGACAGAAGATTCCCAAAATGTAAGTGCAGGTGCAGTGGCTCCTGTCACGTTACTGGCTCAGTGAGCCCGACAGGGGACCAGGAGCTTCTGTGTTTCTGCTCTGGCCATTGACGAGCAGGAAGCCATTGCATCTGTGTAGGCTATGCCGCCAGGTAGCATGGACGCACAGGGTTGAGTGAGGTTTCTCGGGGGCTGTGGAGTATCCTTGGCCCTGGAACCAAAGTATTAAAACATACACTCACCGCCCACTTTATTAGGTACACCATGCTAGTAACGGGTTGGACCCCCTTTTGCCTTCAGAACTGCCTCAATTCTTCGTGAAAAAAGTAGATTTAGGACCGGCACTCCATACGGCTAAAAATGTTGAACTTTAATACAAATCCATTAAAAATACAGTACACATGGCGTTGAGCCAAGAGACCTACGCGTTTCGAACGTAGAAATAAGGTTCTTAGTCATGGTCTGAACACTGCACACAAACACTGGTTTAAAAAGGACTGACAGCAGGTGTCACGAATAATCAATCTAATTTGCACATGCGTGCCTTGCATTGTGTGGACATAACAATAAACAACTTTGTTAACAGAGCAACTAAATTTAAACATGTAAAATATAACACATGGCATTAGTATGTTAATATAGATACATTGTGTCTGTTTTATTATTTAGACCCTTAGGCATTCTAGTCTCCAATTGTAAAATCCACAGCATTTCGCGGTTCCGGAGTTTATGGGTTCTATCTCCGCCCCTACTTGGTGCGGTAACCCTTTCTACACCGGTAACAGACAAAGTGGTTACATCACCAGCGTGCATTTGTGCAAAATGTCTAGATAATCCAGAGATATGTTTCTCTATTGGTTTGGTTGCATCGGATATATGTTCCGAAATCCTTTTCTTAAGTGGACGAATAGTACTGCCCACGTATTGTAATCTGCATGTTGTACATTCTGCAAGGCACACTACATACTTAGTATTGCAGTTAATAAATGTCTTAATATTCCAATGTTTATCTGTATAACTGCTGGAGAAAGTATGTGTATTTCCCATATAACGGCAAATGGTGCATCTATTAGTGCCACACTTAAAAGAGCCTTTGGTGCTAAGCCAAGTTGCCTGTGTCCTATTGTCCATAGATGTATACAAGGATGGGGACACCATATTGCCTATAGTTCGAGCTCTACGTGAGACAAATTGACAGCCAGAGTCTAAGATCTCCTTAAGTTTAGAATCGGCTGTGAGTAATGGTAAATATTTTTTAACAATGGCTACTACTGCTTTGTAATCTTTACTGTATGTAGTTGAGAACACAATATCTGGTGCCTTTTCGCTGTTCTTATGACAATCTGTTAACAAAGCTTGTCGTGTTTTATTTTTGGCTATACATTCAGCTTTGTGCAGAATATGTCCCTGGTACCCCCTCTGTTTGAGTCTATTCGTAATTGTTTGACACTCTCGATGGAAAGATTCATCTGAACTGCAGCTTCTACGAGCCCGTATGTATTCCCCAACTGTCACATTATTTACTATATGTTGTGGATGACAACTCGAAGCTAATAATAGTGAATTACCACTGGTGGGTTTGCGGTATAGTTCTGTATCTATCGTATGTGGTTGGATGTTACCCTTGAGTGTAACATCCAGGTAGGGGATACTATGTTTGCTGGTTTCATATGTAAAAGATAAATTACAATTGTTATGGTTGATATACCGGATAAAAACCATGACGCCCTAACACTAACTAAAATCAGCTCCGGCACCAGCTCACCCTGAGCTGGTGCCCGGTATTGCCATCGGAAACCTGCCACTTCAAGTGGTAGGTTTCCTTTAAGGGTGAGAAGTCGAACAAATTTGTTCACATCCAGTAGAGTGTTATATAGGTCAAAATGAGATGTTGGCACAAAGTTAAGACCTTTGGCTAGGACCTGAGTTTGTGTCTCGGTTAGTATACATGCAGATAAATTCAGTACTGTCAATTCCTCTGTTTCTTGGTGTTGGAGTTTGTAGCTCTGGTATTGTACTGGACGTTTGTGTCTTTTGCCTGCCCTTCTTGTGCGTTTTTTGATTGTTGCGGGTTCTTGGAATTTTTTTGTGCTTTGTAGTTTTTTGATTGATTACTTTTGCCTGTTTGTCTGGTGTGATTAGTTGTAGCGGATGCACCCTCACTATCTGAATCCTCGGTCACTGCATCTGTAGATTCTGGTTCAGACGATGTAAAACCCACCCTGCTGGTATTGTGGGAATGTTTGCGTCTGTTTGGATTTTTGAGGATGGATGAGAGTGCCCGGTTGTTTCTTCTATTTAAATGCCATGTGTAGACACAGTCTTTATCGTAGTCTCGTAGATCCCTGTTAAATTTATTTTGCTTGATCTGTGTTATTGCGTTTTCCATGTCTGCTATATTGGTTTTAAGTTTCACATCAAGCTCTTTAAATTCTGTTGTATCCACATGGGTTTTCAGAGATTCCCTTATTTTGGATATGTCCTCTTCTATGGTCACTAGTTTTTCCTTTTCCATTGATATTATTAGATTCATTAATTTGAGGGAACAATCCGAGAGAATCTGGTTCCATTGTTTGGAAAAATCCTCGTTGTATACCGTAGTCGGGAGTTTTTTAATTCTCAAACCCCTCGGTATCATATTCCTATCGAGGTACGATTGTAGGGTTGTAAAGTCCCACCAGATTTTAACTTGGTCTGACATTTGTATCTCTAATTCCTGCATCAAAAAGCGCACACTTGAATTTTCTGTTGCCTGGCCTGAAAAAAATCTCTGCTGCTCTGATTCTTCTAGCATTGTTATCCACATTTTCAAATGCTATGTTAGAAGTAGCCATGATAAATGTTGTCGTCCTCTTAAAAACAATAATGGATGAATTGTAATAATTTACTATATTTCACATATATTTGATTTGAACGCGTAGACCCACAGTTTAAAGATATACAAAAAGCAAAAAAAAAAAAAATACACAAAACGGAAAAAAAAAAAAAAAAAAATATATATATATATATATATATATATATATGAAAAAGGAAGAAGAAAACTGCATGTACATGTATATAGACAAAATTATCTTCTATTGCACAAGTCCCATATGAGAGTATAAGAAAACATGCATGCAGACTCTTTTTCGTGTTTTGGTCCTATTCACATTGAGCAAAAAAAGTCTTTTTTCTCTATTTTTTCGATATAATTCAAATGTGTGGTAAATTTATTTAATGAAAGGACCGGAAGATATATATTATATAAAACAGTATCCTGATATCCTGGTGGAAAGTGAGGTGCAGTCCGCTAGTCCCGACAAAAGTAATAAGATACAAACAAGCTTTGAGCGAATCGCTCACTCACGTCAATTCTTCGTGGCATAGATTCAACAAGGTGCTGGAAGCATTCCTCAGAGATTTTGGTCCATATTGACATGATAGCATCACACAGTTGCCGCAGATTTGTCGGCTGCACATCCATGATGCGAATCTCCCGTTCCACCACATCCCAAAGATGCTCTATTGCAGTGATGGCAAACCTTTTAGAGACCGAGTGCCCAAACTACAACAAAGACCCGCTTATTTATCGCAAAGTGCCAACACAGAAATTTAATTTGTGATTTATACTCCCTTCTCAGTTTTCATTGATACCAGCACCCTGAGGACACCAATAAAGCAGAAAATAGTCCCACAGCACAGCTGTGCACAGCAAGTCCTGGGCTGTCTGGGACTGCAGGAAGATACCTGGAGTCATCTCTAGTGATGGCTGAGTGCCCACAGAAAGGGCTATGAGTGCCACCTCTGGCACCAGTGCCATAGGTTAGCCATCACTGCTCTATTGGATTGAGATTTGGTGACTGTTGAGGCCATTTGAGTACAGTGAACTCATTGTCATGTTCAAGAAACCAGTCTGAGATGATTCCAGCTTTATGATATGGCGCATTATCCTGCTGAAAGTAGCCATCAGATATTGGGTACATTGTGGTCATAAAGGGATGGACATGGTCAGCAACAATACTCAGGTAGGCTGTGGCGTTGCAACAATGCCCACTTGGTACCAAGGGGCCCAAAAAGTGCCAAGAAAATATTCCCCACATCATGACACCACCACCACCAGCCTGAACCGTTGATACAAGGCAGGATGGATCCATGCTTTCATGTTGTTGACGCCAAATTCTGACCCTACCATCTGAATGTCGCAGCAGAAATCGAGACTCTTCAGACCAGGCAACGTTTTTCCAATCTTCCACTGTCCAATTTCGATGAGCTTGTGCAAATTGTAGCCTCAGTTTCCTGTTCTTAGCTGAAAGGAGTGGCACCCGGTGTGGTCTTCTGCTGCTGTAGCCCATCTGCCTCAAAGTTCGACGTACTTTGTGTGTTCAGAGATGCTCTTCTGCCTACCTTGGTTGTAACGGGTGGCGATTTGAGTCACTGTTGCCTTTCTATCAGCTCGAACCAGTCTGCCCATTCTCCTCTGACCTCTGGCATCAACAAGGCATTTCCGCCCACAGAACTGCCGCTCACTGGATGTTTTTTCTTTTTCGGACCATTCTCTATAAACCCTAGAGATGGTTGTGCGTGAAAATCCCAGTAGATCAGCAGTTTCTGAAATACTCAAACCAGCCCTTCTGGCACCAACAACCATGCCATGTTCAAAGGCACTCAAATCACCTTTCTTCCCCATACTAATGCTCAGTTTGAACTGCAGGAGATTGTCTTGACCATGTCTACATGCCTAAATGCACTGAGTTGCCGCCATGTGATTGGCTGATTAGAAATTAAGTGTTAACGAGCACTTGGACAGGTGTACCTAATAAAGTGGCCGGTGCGTGTATAGGCTGCATCTCTGAAAAATAGTAAAATCTGTATTGGGATTTAAATTTCTGCTGCACAAATCAGGGATACTTGTGCTATGAGTGAGTAGTAGTGAGGGCTCTAGTGGCAAACGCTTCCATCCACCCACAAATAAAAATAATTTACCCTGTGTTCCTAAAATGCAGTAACTAAATATTCTCTTACTATCTTTAGTTGTTTAGCTTCCGAACTTCCCATGCCTTGAATTCCTGTAGTTGTACCCCTGGTTAAGGATTTTTTCTCTGTTGAAGATATGAAACTAAACTAGCATATACTGAGTACTACATAATCTCAATATCAGCTATTTGGAGAAGAGAGTTTATAAGCGTAAAAGCTCTAATATATTAAGGGCATAAAAGCTACTACTTTCTATTCTCACCCATAGAAGGTAATCTCAATGAAATTCAATTATGTCAGCCACATACTCAAATAGGGTTAATGGACTGGTGATTGCACAATTAGACGGCCACTTTTATGTTGAAAATGTTGTACTTTACAGGCATAGCAAAAATTAACTATAATGTATATAAACAACAATTTGACAAAAAACTGAAATGGATGCAAACCGCACAAATAGATGAACCTGTCAACTCTTATCATCATATACCAGAGTATGAAAGTGTAAAAGGAAGACACATATGGAGCATGTCTAACGTGACAACAAGAGTGGTCTGTAAGACAAATTATGCTTGTTAAGTCTAAAAATAAAATGGTATTTCAACCTTTTTACTGAGAAATTGGAGCAAGATTACCATAATTAATGTGCTGATATTTATTGCATTTCTATGTACACAATTAAATGCTGTAAGCACTCTGTTGGCACAGCAAGAAATAATTAGTGCAATTAACAAAAAAAGAAATAACCGTGTATATTAAAATGAGCAGCAACAGAGGCGTATTGCTATACAATATTATATGTGCCGTATCCGTATCACAATGTGATAGCTTTATTATGCACTTTCTTCATTTCATCCATTTCTTAACTTTACACAATGTAATTAAAACGTCTTTATTTGGTTCACTGAAAATCAGCAAAGTTTTTACTAGTTGCAGATTTTTGTAGGAAGGAAGCATAAATGTTGTTATAAGGCAAATCACTGTTTATCATTTTTTTATGTCTCTGTTATCCATCTGCACTTGGTAGGGTTTATTTCTTTATTCCGATAGCTTATAAATATTGATGAGCAGACCCGAACTGCACTGTTCAGGTCTGTGCTGAACAAAAGGGTTCAGTTCCCTGGCTTCAGCTGGGTTTGTCATTTTTTTGGCTCATCACATAAGGTGGTTAATGGGTATATCATTTGCATGCTGTGCAGCCACCCCTTGAAGTAGGAGAAACGTCTAAACAATCTCAGCACCATGTGTAAAGCCAGACACCTTCAAACAAAACATGAGCTGCAGTGAATGAAACACCAGAAAAACATGGAAACACCTGAGGCTCCCTCTGCTACTTTGGTTGTTTCAGCCTCTACCATCGCCATTAGATGCTCAACAAAGTTAGACATCAAGCAGTTATGGCAGACCTGGACATTGTATGGCCCATGGGCCAAATCTTTTTTAATGAAGGGATACTGTATACTGTATATAGGTATTGGATACAACTGAGGTAAATATATTAGTCTGGTCCATTACAATTTCTCATGTGGCTCCATGGGAAAATTAATTGCTCACCCCTGAGTTATGTCCCAGAAACAGTGTAAGGCCTCATGCACATGAACGTGTACACGCCCAACCGTAACCTGCATTTGCTCAACTTTGTGGTAGAAAGACAATCCAAAGCTATGTAAAGAGGGTGCTTTGCGTATGCACTTTAACATTCACACCCTGCTGGTCACCTATCTACACTGCAGAGAAATAGATGTCAGGCCAGTCCACAAAGGCTTGCAAGGGTTGGTGGCCCATCAGCGGACCAACAGAGAATGCAGAACACCATTTAGAGATGGCACAACCCTGTGGCATGCCTGTTCGGTGCTGTGGTCTAGTTCGACCACCACATCTAACAAGTTAACTGACACAATTGGTTCTAGCACTAGCTGCGGCAGGTGTCAGCTGTATTAGACCGATGGGCGGTCGTGGAGGGGTTAAGATGAAGCAGGTATAATCCCACAGGATTTCACTGTAGCATTGCCTGAGTGAGCAGCTAAAATGTTGGCTACTTTCTTCTCTACATATACCCCTGCATCGCCTCCTGCTCATCTACCTGGTCCTTTGACACCTGTTTCAAGATTATTATTTGCTTTTAATACTTAAAAAGATTCTTTATTTTCTTTATCATTTTAAGTACTTACCCTACCTCATTTTTTCCAGTCTTGTTTGGCATATAAGACGTTTGCCATAGCACAGCATCACATGACAACCCAGAGACAGTTCCATCTCTGCCTTCAGTGTTGTTCAATTTTATTATCCTTTTCTTCACTTCTCTTCTCTCTTAACAAATTTACTGTAAATATTACTATAGTATTGTTAATTATATATTACTAAGTATACAGTCAAGGAGATGTAACAATATTTATTAGAACTGTGTCATGGATAAAGTAAACTCCATGGAAGGCCTATGCAACTGGCTGAGTTCGACGTCAGGTCTGGTGTAGAAATGAACTTTGTAATAAGTCACAATTGCTGGCTCTGTGCGAATAAGTCATTATTTGTATGAAGGTAATCAGACATACAGGACATGATCAATCCCTTACCCATCCCCATTAAGTTCTGGTGGAAATAATAGATGACATACTTTGTATATACATAGAATTCATGTCATCGATACAGAAACACATTGCTGCTAAGAAACCCTTGAAATGTGTTGTAAAAATGAAGAAAACAAGAAAAAGAACAAATTAGGAAATAGAGAATATCATAATGGGACACATGGGTAGCTTTCTTATGGTTGGATTGTCTCAGGGCTGCTGTATGTCACTGGCTGAGCCCTCTCCATACAAGGCAGGCGTTTGCGGCATATTCAAGATACATATACATGAACACAGCTAAACTTCCACATTGTCTAATGTGTTATCTTTTCCCCCAGATACTCAATGTTGCACAATTATCCTGCCCTCAAAATACATATAGAGGGTAACTTTTTTTTTTTTTATTAAGGTACCAGATATCTCTGTTTAAAATCAAACTATGGACAACTGAACTTTTACAGATTTCCGAACCACAGGATATCGCCAATATGCTAGCACATAAAATTGTGTAATCTGCCACATATAATTTGTAGTTTTACCGCCTATAATCCCTCTTTGTACCTCCCGGTAACACATACCTAAACACCTCAGAAACTCCCAACATTGGAAAGTATATTAAATAAGATATCTGTGGTGTCTTTCAGATTTCCACAGATACAGCAAGCCTTGCCTGTGTTTTTGTTATGGGCCAATTCATTTATTTAATAAATTCATCTGCCTGACAACTGAACTACTCTAACACAGCCTTGGCACAGGTAAAATACTAAAATTGTTAAAGTAGATAAAGCGGATGCATTGGGTTATGATTCCAGACTTGCATCAGAATAGGCCTGTCTATAGAAATATTTGCCGAATTGGGCCTGCCCCCTTTGCACTTTGTAGTGAAAAAGGAATGTCTCTATTCATGAGAGAGGCTTCTACATGACATTATTGTTGGTTGAGAAGGCATATTGGACTTGACAAATTGCCCTTTGAATTAGCATCAGAAGACAATTAATTTTAGACAACGAATAATATTAGGAATATACATTAAAAATTGCAATGTATTATTTACTACTATTTAATATATGCACCGCGATCTTCACACCCAAATCACTTACTACCTTTTCTCTATATTATAGATACATTCATTAATTCCGGTTTAGGTTAATTGATACATTAAACACTGGTGCACAATAAGAGAAGTAGTCATTATGTTTGTTAGGATTTCGAAAATCCATGCACATAGTTTATTTATTATGAAGTCCCAATTTCTTCATTAGGTAACTTGATGATTAATACTAATTTGCTTTCAACTATGAAAACACATTTACTAACGTATTGATAGGAAAAGCCTTTCCAAGTTAAGAAACCGTTTCCCTGAGCCAGTTTACCTAGAATGGTTTACCAAGCAGGTGCTCAGTTATATTCTCCAGGCAGATGACATAAAAACAAGCTGCCATATTTTACTTCTACAGCTCCTCAATAATTCAGTCCTCAGGCCTTCACGTTATCATAAAACCAAACACTCTTCAGCACAGCTCGAAAAAAGTCATATACTTTCCTGAATGGCTTTAACTCTACCCAGGAAGCCTCCTCCGTGGGGGCCACAACCAGTACATCTGATCAGTACATATGGGATTTCATTTTTATTTAGACCCAAATTGCTGTAATTTAACCTCTATATATAAATGTTTTTTTATACTTTATCAGGTCATAAATGATTTTTCTCAAATAAATATCATGGATAGAAAGTTGTTGTTATTCTGCCAGTGGTTATATGAAAGATACATGACCTAGATCATTTATCAGATCTTTTCCACAGGTTAAAAACCATTGCTGCTTACTTCGAAAAAATAGCGCCACTCCTTACCATGCCAGGTTTGCAACTCATCTGCATAGAGATGAATGTAGCCAAGTTACAATACTGGGAAAAAAATCCTTAAATGCTGCATTTGTTTATTCATACTTACTATTCCAAATGGTCATTTAGACATGAGTAACACAGAATGATGTCATGGGCAAGTGACACCCAATGAGCTCCTGTAAACATTGCAATGACCCACAAGGCTACCATTTAAGCACTCTTACTACTTCTTTCCAGAGACAGTTTTGTCAAACACATACCGTATATACTCGAGTATAAGCCGACCCAAGTATAAGCCGAGGTCCCTAATTTTACCACCAAAACCTGGGAAAAAATATTGACTCCAGTATAAGCCGAGGGTGGGAAATGCATTGGTCACAGCCTCCCTATTATATAGCCTGCCGGAGCCTGCCGGACCCTGCCCCATAGTATATAGCCAGCACCTGCCCCCCAGTATATTGCCTTTCAGCTCATATCCCCCAGTATATAGCCAGCAGCGGGGGAAGCCGGAAAGGTGAGTTTTGATATATTTTATTCACTTGAGTATAAGCCGAGTTTGGATTTTCAGCACCTTTTTCTGTGCTGAAAAACTAGGCTTATACTCGAGTATATATGGTAAAACACTGCAATAGTTATGTCTAGCAGTATATTATTATGACAAAAATAATACTAATAAAAAAATGAACATTCATGATAAAAGGTCAGCATAGAAGTAATATACCATGATAAACAGAAGTTTTATTCTAGGACTCTGGGTGTTAGCAGTGATTCTATTCTGAAGCAAAGGGACAATCATAATATATTAGTGGACTTTGTTAAAAAAAACAAAGATAATTCTGTCTATGACAGCATAATTGTTCCTTCTTCAGGTCAGTCATAACTGGTCGTGCCAACTCATCAACGTTGAGTTGATGAGCCAACAGAATTTTGCCTGAGTACCTTATCCTGATCGGTAAGCAAAATATACTATAATTACTATTATTAGTAGTAGTATTGTTACAGGGTTACAGTTATACAAGTAGTTGTGCCTTAAAGGTGAACATATAGTCTATTTATAACTTTTGCAAAAGTGTCACCACTCAAAGAGCTGTCTCTTTTATTTAACCCCTTAATTCAATAAGGCGTACATGTATGTCAGGAAATGCGGTCTTAGTCATCAGTTAAGAAGCAGAGCCTGTACGATCGCTGTGGGAGTTCGGCTGTGTGTGACAACCGGCTGTCGTACTAACAGCTGGGATTGTGATAGTCCCGATCATGGATATTTAACCCTATAAGGGATGGCCAGACACTCTCTGACTATCCCTGGGAGGGTGCCGATTGCTTCCATGCAGCCCTAGGGTCCTCATGCTTTCAGCATGATCTAACAGTGTGCCTGTCAGCCTATGCCGAATAGGTAAGATAATGTACTGCAATATACAGTATCAGTCTTGTAGTACAAGTGATCCAACGATCACTAAATAAATTTAGAAATAAAAAACAAATAAGATCCCCTAATTCCCCATCCTATATAAAAAAAATCACATTTCACAATAAAAAAGTTAAAATCACCAAAATAACATTACATAGTGGACATAAACACATCGGTAATAACCCGTACAATAAATTAAAATTGTTACTGAGCCCGTACAGTGAAAAGAATTTTATAAACATGCAAAAAATCACAATATTTTTACATCCCACCTCATTAAAATCAAGATAAATATCAAAAAGTAAAACTTACCCCAAAATGATAACAATAAAAAGTACAGTTTGTCCCACAAAAATGAAGCAATAAAATAGCTCTGTAAACAAAAAAAAATCAAATGTTATGGCAAAAACAAGCAAATTTCTCACCAAATGAGTTCTGTAAACCATAAAAACGCAATACAAATGGGGTATTGCCAAAATGCTGATGACCCATAGAATAATGATAACATATTGGGGCTTATTAACTAAGGGTCCGCAGACCCTTCAGATGATTTGCGACACAAATTGGGGGTGCGGGCCATCGGACGAACCCACTGATTCTGACTAAACGTGGGATTTAACATTTCAATTGTGTCGCAAACCATGCACTTACATACACCGGGAAGAAGAAGGTGAACTCCGGCAGACCTGAGCGGGGGAGCAACACATGCAGGATATCCGGAGTGCATGCTCGGAGTGAGTCGCTGCACAATTCATGATCGTCGGACATTCTTGATCAAGGATTGCGAGGTGGATAGGTAAGTAAATGTGCCCCATTATTTTTATGGTTTGGTGAACTGCCAAAAAAGAACTAAAAACCTTAACCAAAATTAATGATTTTCTTATACACACCAAGTAAGCGTTAATTGATAAGATTTTATTAATTTTTAAATCCTCCTAAATGATGTACCTGAAAAGGTATATCTCATCCAATAAACATTTTATTGCCTGTAAAATATGACAATGCAAATCTGCTCTGAATGGTGCTCCTACCAGCCACATGCCCATACAGCAGTGTGGCACCACAATTTAATCCATTGTGAATGTTTCATTTTTGGGCCAAAATTAAAGTATTGTTCACAAAAATTTACAAATTAGTTACGAAGTTATTTTGGTGCAATGAATGAATTTAGAACTTTGAAAATGGAGCATTTTTCCAAATTTTTTCCAAATTTCAGTTTTTATGTTGTGACTAAAAGCAAAAGATATCATCCCAATTTTTCAACTTATTTGAAGTCACAAGAAAACAATCTCATAATCCCCTGGATGCGTTAAAGGGTTCCAAGGTTTTAACCACTCATAGTGACATAGGGCAGATTTAGAAAAATCGAGCTTGGTCTGAAAGCCCTAAAGTGGCTTACTCCGAAGGGGGTTAAACTTGAAATTACTCTGAAATTCTGATGTGATATTAAGATGTATTAGTGGTTGTTTTAGTAGTTATTTAAACTGCCAAACCTCAGTTGTTTGTGAAGTTTGTCCATGAATCAGATGACTAGCATACTATAAGAAGGATTCTACTGAAAAAAGTGGCGACTATAAGGATGTTCATACTGAATTTTCGAGAGCTGGCTGTACAATAGCAGTGAAAAGTCATTTCCCATATGATGGTTGGATCGCCATTAAACTAGCATAGGTGAGGGTGGTAACTAGAGATGAGCGAGCACTAAAATGCTCGGGTACTCGTTATTCGAGACGAACTTTTCCCGATGCTCGAGTGCTCGTTTCGAGTAACGAGCCCCATTGAAGTCAATGGGAGACTCGAGCATTTTTCAAGGGGACCAAGGCTCTGCACAGGGAAGCTTGGCCAAACACCTGGGAACCTCAGAAAAGGATGGAAACACCACGGAAATGGACAGGAAACAGCAGGGGCAGCATGCATGGATGCCTCTGAGGCTGCTTAATCGCACCATTATGCCAAAATTATGGGCAACAGCATGGCCATGACAGAGTGACAGAATGAAGCTAGATAGCATGTAAAACATCCAATAATTGACCCTGACACTATAGGGGACGGCATGCAGAGGCAGCGGCAGCAGCGGAAGGCTAGAGAGTGGCATGGCGACATACCCTAAATGGACTCAGGCTTCAAACCAATGGGTAGCAGAGAGGAACCAAAGGAGGTGAGCAAGAAGCGCTCAAATAATATCGGTACATGATAAAAGTTTGCCAGTATATTTTGTGGATTACACAGCAGGGTGGCGACAAAGTTAACATGGAAGCCATGAAAACAATCCAAAATTCTGCCTGACACAGCTCGTTTGATAAGGGGACGATGTATGGAGGCAGTGAACTAGTAGTAGGTTAAAGGTGCTGCAGTTAAAACTATGTTAGTTGTTTCTTGGCATGGAGCTGGCGCTCCGCTGCCAGGCGAGCTTTCGCCAATCCAAGCACCTGTCTCTAGGCTACTCCCCAAACAGCACTTCTAAGAACCTTTCGGATAAGATCAAGTGTAGTAGCGTTCTTATAAGTTTGGGATATGGCGGGTGAGGGGAATGTAAACATCTGCGCAAGAAGCGCTGAAATAATATCCGTAAATGAAAAAAGTTTTCCAGTATATTTTGTGGCTTACACAGCAGGGTGGCGACAAAGTTAACAAGTTTGATGTGGAATTCCCTGCAATAGCTCTTGGGCGGTGTGCCTTTTATCACCTAGGCTCAGCAGTTTGAGCACCGCCTGCTGTCGCTTAGCGACGGCACTGCTGCTGTGCCTAGAGCTACCGACTGATGGCGCCATGCCCACGGATGGTAATTCGGAGGAGGAGGAGGTGGAGGAGGGGTGGGAGGATTTGGAGGTATAGTAGGCCTTTGAGACCTGGACCGAGGTAGGCCCCGCAATCCTCTGCGTCGGCAGTATATGACCAGCCCCAGGGTCAGACTCGGTCCCAGCCTGCACCAAGTTAAGTGTAGTAGCGTTCTTATAAGTTTGGGATATGGCGGGTGAGGGGGATGTAAGCAGATGCGCAAGAAGCGCTGAAATAATATCCGTAAATGGTAAAAGTTTGCCAGTATATTTTGTGGATTACACAGCAGGGTGGCGACAAAGTTAACAAGTTTGTTGTGGAAGCCATGAAAACAACCCAAAATTCTGCCTGACACAGCACGTTTGATAAGGCGGGCATGTATGGAGGCAGTGAACTAGTAGTAGATTAAAGGTGCTGCAGTTAAAACTATGTTAGTTGGTTCTTGGCATGGAGCTGCCGCTCCGCTGCCAGGCGAGCTTTCGCCAATCCAAGCCCCTGTCTCTAGGCTACTCCCCAAACAGCACTTCTAAGAACCTTTTGTATAAGATCAAGTGTAGTAGCGTTCTTATAAGTTTAGGATATGGCGGGTGAGGGGAATGTAAACAGATGCGCAAGAAGCGCTGAAATAATATCCGTAAATGGTAAAAGTTTGCCAGTATATTTTGTGGATTACACAGCAGGGTGGCGACAAAGTTAACAAGTTTGTTGTGGAAGCCATGAAAACAACCCAAAATTCTGCCTGACACAGCACGTTTGATAAGGCGGGCATGTATGGAGGCAGTGAACTAGTAGTAGATTAAAGGTGCTGCAGTTAAAACTATGTTAGTTGGTTCTTGGCATGGAGCTGGCGCTCCGCTGCCAGGCGAGCTTTCGCCAATCCAAGCCCCTGTCTCTAGGCTACTCCCCGAACAGCACTTCAAAGAACCTTTTGTATAAGATCAAGTGTAGTAGCGTTCTTATAAGTTTGGGATATGGCGGGTGAGGGGAATGTAAACAGATGCGCAAGAAGCGCTGAAATAATATCCGTAAATGGTAAAAGTTTGCCAGTGTATTTTGTGGATAACACAGCAGGGTGGCGACAAAGTTAACAACTTTGATGTGGAATCCATGAAAACAACCCAAATTTCGGCCTGACAAACCTCGTTTGATAAAGGGACGATGTATGGAGGCAGCTATATGGACGACTTTTGGAGGTAGCAATGGAGACAACATGTGGAGGCTGCTATGGAGACAATTCAATTTGGATAGTGCCTGTATGTGGCAGTCCAAAAAATTTTTCAAACCAGAGGAGCAGGTAGGTGGCCCTCCAGAAAAATGGAATAGATTGAGTGCCTGTATGTGGCAGTCCAAAAAAGTTTTTAAACCAGAGGAGCAGGTAGGTGGCCCTCCAGAAAAATGGAATAGATTGAGTGCCTGTATGTGGCAGTCCAAAAAAGTTTTTAAACCAGAGGAGCAGGTAGGTGGCCCTCCAGAAAAATGGAATAGATTGAGTGCCTGTATGTGGCAGTCCAAAAAAGTTTTTATACCAGAGGAGCAGGTAGGTGGCCCTCCAGAAAAATGGAATAGATTTAGAGCCTGTATGTGGCAGTCCAAAAAAGTTTTCAAACCAGAGGAGCAGGTAGGTGGCCCTCCAGAAAAATGGAATAGATTGAGTGCCTGTATGTGGCAGTCCAAAAAATTTTTCAAACCAGAGGAGCAGGTAGGTGGAGCTCCAGAAAAATTGAATAGATTGAGTGCCTGTATGTGGCACTCCCAAAAATTGTTTAAAACAGAGGACCGGGTCGGTGGCCCTCCAGAAAAATTAAATGCATAAAGTACTATAGGTAGAGCCAGTGGGCCCTGTCAAAAAATAGCCAGTTTCCTCTGCTTTACTGTACAAAGAGCAGGAGAAGGAGGAAAATGAGGAGGAGGAGGAGGAGTGAATAAATTATTCAGGTTGAGCTTCCTTCAACTGCTGGAGATTGGAAATTAGGAGAAATCCATGCTTTATTCATCTTGATAAGCGTCAGCCTGTCAGCGCTGTCAGTCGACAGGCGTGTACGCTTATCGGTGATGATGCCACCAGCTGCACTGAAAACCCGCTCGGACAAGACGCTAGCGGCAGGGCAGGCAAGAACCTCCAAGGCGTACAGCGCCAGTTCGTGCCACATGTCCAGCTTTGAAACCCAGTAGTTGTAGGGAGCTGTGTGATCATTTAGGACGATGGTATGGTCAGCTACGTACTCCCTCACCATCTTTCTGTAAAGATCAGCCCTACTCTGCCGAGACTGGGGACAGGTGACAGTGTCTTGCTGGGGTGACATAAAGCTGGCAAAAGCCTTGTAAAGCGTACCCTTGCCAGTGCTGGACAAGCTGCCTGCTCGCCTACTCTCCTTCGCTACTTGTCCCGCAGAACTACGCACTCTGCCGCTAGCGCTGTCAGAAGGGAAATACTGTTTCAGCTTGTGCACCAGGGCCTGCTGGTATTCATGCATTCTCACACTCCTTTCCTCTCCAGGGATGAGAGTGGAAAGATTTTGCTTGTACCGTGGGTCCAGGAGAGTGAACACCCAGTAATCGGTGCTGGAATAAATTCTTTGAACGCGAGGGTCACGGGATAGGCAGCCTAGCATGAAATCTGCCATATGCGCCAGAGTACCAACGCGTAAGAATTCGCTCCCCTCACTGGCCTGACTGTCCATTTCCTCCTCCTCCAACTCCTCCAATTCCTCTTCTTCTGCCCATACACGCTCAACAGTGAAGGACTCAACAATGGTCCCCTCTTGTGTCTCGCCAACATTCTCCTCCTCTTCCTCCTCATCCTCCTCCACCTCCACCTCCTCCGATATGCGCTGAGAAACAGACCTAAGGGTGCTTTGGCTATCAACAAGGGAATCTTCTTCCCCCGTCTCTTGTGAGGAGCGCAAAGCTTCCGACTTCATGCTGACCAGAGAGTTTTTCAACAGGCCAAGCAGCGGGATGGTGAGGCTGATGATGGCGGCATCGCCACTGACCATCTGTGTTGACTCCTCAAAGTTACTCAGCACCTGACAGATATCAGACATCCACGCCCACTCCTCATTGTAGACTTGAGGAAGCTGACTGACCTGACTACCAGTTCTGGTGGAAGTTGACATCTGGCAGTCTACAATCGCTCGGCGCTGCTGGTAAACTCTGGATAACATGGTCAGTGTTGAATTCCACCTCGTGGGCACGTCGCACAACAGTCGGTGAGCGGGCAGTTGGAGGCGGCGCTGCGCTGCCCTGAGAGTGGCAGCATCTGTGCTGGACTTCCTGAAATGCGCACAGATGCGGCGCACCTTCGTGAGCAAATCAGACAGATTGGGGTATGTCTTGAGGAAACGCTGAACTATCAGATTTAACACATGGGCCAGGCATGGCACATGTGTCAGTCTGCCGAGTTGCAGAGCCGCCACCAGGTTACGGCCGTTGTCACACACAACCATGCCTGGCTTCAGGTTCAGCGGTGCCAGCCACAGATCAGTCTGCGCCGTGATGCCCTGTAATAGTTCTTGGGCGGTGTGCCTTTTATCGCCTAGGCTCAGCAGTTTGAGCACCGCCTGCTGTCGCTTAGCGACGGCACTGCTGCTGTGCCTAGAGCTACCGACTGATGGCGCCATGCCCACGGATGGTCGTTCGGAGGAGGAGGTGGAGGAGGGGTGGGAGGAGGAGGAGGCATAGTAGGCCTCAAACACCTGGACCGAGGTAGGCCCCGCAATCCTCGGCGTCGGCAGTATATGACCAGCCGCAGGGTCACACTCGGTCCCAGCCTCCACCAAGTTAACCCAATGTGCCGTCAGAGATATATAGTGGCCCTGCCTGGCAGCACTCGTCCACGAGTCCGTGGTCAGGTGGACCTTGTCAGAAACGGCGTTGGTCAGGGCACGGATTATGTTATCTGACACGTGCTGGTGCAGGGCTGGGACGGCACATCGGGAAAAGTAGTGGCGGCTGGGGACCGAATACCGAGGGGCGGCCGCCGCCATGAGGCTGCGAAAGGCCTCGGTCTCTACTAGCCTATAGGGCAGCATCTCCAGGCTTAGCAATCTGGAGATGTGCACATTAAGGGCTTGGGCGTGTGGGTGGGTTGCACTGTATTTGCGTTTCCGCTCCAGCGTCTGGGGTATGGAGAGCTGAACGCTGGTGGATGCTGTGGAGGATCGTGGAGGTGACGATGGGGTTTTTGTGGCAGGGTCCTGGGCAGGGGGCTGACTATCAGCTGACACAGGGGAAGGAGCAGTGGTGTGCACGGCCGGAGGTGAACGCGCTTGTTGCCACTGAGTGGGGTGTTTAGCATTCATATGCCTGCGCATACTGGTGGTAGTTAAGCTAGTAGTGGTGGAACCCCTGCTGATCCTGGTTTGGCAAATGTGGCACACCACAGTCCGACGGTCATCCGGTGTTTCCTTAAAGAACCTCCAGACTTCTGAAAATCTAGCCCTCGCCGCAGGAGCCCTTGCCACGGGAGCTTCACTAGTTGACACATTTGGCGCTGATGCACCAGCTCTGGCCCTGCCTCTCCGTCTGGCCCCACCACTGCCTCTTCCAACCTGTTCTGGTCGAGGACTCTCCTCCGTCTCAGAAGCACTGTGTTCACCCGGCCTCTCAACCCAGCTTGGGTCTGTCACCTCATCATCCTCCGATCCCTCAGTCTGCTCCCCCCTCGGACTTCCTGCCCTGACAACAACTTCCCCACTGTCTGACAACCGTGTCTCCTCATCGTCGGACACCTCTTTACACACTTCTTCCAGTACGTCAACAAGGTCATCATCACCCACAGACTGCGACTGGTGGAAAACCTGGGCATCGGAAAATTGCTCATCAGCAACCGGACAAGTGGTTTGTGACTGTGGGAATGGTCCAGAAAACAGTTCCTCAGAGTATGCCGGTTCAAATGGCAAATTTTGCTGGGAGGGGGCAGACTGGGGGGGAGGAGGCTGAGGTGCAGGAGCTGGAGGAGTGCCGATTTCGGTGACATGGGTGGACTGCGTGGAAGACTGACTGGTGGACAAATTGCTCGAAGCATTGTCGGCAATCCACGACATCACCTGTTCGCACTGTTCTGGCCTCAACAGTGCTCTACCACGATTCCCAGTAACTTCAGACATGAACCTAGGGAGTGTAGCTCTGCGGCGTTCCCCTGCTCCCTCATAAGCAGGTGGTGTCTCACCCCGCCCAGGACCACGGCCTCTGACCCCTGCAGTAGTTGGACGCCCACGTCCCCGCCCTCGTCCTCTACCCCTAGCCCTCGGGTTAAACATTTTGAAAATGAGAGTTATAACTTGAATTTTTTTTTTAACTTTTTTTTTTTTGTTTTGTTTTTTTTTGTGTTTTTTAGTTTTTAAAACCAAACGATGCTATCCTATTGCTATGGCTATTTTATAGCCAAGTATGAAAGCACACTGCTATGCCAGATGAGATGACGCTGAGTTATGAAAAAAATAAACGTAAAATAAAAAAGGAAATGGCAGACTGTGCCTAATTGAAATACAACCCCGGGCCCTAATAAATTTTCCCACTTCGGTCTTTGCGATGGATATGTGCGTCACTAAGCGCAAAACACAGTGGTCACAAGTCTGACTCCAAATTGCTCACAATTTGCTAGTAGATGCACTGCAACAACTACAGCCACCAGCAGATCAACCAGAAATCAAATATATATAACGCTACTGTAGGCGTAATTAAGCCGTTTGTATTCTCCTATGGCTATTTTCTAGCCAAGTATTACAGCACACTACTATGCCAGATGAGATGACGCTGAGTTATGAAAAAAATAAACGTAAAATAAAAAAGGAAATGGCAGACTGTGCCTAATTGAAATACAACCCCGAGCCCTAATAAATTTTCCCACTTCGGTCTTTGCGATGGATATGTGCGTCACTAAGCGCAAAACACAGCGGTCGCAAGTCTCACTCCAAATTGCTCACAATTTGCTAGTAGATGCACTGCAGCAAGTACAGCCACCAGCAGATCAACCAGAAATCAAATATATATAACGCTACTGTAGGCGTAAGTAAGCCGTTTGGATTCTCCTATGGCTATTTTCTAGCCAAGTATTACAGCACACTACTATGCCAGATGAGATGACGCTGAGTTATGAAAAAAATAAACGTAAAATAAAAAAGGAAATGGCAGACTGTGCCTAATTGAAATACAACCCCGGCCCCTAATAAATTTTCCCACTTCGGTCTTTGCGATGGATATGTGCGTCACTAAGCGCAAAACACAGTGGTCGCAAGTCTGACTCCAAATTGCTCACAATTTGCTAGTAGATGCACTGCAACAACTACAGCCACCAGCAGATCAACCAGAAATCAAATATATATAACGCTACTGTAGGCGTAATTAAGCCGTTTGTATTCTCCTATGGCTATTTTCTAGCCAAGTATTACAGCACACTACTATGCCAGATGAGATGACGCTGAGTTATGAAAAAAATAAACGTAAAATAAAAAAGGAAATGGCAGACTGTGCCTAATTGAAATACAACCCCGGGCCCTAATAAATTTTCCCACTTCGGTCTTTGCGATGGATATGTGCGTCACTAAAACACAGTGGTCGCAAGTCTGACTCCAAATTGCTCACAATTTACTAGTAGATGCACTGCAACAACTACAGCCACCAGCAGATCAACCAGAAAACAAATATATATAACGCTACTGTAGGCGTAATTAAGCCGTTTGTATTCTCCTTTGGCTATTTTCTAGCCAAGTATTACAGCACACTACTATGCAAGATGAGATGACACTGAGTTATTAAAACAATAAACGTAAAATAAAAAGAAACTGGCAGACTGTGCCTAATTCTACTCAAACCCCTAATAAATTTTCCCACTTTGGTGTTTGAGGTGGATATGTGTGTCACTAAGAGCTAAACACAACGGTAGCAAGTCCCCCTGCTAATTCCTCACAATATGGTACTAGCTGCAAATAAAAAAAAAAAAAAATTATAACGTTATTGTAGCCCTAAGAAGGGCTGTTGGGTTCTTTTAGAATCACTCCTGCCTAACAGTAAGCTAATAGAACACCCTAACGCTTTCCCTGACCAGCAGCAGCTCTCTCCCTAGTGGCATCCAGACAGAGAATGATCCGAGCAGCGCGGGCAGCGGCTAGTCTATCCCAGGGTCACCTGATCTGGCCAGCCAACCACTGCTATCTACGTGTAAGGGTACCACGTCATGCTGGGTGGAGTGCAGAGTCTCCTGGCTTGTGATTGGCTCTGTTTCTGGCCGCCAAAAAGCAAAACGGTGGGAGCTGCCATTTTCTCGAGCGGGCGAAATACTCGTCCGAGCAACGAGTAGTTACGAGTACACTAATGCTCGATCGAGCATCAAGCTCGGACGAGTATGTTCGCTCATCTCTAGTGGTAACGCAGGTGGTACTTGTTACTTGGCAGGAGTGGAAACAAAACCATTGAGTGGAAACAGATCCAGAGCTCCCAGTGCTTCATTCTGCTAATGACATATGCAGGATAGCAAAATACATTTGTCAGGTTCCCCCTTATAATAATTTATATAGACTGCTGAGTGAGTTCAAAGAAATCACACCAAAACTGGAGTGTGATATAAAGATCTTCCTCAGCAGGAAGTGGTAGCGACCAAAAGAGGAAGTAGTTCCCCCTTTATTGCTGACACATGAAGTTATATACAAAAAACTTTAGTGAGGGGGACTTGACAATTAGTGAGGAGAGACTACATAGATGATTGGTTGTCTGATTATCACATGTTCATCTCAAAGGCAGAATAGAATAGAATAGAATACTTTATTATCCCCATAGGAGAAATTAATTATGTCACAACACCATCTGCATGACAATAAAAATTATAGAAAATAAAATATACCCTATATACTCGAGTACAAATCAACCCGAGTATAAGACCCCTAATTTTAACACAAAAAACTGGGAAAACCTATTGACTCGAGTATAAGTTGAGGGTCGTAAATGCATTGGTCACAGCCCCCCTCCCAGTATATAGCCTGCCATCCCCTGTAGTATATAGCCTGCTAGCCCCTGCCCCCAGTGTATAGTCTGCAGCCCCTGCTCCACCTGAACAACCCTGATCTACATTGGCTCTTGTCTAGTATTCGGTTCCCTTTCGGAAACTAATCACCATTTCTTTAGTTTTAGATAAATTTAGCTTCAGTCCATTCACACCACACCACTCCTAAAAAGAGTTAATGGTTGACCTGTACTTCACTAAGTCACCCTTCCTTATATACCCTATTATAGCAGTATCATCCAAATATATGTCCACATAGCAGTCTAGAATTTCCTCTTAGTCCATATTCCGATCATGCTTAGTGGATCTGCAAGGTTGGTAGCAGACGTTCTCTTTGATATCCGGGAACTTACAGTGTACCTCCACTATTTCAGGAAGTATAAGGCACATAAGTGGGGGTCGATCCACAGGCAGGCACCATCTTAGTTCCAGCATTTAGCAAGCGTACAAAATAAAAGTATTTTCATTAATCATACAGTAATAATTCACACTGCCACACCATAAATCCAGAAATTCATTATCTGTCAGGTTAAAATTCAATCAGTTAAAGTGTATTCAAAATATCGGTTCAGTCTGGGCCTGAAGATTCCTCCAACACACATACTGATTTTCACACTAAACCATATGAAACAGCCCTGATACTCTCATACTAAGACCACAGTTCTGTAATCCCTATTACTGCTGATTGTGTTGTTTATTTTCTGTGTTGTTTTAAGCATTAACAGAAAAACAACCTCCTGTATATCATCTCTATGCATTAAATATTCACAGTACACGAAAAGGTCAGGAAAATGCATATCATGGGCCATCAAGGAAATATTTACATACTCAAGTCATTTTTACTCAGAACATAAAATACAATAATAACCATATAAACGTAGTAAATGCACAAATATTTGATCTATACATTAGTTACGCTTTGCTTTCTATAATGACTAATTTCTGCAAACCAATACATTAAGACCAGTTCTTTGTCAGTATTTGCCCAGGACGCATAATAAGTCTCAGTAATGTTCAATTTATCAAGTAGATAAATTACCCTAAAGTGAAAGAATAAAAGTAATTAAGGAAGATATCATACCTAAAGGCTTGTTGTTGTGCTCAATCAATGAAGATAATTAATAATTGATGATATTCATTTATTTTCTTAAAAGCACAGATAAAAGAAAACACATTATTTAAATATTTGAAACTGTAGAGCAAGTAACTTAGATGCAGTCATTTTCTCTGAAAATGTTTATCATTGCAAAAAAAGATACAGTCATGTGCAAAAAAAATTCTACGATTTTACAACAGCAGAATAAGAAAAAAATATCTGGTCCATGGAAGGTCTTAATATGAGGGATATACAATATATTGGAGGAGATTTAACAATCTGTCTACGCCAGAAAACTGGAGTAATTTGCAGCTGAAATATTGTGCGCCACATTTACTGTAGGTTTTAGACCAATTTTAGGTTGTTTTCCGACTCCTATGAAAAAGGTGCATGTCCTCAGTAAAAGGGGATCTGCCTGCTCCAGAAAAAACCTGTGTGCCGAAAAATTCAATATTGTGGCATAGCAAACCAGACCAACTAATAGGAGGTGAAAAGTAGGACTCGCCAGTCTTATACTGCAGAAGATTAATCATCCAACATCAGACACAAATATTAATCTGGTGCAGAGATCTGTATAGTTCTACTCTGCACTGGTCTAAAGACTGACACATTAATACATATGAATTAGGCTGGGATCTAGGCTTTGCCTGGATGAATGCAATACCTTGCGTCTTTTGGTTTCATCCATTCTATTGTAGATTTTCTGGTGTGCTTGGGGTCTCTATGTCCGAGTTTCAGCTAAGCTTTAACTGTTGGATAGACACATTTGGATATGACTAAATGTGGGTTTAGGGAGAAGACCATGGTTAAAAGGGTTATCCATGTTTTAAAAATAACTGAGGCCCGGGCTGGGGTGGGCTAGATAAACATAACAAACATCTACTTACCTCGTCCGG